>NC_057797.1:681937808-682263312 GCF_018294505.1 Triticum aestivum
CCGACAATCTTCAATTCTGTCGCACGTATCCGGCACAAAAACCTTGTTCGTCCCTCTCCCTTTCTCTCCATCTCTCTCTCTCTCTCTCTTTGTGTGTGTGTGGGTGATAACCCACAAGTATAGGGGATCACAACAGTTTTCGATAAGTAAGAGTGTCGAACCCAACGAGGAGCTAAAGGTAGAACACATATTCCCTAAAGTTCTATCGACCACTGATACAACTCTACGCACGCTTGACGTTCGCTTTACCTAGAACAAGTATGAAACTAGAAGTACTTTGTAGGTGTTTTTGGGTAAGCTTGCAAGTAAGTAAAGAGCACGAAAATAAAGACTAGGGGCTGTTAAAGTAAAGACACAACTAAAGTAAATATGGCGAGTGTGTAAAAGTGGTGGTAGGAGTTGCGAAATTGTCCCTAAGCAATTGACTACTTTACTAGACCGATAGCAAGTATTATGTGGGAGAGGCCACTGCTAGCATGTCATCCCTTACTTGGAATTCTATGCACTTATGATTGGAACTATTAGCAAGCATCCGCAACTACTAGCATTCATTAAGGTAAAACCCAACCATAGAATTAAGGTATATGGTCCCCCTTCAATCCCGTATGCATCAATTTCTATGCTAGGTTGAAGCTTCTATCACTCTTGCCCTCCAATACATAGTCCTATCAACAATCAACTAACCCTATGGTGTGATCCACGCGCGCGCTCATATGATGGGCACCAAAGGACAGCAACATAACCACAAGCAAATTAAATCAATCATAGCAATTCATCAACCACCGATAGGACAACGAAAATCTACTCAGACATCATAGGATGGCAACACATCATTGGATAATAATATGAAGCATAAAGCACCATGTTCAAGTAGAGGGTACAGCGGGTTGCGGGAGAGTGGATCACTGTAGATAGAGGGGGGAAGGTGATGGAGATGTTGGTGAAGATGGTGGACGTGTTGGTGAAGATCGCGGTGATGATGATGGCCCCCGGCGGCGTTCCGGCGCCACCGGAAGCGAGAGGGAGAGAGCCCCCCTCCTTCTTCTTCTTCCTTGACCTTCTCCCTAGATGGGAGAAGGGTTTCCCCTCTGGTCCATGGTCTCCATGGCGTGGGAGGGGCGAGAGCCCCTCCGAGATTGGATCTGTCTCTCTGTCTCTCTCTTTTTCTGTGTTCTCAGATTCTTCCCTTTCACCGTTTCTTATATTCCCGGAGATCCGTAACTCCGATTGAGCTGAAATTTTGACACGATCTCTATCCGTAAATTAGCTTTCTTGCGGCGAAAGAAGGGCATCAACCGCCTTACGGGGTGGCCACGAGGGTCAGGGGCACACCTGCCTCCCCAGGGCGCGCCCCCCTACCTCGTGGGCCCCTCGAGCATCGTCTCGTGTGGATTCTTCTTCCCCAAAATCATATATATTCCAAAAAAATCTCTGTCAGTTTTTATTCCGTTTGGACTCCGTTTGATATGGATATTCTGCGAAATAAAAAACATGCAACAAACAGGAACTGGCACTGGGCACTGGATCAATATGTTAGTCCCAAAAATAGTATAAAATGTTGCCAAAAGTATATGAAAGTTGTAGAATATTGGCATGGAGCGATAAAAAATTATAGATACGACGTAGACGTATCAGCATCCCCAAGCTTAATTCCTACTCGTTCTCAAGTAGGTAAATGATAAAAAAATGATGTGGAATGCTACCTAGCATAATCTTGATCATGTAATCTAATCATGGCATGAATATTAAGATACGAGAGCAATAGTCTATTATTTGACATAAAAACAATAATACTTCAAGCCTACTAATAAAGCAATCATGTCTTTTCAAAATAACATGGCCAAAGAAAGTTATCCCTACAAAATCAGATAGTCTGGCTATGCTCCATCTTCACCACACAAAATATTCACATCATGCACAACCCCGATGACAAGCCAAGCAATTGTTTCATACTT
Source organism: Triticum aestivum (assembly GCF_018294505.1). NCBI lineage: Eukaryota > Viridiplantae > Streptophyta > Magnoliopsida > Poales > Poaceae > Triticum > Triticum aestivum. The sequence goes on from NC_057797.1 coordinate 681,939,764, forward strand.
TTGACGTTCTCAAACCTTTTCAACTTTCACGCAATACATGAGCATGAGCCATGGACATAGCACTATAGGTGGAATAGAATTGTGGTTGTGGAGAAGACAAAAAGGAGAAGATAGTCTCACATCAACTAAGCGTATCAACGGGCTATGGAGATGCCCATCAATAGATATCAATGTGAGTGAGTAGGGATTGCCATGCAACGGATGCACTAGAGCTATAAGTATATGAAAGCTCAAACTGAAACTAAGTGGGTGTGCATCCAACTTGCTTGCTCATGAAGACCTAGGGCATTTGAGGAAGCCCATCGTTGGAATATACAAGCTAAGTTCTATAATGAAAATTTCCACTAGTATATGAAAGTGATAACTCAAGAGACTCTCTATATGAAGAACATGGTGCTACTTTGAAGCACAAGTGTGGTAAAAGTATAGTAACATTGCCCCTTCTCTCTTTTTCTCTCTCTTTTTTCTTTTTTTATTTTTTTTGTAGGCTTCTCTGGCCTCTCTTTTTTTATTTAGGCTTCTTTGGCCACTTTTATTTTGATAACCTCACATGGGACAATGTTCTAATAATGATGATCATCACACTTTTATTTACTTACAACTCAATATTACAACTCGATATCTAGAACAAAGATATGACTCTATATGAATGCCTCCGGTGGTGTACCGGGATGTGCAATGATCTAGCGTAGCAATGACATCAAAAAACGGACAAGCCATGAAAACATCATGCTAGCTATCTTACGATCATGCAAAGCAATATGACAATGAATGCTCAAGTCATGTATACGATGATGATGGAAGTTGCATGGCAATATATCTCGGAATGGCTATGGAAATGCCATAATAGGTAGGTATGGTGGCTGTTTTGAGGAAGGTATATGGTGGGCTTATGGTACCGGCAAAAGTTGCGCGGTACTAGAGAGGCTAGCAATGATGGAAGGGTGAGAGTGCGTATAATCCATGAACTCAACATTAGTCATAAAGAACTCACATACTTATTGCAAAAATCTATTAGTCATCGAAACAAAGTACTACGCGCATGCTCCTAGGGGGATAGATTGGTAGGAAAAGACCATCGCTCGTCCCCGACCGCCACTCATAAGGAAGACAATCAATAAATACCTCATGCTCCAACTTCGTTACATAACGGTTCACCATACGTGCATGCTACGGGAATCACAAACCTCAACACAAGTATTTCTACAATCCACAACTACCCACTAGCATGACTCTAATATCACCATCTTTATATCGCAAAACTATTGCAAGGAATCAAACACATCATATTCAGTGATCTACAAGTTTTATGTAAGATTTTATGACTTACCATGTGAATGACTAGTTCCTGTCATCTCTCTAAATAGATATAAGTAAAGCAAGAGAGTTTAATTCTTTCTACAAAAGATATGCCCACGCTCTAAAAAATATAAGTGAAGCAAAAGAGCATTCTACAAATGGCGGTTGTCTATGTAAAGAGAAACAGGCAATCCAAACTTCAAATGATATAAGTGAAGCACATGAAGCATTCTATAAAGCCATACTCAAAAGATATAAGTGAAGTGCATAGAGCATTCTATAAATGAACCAAGGACTATCTCATACCAGCATGGTGCATAAAAGAAAAATTAAAACTAAATGCAAAATACGCTCCAAGATTGCACATATCGCATGAACGAAACGAATCCGAAAACATACTGATACTTGTTGAAGAAAGAGGGGATGCCTTCCCAGCATCCCCAAGCTTAGATGCTTGAGTCTCCTTGAATATTTACTTGGGGTGCCTCGGGCATCCCCAAGCTTGAGCTCTAGCCTCTCTTCCTTCTTCTCACATTGAAACCTTCTCAATCATCGAACACTTCATCCACACAAAACTTCCACAGAAAACTCGGTAAGATCCGTTGGTATAATAAAGCAAATCACTACTCTAAGTACTGTTGCAAACCAATCCATATTTTGTTTTTTGCATTGTGTCTACTGTAATATAACTTTTTCGTGGCTTAATCCATTAATATAAATTGATAGTTTCATCAAAACAAGCAAACTATGCATCAAAAACAGAATCTGTCTAAAACAGAACAGTCTGTAATAATCTGAACATTCACAATACTTCTGATACTTGAAAAATTCTATCAAAATTAGTAAAAATAAACAATTTGTATAGGAAGACAGTGCAAAAAGAATCAGAACCATTTGATGTTCCAGCTAACAATGTAAAATAGCGCACTACAGACAAAGTTTCTGTCCTGCACCGTACAAACCATCAAGCAAATGTAAACATCCTAAAGGCAAACCTTGGCACATTATTTTTATTTCTAAACTTTATAAAAGCACACAACATAAATAAATGACTCTCTAAAACTTCTGGGTTGTCTCCCTGGCAGCGCTTTCTTTAAAGCCATTAAGCTAGGCATATAGTGCTCAAGTAATGGATCCACCTGGATCCCAAGGTATATCAAAGCCAATTTTAATTAACAATGATTTGTAATTTAGTGGTGAGCACAAGGTAACATATATCATATAACAACAAAGTCTAACTCTCTTCCTATGCATCGGCATGTCATAAAAGAACAATTCAGGCACACAAAGTAAAGGCCAATGCATAGTATAAACAGTTTCTTGCAATTTTATCGTATTGGAAACATAGAGAGGTGGAGATATAGTTCCTCTCTCATAATAATTGCAAGTATGAGCAGCAAGCACATGCATATTATATTCATCAAAATCATCATGTGCAACGGTAAAAAGCAACCCATCAATATAATCCTTAATAAAGGCAAACTTCTCCGATATAGTGTAGTCGGGAGAATTCAAAAAGATAATAGGACTATCATGTGTGGGTGCATAGAAACAATTTCATGTTTAACATAAGGAACTATAGCAAGTTCATCTCCATAAGCATAATTCATATTGGCATCTTGGCCACAAGCATAGCAAGCATCATCAAAAAGGGATATTTCAAGAGAATCAACGGGATCATAACAATCATCATAGCAATCATCCTTCGGTAAGCACGAAGGGGAATTAAACAATGTATGAGTTGAAGAGTTACTCTCATTAGAAGGTGGGCATGGGTAGCTAATCCGCTCTTCCTTCTTTTGTTCTTCACTCTCTTCCTCATCTTTTTCATCCAATGAGCGCACAGTTTCATCAATTTCTTCTTCCATAGACTCCTGCAAAATATTAGTCTCTTCTTGGACAGCGGAGTATTCCTCAATATATGGTTTAACATAAGCATTAGAAGCATAATTATCAACGCAATATTTAAGTATGGAAAAAATTTCAGATTGGTAAAGAGTAGCATCATACTTTTCAATCAAAGAAGCAATTTCATAAGCACCCTTAAAAGCAACAAATTCTTCAATTTGTTGAACATCATAGTAACTATAAACACCCTTAGCATACGAAGATACAATTCCATTATCAATAAACTCACATTGGTAGGGAAGGTGTTTCTTAGGGTTTTCAGAACAACATAAATTCCAAGCATAGCATTGCAAATGATAAATTTGATCCAGTAAAGTTTTCCCCTTTTCAGATATTCGGTGTCGCACATAACAAGCATGCTCATCTAAAGATTTGCCCTCAACTAAGCTAGTTGGGGTTTCAGCATGAGCACATAGGGATCGAAGATGATCCAAGCAATAAGCTTCAGCAGTGTGATAGATTTTGAGTGGTTCTTAAACCATTGGTTCAGTAGGTACAACTAATTTTTTTGGTATTTTGCATTTCCTACCCATAACTAAAGATAGAAAACAACTAAGAACAGTAAATAAAAATTACTTAGTGATAAAGCAAACAAGCACACACGAGAATATTCACCCCACGCTATTGCTCCCCGGCAACGGCGCCAGAAAAAGGTCTTGATAACCCACAAGTATAGGGGATCGCAACAGTTTTCGATAAGTAAGAGTGTCGAACCCAACGAGGAGCTAAAGGTAGAACAAATATTCCCTAAAGTTCTATCAACCACCGATACAACTCTACGCACGCTTGACGTTCGCTTTACCTAGAACAAGTATGAAACTAGAAGTACTTTGTAGGTGTTTTTGGGTAAGCTTGCAAGTAAGTAAAGAGCATGAAAATAAAGACTAGGGGCTGTTAAAGTAAAGACACAACTAAAGTAAATATGGCGAGTGTGGAAAAGTGGTGGTACAAGTTGCGAAATTGTCCCTAAGCAATTGACTACTTTACTAGACCGATAGCAAGTATTATGTGGGAGAGGCCACTGCTAGCATGTCATCCCTTACTTGGAATTCTATGCACTTATGATTGGAACTATTAGCAAGCATCCGCAACTACTAACGTTCATTAAGGTAAAACCCAACCATAGAATTAAGGTATATTGGTCCCCCTTCAATCCCGTATGCATCAATTTCTATGCTAGGTTGAAGCTTCTGTCACTCTTGCCCTCCAATACATAGTCCTATCAACATACAACTAACCCTATGGTGTGATCCATGCGCGCGCTCATATGATGGGCACCAAAGGACAGCAACATAACCACAAGCAAATTAAATCAATCATAGCAATTCATCAACCACCGATAGAACAACGAAAATCTACTCAGACATCATAGGATGGCAACACATAATTGGATAATAATATGAAGCATAAAGCACCATGTTCAAGTAGAGGGTACAGCGGGTTGCGGGAGAGTGGACCGCTGTAGATAGAGGGGGGAAGGTGATGGAGATGTTGGTGAAGATGGCGGAGGTGTTGGTGAAGATCGCGGTGATGATGATGGCCCCCGGCGGTGTTCCGGTGCCACCAGAAGCGAGGGGGAGAGAGCCCCCCTCCTTCTTCTTCTTCCTTGACCTTCTCCCTAGATGGGAGAAGGGTTTCCCCTCTGGTCCATGTGGCAGGGGCGAGAGCCCCTCCGATATTGGATCTGTCTCTCTGTCTCTCTCTTTTTCTGCGTTCTCAGATTCTTCCCTTTCTCCGTTTCTTATATTCCCGGAGATCCGTAACTCCGATTGGGCTGAAATTTTGACACGATCTCTATCCGGAAATTAGCTTTCTTGTCGCGAAAGAAGGGCATCAACCGCCTTACGGGGTGGCCACGAGGGTCAGGGGCGTGCCTGCCGCCCCAGGGCGCGCCCCCTACCTCGTGGGCCCCTCGAGCATCATCTCGCGTGGATTCTTCTTCCCAAAAATCATATATATTCCAAAAACAATCTCCGTCAGTTTTTATTCCATTTGGACTCCGTTTGATATGGATATTCTGCGAAACAAAAAACATGCAACAAACAGGAACGGGCACTGGGCACTGGATCAACATGTTAGTCCCAAAAATAGTATAAAATGTTGCCAAAAGTATATGAAAGTTGTAGAATATTGGCATGGAGCAATCAAAAATTATAGATACGACGGAGATGTATCAGTGGGGGGGTCTTTCTAGTTCGCATGCATATATACACCATCTATAGGTCTCTCTCGCACACTATGTATGATACTCTAGCTAGTCCAAGCTAGATATCTTGGGTGCACTCATCGTACGCACACAGATTCCTTGGCTCTTTGCCTGTAACTCTCTCACGCACCACTGTGTCGTCTCGGAGCTCTTCCCCCCCTCTCTCAAACTCTCCATCCACCTGGGTCACACATACACATGCATATCTCACTCGCACTCGATAGGCCCATCTAAAACTCTATCTCTCCCCCTCGTTCTCTCTCCATCTCACACGCGCACACACACAATCTCATGCCCAGCTAGCCAAGTATGATGGTCTCTCACTCAATTGTAGGCACACGCAGTCCCCCCTATATGTATATGACTTGCTAATCTTAGTCTCCATCACAAACATGTGCATGGTCTATCTCGATTTCTCTCGGAGCATCTTTCTATCGCGCACGCACTCCCTCGATCTCCCACCCATATAGTCCCCTCACGATCTCGACGGGATCTCTCTATCACAAACACACCCTCTCTCCCTCCTCATGCGTCCATGCCATCCATGTGTCCCTCTCGACCTTGGTTCCTTGTTGGCCACACCTCTATTGGACATGTGCTACAGGGGTGTCTCTCTCCGTTGCAAACAATCACACACTAGCTATCTTCGTGTATCTCCTTGCCTCGCTTTTCCATATCGGAGATGCATGCATGATATGTTCGCATAAGAAACGAAAAAACACACACTCTCTCTAATTTATCGTTTGTTGTCACTTTCTCTTTCACACACATACTCTTTTTGCACATTACTCATTCTCCTTCACACGCACTTGATCTGTCTCGACTGAGGCACTCTCCTCGGTCCATAGCATATAGATTTATTGAAAAGTCAAACATCACAAAGTTTGACCATGTACGTGGAGAAAAAGAATTACATCTAGTATGGCAAACATATGCCATTAGATTCACCATGAGATGTAGTTTTGTATGATGTATCTTTGGTATTGTAGATATAAATAACATTTGCGTAAACCTGATCAAAGTTTCCAAAGTTTGACTTCTAAAAAATTTACATGCACTGCATTATTGAGAGGATGGAATATCTCTTTCCCCCTCTCAGCTATCTGACGCACCACTTAGCCTTATCGGGGCTCCTCAATCCCTCTCAAACATTATTGGTAAGTTTGGTTCGTGACCTGACCCTCATGCCTTGATGGCCGGTATTGCCTGGTGTGGACATGAGATGTAAAATATTTCTGCCTGGCCAGGCTTGTGTGGTGCTAAAGCGTTTGGTTCATGCTTGGGCCAGGCAAAGCATCAACGTCCCATCAATCAATCCATGCATCAATTATTTAATGCTAATATCCATCCATGTTGCTGTTAGCCTCGTGGCCACACGACCAGGCACGACCAGGCGTTCGAAATCGGTCGCCTGGGCCAGGCTACTTGCAGTGTCTGGAGTTCAGCCAGGCTAATTAAAGTGCAAGGGAACCCAGGCCAGGCGGGCTTTCTTTTTCACAGGGTAGCAACCAAACAAGCATGCATGAAATCCAGCCACAACCCCAGGCCAGGCAAAAGATGCTCAGGACGCAAGCCAAACTGGCCTTATATCTCCCTGGTTCACACATACACATGTCTCGCTCGTGCTATACAGATAGACCCATCCAACACTCTCCTCCCTTGTTCTCTCTCCATGTGATAGGCACCCCCCTAAGTACCATAATCCCTCAATCCATCATAGGCGCAATCACTCCCCCCTCCTCCTAAGTATGATTATCTCTTACTAGCCAACAGGAACACACGTATTGTCTCCTTCCATCCATACGTCTATCTCGATATCTCTCGGGGCATCTTCTATCGCGCACACACCTCGTCACTCGATCTCCCACCCATGTAGTCCCATCACGATCTCTAGGGGATCTCTCTATGACAAACATACACTCTCTCCTCCCCATGTCTGCATTTTCTCCGTACGTCTCTCTCGACCTCTCTCCCTTGTTTGTCAGACCCCTCTTGGCCATGTGCTAGGGTCTTGCTTTCTCAGTTCCAAACAACCACACACTATCTCCTCACCTTGCCTCCGTTGTCGAAGATGCATGTGTGATATGTTTGCATAAGACACGCACGCTTTTTCTCTACTTTTATCGTGTGTTGTCCATGTCTCTTTCACACGCGCACACACACTTTTTTCACTCTCTCTCTCTCTCTCTCTCTCTCTCTCTCTCTCTCTCTCTCTTGTTAGGGACTCTGTCACGTCCATAAGCATATGGATGTTTTGAAAAGTCCAACCTCAGAAACGTTTGACCAGGTATATGTGGAGAAAAACATTTACATCTGGAACGATCATTAGATTCATCACAACATGTACTTACTTCATACTATCATTTATCTTTGGTATTGTAGATATAAGTAATTTCTTTATAAACTTGGTCAAAGTTTCAAAAGTTTGACTTAAAAAATGTTGGAACTACATTATCGAACGGAGGGAGTAGCTCTTTCTCTCTCTCTCTCTCTGCTATCTCTCACGGGCCTCCCCTCTCACTCGAACTCTCTATACCGATGGATTATACGCTCACTGTGTCAGCGTATAGCTCTGTATATTGTTTAGTTGACCGGTCAACCAATCCACATGCTGCCTTGTCAGCTCGTGTTCTGTATCTTCGTGTGCTGGCCCATGTGGTAGTGGGTGAAAATAAGTAAACTAGAGGCCCATCTGACACGCGGTGAAGTAAACAAAGTTGAAACCACTCGGGGTAGCACCCCGCACGCTAGTAAATTGAGGGCGCATTGAGGACAAACTTCTTGCGCGCGAAGGACGCACTCACGCACAATTCACCATTGTGCGTCGGCATGCACAGAAGGACGCACTCGCGCACACCCAACACACAACACACACTAGCACATGTGTACACATCTAGGAGTAGAAGGCCGTGGAAAAATCTGGTGCGATGGCCCCTGCCGGAGCCGTCCACCCCCAATCTTGGTGTTCCGTGCAATGCACGGGCATCTACGCACGGGAAATTATGTCAAACAGGGCTAGTTGTAAGCAGGCTAGCTCTACAGCCATGATGATAGTGACTGCAGACGGTGAGGCTGACTATGGTATGCCGAACATGGTGCCTATACTCAGGTGTCATCTCCGGCGCAGGGTCTTGTCACTTCACTGTGAGGAGAAGCACGTAATAATTTGACCAACGGATAGTATAGTGCTAGTACTCCTACTACTACTCCTACATTGGTAGTACTACTACTAGTACTAGTAGCACCACCGTCTGGATTTAGGAGTACTACCACGTCCATCTGGATTTTAGTATTTGACTAGCAATATCTAGTAATGCATATCACTAATCCGTATGTATCGTATGTATTTTTATCTTTCCGTCAAATCCATGTAGTAGTATATGATACTACAGTAATTATCTTACCTTTCGCATCAACTTCATAATTTTCGTAAGTACTCCATGCATGAACGGCGCCAGAACCAAACTTCTCATTACTCTAGGCAAAATCGTTATTTTCTATCTATCGGTCGCGCCACGGAGCAGAACCAAATTTTACAAGTTACGAGTTCAAAAGAAAAAGTCTGTCATGTTCACGTCGCACCCCCACACGGTTGGTCCGGCACGCTGCTCAAGCGGGAATGCGTGCGGTGTTGCAGTTTCACTTACAAGTGGGACCGCAGTTGAGCAAACCGACTATCGGCAAACCCCCACCCCGCCCACCGCGCGATGGCTAAGAAAACAGGACGGAGAAGAGATGGCTGTAGCATGGACTCCAAGAAAATTGGTGTCGGATGGGACTCGTGTGGGTGGCGTGTGTCGTACTGCTAGACGTGAATGCTACTAAGTTATGGCCCATGCCACCCCACTATATCGAGCCTATATCGAGGTACGTAGAACAAATTTCCTGTAGTCCGTGCTCAGCCCTCCTCTATCTCTCTTCTTAGCCAGCCAGCGGACGCGCGGAGCCCATCGTCTGTTTGCTCACATGCGGCCCCACATGTTAGTGAAAACGCAAGAGGACCCACTGAACCTGCACATCTTTCACCTCGACGTGCTAGTGATGAAAAACAAATCCAATAAAGATCTTCGGTGGCCGCTTTTGGAGTTACTCAAGAGTAGTAAGATTCTATTTACAGTTTAACCCAAGATGCACATCTCGTGGCTTCAACTACCACTCTATTTTCTTTCATGACACGACCTGGATGCTGGATGTCCCACGTGTCGGCAAAAGGAGGAAGAACCCGACCAAATCTTCGGTTCTGCTCTCGGATTAGACTAGTTGTGCTAACTTAAAAAATTTATTGTGTACTCCCTCCGTTCCAAAATACTTGACTTCCATTTGTCCAAAAATGGATGTACCTATATACTAAGACATGTCTAGATACATATATATTTTGACAAATAGAAGGCATGTATTGTGCAACGGAGGGAGTAGAATGGATGCAAGTTTTTGTATTGGGGAGAAGAGTACATCCATATATTGATAGAGCGCAATTTAGTAGATGTTCTATCACTTTTAGCTAGCACAGACGCACGATCAAGCCTTCGCAGATCAACAATGAATGCATCGAGAAGGCACTAATCCAACTTACAGGAGTAGTAAAATGTATTCTTGTGGTTCTTGTTTTCTTTGGTCTTGCTTTTCTAGTCAAAATTATCGTTGGAGTCCGTGCAAAACAGAGGTGCGTTTGGGGTCGTGCGTTGGAGTTAGCCTTACAAGTGGGATAGCAGTTAAGGAAACCAACTATCGGCAAACCCCCACCTCGCCCGCCGCGCGATGGCTGAAGTTAGAGAAACGACGAGGTTGAAGAGATTGCTCTAGCACGGACTCCAAGAAATAATATGGTGTCAGATGGATGTCGTGGTGGTGGCGTGTGTCGTACTCCTAGACGTGAATGCTTGTTCTGGCCCATGCCACCCTACTAGTCCTACTACTTACTCCTACAATATAGTACTAGTATCGAGGATTCGAGGTGCTAGTTACGTACAGCGAACACATTAACATATGGCTACAGTAAAAACACCCGCCCGACGCGCGAAGCATGTGAAGCTAGTACAAATAGTGTACTACTATTGTTGATTGGCCTCATCCGATAACCTGTTGCAATGCACGTACAATTATGTATTCGGAAAATATTTTTTTGCCTCGTCGCACCACTCACTCAGAGAAGCGACTCAAAAGTCATTCATAAATTTAGTAAGTTTATCACACGCATATCATTTATTACATACAACAGGTCATCAACCCACATCAGAACGAGGATACATTATAAATACTAAAGTTTTCACCACACAACAAATAACAAGCAATGAAATGAACTTCAACTCAACCATTCCTCGGCGTTGGAAACGCTTGCTTTGAACCACAAGTGATTCTCTGGGACGGGCCATCGATTGTCGTTCTGGAAACGATCATCCAGGCTGAAGCGGCCTACTATATCCCTACCAGGGTAGGGAACCACACAAATGTCCGAGGTATAGATACAGTTGCTTCTCATAAATGTGTCAACAGCAGTTGGATCGCCTTCCACCATCATCGGATAGTTTTTTCCAAGGAAGAGCGAGTTTTCTCCAAGACTATCAATTTTGTACCAGGGAGAAGGATTTGGCGCTAGCACACTAGTATCCATCCCGAATACCATGCAACAGGTGTTGGAATAGGTCCGGAGAGTGCGACCATGGGAGACACCTGCTTCCTTAGCAGTAACATCATCAGTGGGCTGTATACACACAAGAAGAGGTGATCCATCGGAATTAGTTGCCAGGCGCCACAGAGTATATGGGTGCTGCTTGTCCTCATGCTCGTGATCATCACCATCGTCATCTCCCCCTTGGTTATAAAATTTTTCAAGTATAGGTGGTGGGATGTTCACAGGACCTTGGAAACACAAGAAGAAGGTTAATTAGTAAAGGGAAACTTGCTAACCCGCATGCATGTGGATGAAACAATTATAGTTACGATGGAAGACAAATGTACCGAAACTATGAGGATGCCATGCAAAAACAGTGCCACGAGTGGTGGCAGCAAACACAAGGCGCTCGTATTGAATTGCATCACAGTACTCATCCGTGTACAGAAACTGATTTTTGAGCAATATCCATCGAGTGAAACCATCAAGGACGGCAACAAGCTTGTCGAAGATAGCAACAACATCGTAGTTGCTATAATTCCAAGAGCGGTTGGGAACTTGACAAATTGCTATCTTCCGTAGAATACAGTCACCATGATCGTATTAGAACGTGTGTACATTACCGGTGTGCTCAACCTCTGGGCAGTGTGCTGAGATTTTTGGAAGTGGAACCCGGTGACGAGTGTACACATTCACAAGTTCCCACTCGCAGTTGGACCCAATGTAAACAACCCAATCTCCATTTGCGCCTGCCCAAGCCGTTCCCTCAAGCAATGGCATCTTAACATCATACGTATCATTATCAAGCGGCATCAACTTGCACAGGGCGAGGCCTCCGTCGTGCCGGCGCCAGTCATCATCAGGGTCAAGGCGAAGAAGATAGGGGAGATCAAACCGCTCCTTGACTCTTGGGTTCTTTGTAATGATGTTATTAGTTGAGTCGAGAATGGGCTTGAACGAACCTGCCATGCTAGCTGAGGTGATGACGTCGCACCGATCAATGAGTTCCTCCACCACGTCATCTTTCAGATCGGGGCAAGAATAACGGGGTCGTTTCCGGCCTGTTCCCTCCATGGAGAAGACGATTGAACAATGGCAGAAGAAAGGGTGAAGGGCTGAAGGAAAATGGAGGAGGGAGAGGAAGAGCGTGCGACAGCAGTTCCAAATCGAGAGGGAAAGGCGAAGAGTCGGTGGACAGTTACGAGTTTGCCACGGTTCACGAAGAGGCGCCCCGGCATACACGTCCATTCGGAAATACTCCTACTACTCGTCGTCGTCTCACTGATATGTTGGAACGGGGCCACATGTCAACGAAACATGGTGTGTAATTTCTCGTGCAAAATGCGATCTGGCCGCGTTGGCCCGAGGTGCCGCATTAATTATCGACCTTTATTTTTTTAATGGCGTGCCGATCAATTTTGAAGCATGACTAACTGGTACTGTACGCAGAGAAAATATAAACTACTCTACCACTACTCCACCTCCAGTACTAGTAGTATAAAAAAGATATATAGGCTGGAGCTTGAGCGCTTTCTTGCTAAGGGCTGCCCACTTGCTTCTCACACTACCACCCTCTCTCCAGATCTAAAAAAGACGGCCCCTCTCTCCCTCCTCACCGGTGGTCACAGATCCACTGGGGAAGAAAAGGACGTGCAACGTTGACGCACTCGTCGTCGGCGAGCGAGGTCACGCACTGACAACAAGGCCGTCCTCTCAGACCTAGCGCCCACGCGGGATGGCCTCCATCCCCAAGCTCGCTGCCGTAGTGTGTGCGGAGGACGACGACCACGAGCGAAGCCACTTCCCGCCGACCCTCAGGTATGCTACCTCTTTTCGAACCATAACCTTGTTCTATTGCCCCATCTGCCACGTCGTTGCATGTGGATCTTTTTCCACTCCACCATCTTCCCAATTTTCTATCCTCTGCTCTGCTGGCCACGCAGACGAAAACCATAATTTGCACTATTAAAGGAAACCCTACTTCATGCAGACTAATCCATGTCTGGGTTGAATAAGGAAAGGAAGGGAGACTGTACTGTCCAAGAGAGTAGGCATCGAACCCGCATCTAGGTTGAAAAGGGGAAAATCAGTAGCTAAGGAACGAGTCTCGTGTCTCTTGGTTGAAGAAGGGTAGAAAGGCATGACAATGCAATAGAGAATGACCAGGTCGATCAGTTTGTTGTCCTCGCATAGGAAAAAGGTGGCTAAAGAGAGCAAAAATGGGACGTAATCCACATATGCTGCTTGGATATTTGTTGCTCTGGGCAACCATACCTCCCTCACCACTCCGCGTCCGTGGAGGTACATCTACTGGTGCGCCCACTGTCCGAATGGGCCTCCCATGCTCTTATTGCCACTTTTTTGCTGTTAGTATAACACCAATAGTCAAGTTAAGCAATGCTACTGCTAAAGTGCAGCCACATTTAACTAATGCCGCTCTCAGTCTAATGCCACCGATAAATTTAAGCAATGCCATTTAATGTCACTGGATTATTTCAGGGTTAGCTGTTGATTGTGGATGTATTAAAGATTTTTCAGCTAAGGCATTCTAATGCTGTTGCATAGCCAGTATACCAACGGTGAAACTTGTTACTACCTTCAGATTTTTGCACTGTTAATGCTTATAGATTGCATACCTTACTTTCATGAGATAAGTTAATTTTTTTGTACAGTGTCACCAAAATGCCAAGGCACTGATGTCATTTTATTTTGGTTAAACTGCACAGACAATTATGAAGACAAGAGGAAAGGTCAAGAGTGGGCACCTCCTCCTCCGGCTGTTCTCTTGATTCGTTCGATCAATTTTTTATGTTTGATCGATTATCAAGATTGGGATAGCAATTTTTAAGGTCCCCCCGAGTTCGAAATGATATTGACCTTGGAGGTACATGGTTTGCAATTTTTTTATACTGTCATTAGTTAATAATGCTAGTTACCTTCAGACTTTTGTATTTGGTTTAATGCTCATGCAGAGCTAGTATACCAATGCTGAAACTTGTTACCTTTACATTTTGTATTGTTAATTCTTATAGAAACCTTCCAGTGCTAGAGTTTATTGAAATCTGTTCAGTAAAACCATTGTACTGTACCCTGTAATAAACTAACTACTCTACTATTGCACTAGCCACTGGATTAGTGTATATTTGTAGTATTTGAATGGTGTTGCATTAGCGTATGAACATAAATAAAGTGTCGCAAGCTTTCCCAGATATGTGCTCAAGAAAACTACTACCTGTTTTTCTAAATACTAGACGTTTGGGTACTTTAAATTGAACCGCAAAAACGTCTTATATTAAGGAACAAAGGGTGTAGAGTTCACTCAAATTATCCCGGTAAAGCTAGTCACACCTTTGTTAAAATTAATGTTCATTATGTTATCGGAGGAGGTCTGTATGTTTGTCTCTAATGCCTGTCGACTACATACCTGACATCATGATGTAATGTTAAGTCATTTCCTTTTGTACAGTGCCACTGAATTGTCAAGGCGGTGATGGCATTTTATTTTAGTAGAACTGCACAAAATTTGCTTAAAAGAAGAGGAAAGGTCAGGAATGGCTCAGTTTTTCAGAAAAAACTATGTATGCCTTCCTGACATTAGTCGTTGTTGCTTTATTTATTCCTTCAAACAGGTGGTTAGAAACAGTCTTGCTACCTTTTCCCATTATGAAATTGGAATGCTTATATTTGTGAGTCTATGCTTCAACTAGTGCCACTTTTAGAGTAATCACACTTTCAATATCTATGCAAACAGGGATGCTCGATTTTAGTGGAACTGCACAAAAAGTCCAACTGGTTCAACATTAGGAGCATGTTTTTTTTCAAACCTTTATATCCAATTGGTGGCACTATGAGCTGTTCATTACGAAGGTACATGGTTTGCTACTATCTTGCTACTCTTTTTGTACTATCATTAGATAGTAATACTAGTGGTTTGCATGTGAATTTATTGGCAGGGTGGACCTACATTGGAGGTGCAGGACAGGATTCAATGATTGGATGCTCAATTTTGGTTGTATTGATTTCACCTCTTCCATCACTGCGAACATGGATATCCTTGGTCTGATGAAGAATAGGTGCTATATTTCTGCTCTGAACCAGCAAATCAATTCAGTATGAAATTGTCCAGGGCAAAACATAACTGTATCAGATTGTCCAGTGCAGAACATGACAGATGCTAAGCGGAAGAGACATGTTTAAACCAAAAATACAAGGTGTGGTATATGTTTACTAGTTGCTTGATATTTGTGCAGACAGAGATGTCTGCCCGTTGCTATTTGGCAAACAAACAAAGTGTCCGCAATTTTGGTTGAACTGCACAAGAGAATAGTATAGTCACTGCATGCAGTGCCATTTTAAAATAGACACAGAAAGATTGGATAGTCACTTCATGGACTGCAGAAAAGTAGTATTGTACTATTTATTGGCCAACACTAGGTGCTTCATTTCTTTGTTCTGATTATACAATGGGCATCATTTTGCCTAAGTTAAAGTTTGTATTTCGAAAATAGTCTCGCGGTGTGATCGAGAGAATACCAAATCATATTGCAGTGGATGTTCCTCCATCATGTGTGGTTCATTCTCATGGTTCCAGCTGTTGGTGAAACCACTTACGTTTGCAAGAGGAATTGTAGACTTCACAAACAAATTTGTCTTTCAGTCTGTACTGAATGTTGGCCAAGAGAAGCATCCATGTTAGTAGGAAGAACACATGTTTTTTCTAGATCTCTGCTTTTGGAGCTACATATTTGTATATGATCTGTGAATCATTGAGATGCATTAACATGTTGATCTTATGTATGGGAATCGTACTAGTTAGTTTTAGTTGCGACGCGAGATCTGAAGTGGCTGATCTTTGCTTTTGGAGCTACATATTTGTATATGATCTGTGAATCATTGAGATGCATAAACAGTTACTTATTTCTGTTCGCTCAGTGTTTACAAGTTACTGATCGATCACTAGCTAGCCTACAAATGCGCTCCTAGCAGTTTTATTTGCGATGCAAGATGCAAAGTGGCAGTTTTTTGAATAAAAATGCCTACCTCTGAAGAAACTGACAGGCTACACTATCGATCCTACACGGATAAAAATGCCTACCTCTGAAGAAACTGACAAGCTACACTATCGATCCTACACGGATAAATAGCGGATCACGCACGTACTACCTCCTTTCCGGTTTGCAGGGCTCAATTCAAGAAACGACATACTCGATCCTACACGAATAAATAGCGGATCACGCACGTACTAGTACTCCCTCCGTTTTTATTTACTCTGCATATTAGAGTTGACTGAAGTCAAACTTCGTAAAGTTTGACCAAGTTTATAGAAAACAATATAGACATTTATCATAATAAATCTATACGGTGTGAAAGTACATTTAATAATAAATCTAATGTTGTTGATTTGTTATTGTATATCTTAATATTTTTGTATATAAACTTGGTCAAAGTTTGTAAAACTTCACTTTGACCAAAGCTAATATGCGAACTAAATAAAAACGGAGGGAGTACCTCCTTTCCGGTTTGCAGGGCTTAATTCAAACCTCTCATCAACCAAGGTACTCCCTCCGTCCGGGATTTATTAGTCCCGTGAGCAAAGTAGCAAGACCAAGGCATGCCAATAATTAACGGCATGCAGAAGTTTAAGCCTAATTAATTCCAGCAATTTAAGTGGCTGCATGCGTGCCCTCGGCTGCGACTCGTTGCATGCTGCTTCGCGTACTGCCTGCGAGCGATTCTATGTGCCTGCATGCAG
Organism: Triticum aestivum; assembly: GCF_018294505.1. NCBI lineage: Eukaryota > Viridiplantae > Streptophyta > Magnoliopsida > Poales > Poaceae > Triticum > Triticum aestivum. The sequence goes on from NC_057797.1 coordinate 681,956,540, forward strand.
CCGGCCGTAATTAAGGCAGCTAACTAATGTGAAAAAAGATATGCTTTAAATCAGTGGAATCATTATTGACAAGGAGGGAGATGATTGGAGTGCACTCGTTTGACCGCCATGCCGGCGTGCGACCCAGACGGGACGGGACGGCACACTCATCATTTCAGTTTCTCTAGTTTTCCACGGCAAGCTGGCGCGCTAAGCCATTATGCATTGAATTCGGATGACCGTCGCGCTACCTTCCGCCTATAAGTATTGTTTCCCGGCCTTCTTAGGTGCCACTGTGACCCAACTCGCCATATCCTCATAAGCCCCCACCGGCCCGACGTCGCTCGCCACGTCCGCCATGCCCCCGCCCATCCGCGGTAGGCGACGCCGAAGGCGGTCACCGCCGGAACTAGTGTTCGGGTTTTCACCGGAAGGCAGATGGAGGGAGGAGGCATTCTATCTGTCTTTAGATGGCAATGCAGAGATCGAGGAGTTGTTGGAGCGCGACCGCATGGCGGAGGAGCAGGAGTTGTTGGAGCGCGACCGCCTGGTGGAGGAGCGGCGTATCGCCGATTTGCGCCGCCAGCGGGACATGGAGCAGCAACGCACCGACGCTCTGAGTCGCGAGCAGAGTGCCCGCAACTGGGCCGACTACGTGGAGGCCAGTGCCCAGAAAATAGCCCTGGAGGCTGTCGGGCACGCACGCATTCGCGACGCAGATTTTTACTACCAGCTCGTCAAGTGGGTTTCCCGCTTGGAAGCCGAAGCTTCGGTGGACCATGCCGGCATGGAAAGGGCCAACACGCGCGAGCAACGCGCCCTATCGCACCTCTGGCAAGTCCGAGGCGAGGTGGAGGATGCCGGTGTCGGCGTTTAGCATGGACAGCAGATGGCGGCCGGCATCGTCTAGTTAGCTAAGAGTAGGTTAGTACTTGTACGCTACTAGAGTGTTAGTGGGAGTAGATAGTTAACTTGGCTATGATGGTTGTCAACGTGGAAGTTCAGTACTCTATATGTGGATCAGACCTGTTACTTTGGTCTGAATGTTGAACTTTCCGTTTGAACGTATGGAATGGGCTGTTATTTTTTTAAATGGGTTGTATTTGTCCTCCACGGTTTAGAGGCTGACTTGTGGGCCTAGCAAGTTGACGCGTACACAATCAGGAGATGATTGTACGTGGAGAGGATGGCAGCAGGGACCCGCCAAGGTCATGCCAGTACGCAAGCAAGTGCATCCTTATTTCAAGCCAATAAAAATGGCTCCTCCTAGTGGATTTCTGACATCTGGGTCCCATGCCATTGTCAACGTAGTCAATAAACGAGAGAATTGCACAACGAGCGGCTGACACCAGGGACCCAGCAGCTCGCCCAGTTATTTTTGTTTTGGGTTAATTTGATAAATGCCACTCCAAATCTGGTGTATCCGAGAAATTCCACTGCAATTTCCAAACTTTGAAAAATGCCATTTCATGCCATTTCTAGTGGCATTTTTCGAAGTCTGGAGTGGCGTTTTTCAAAGTTTGCAAACTACAGTGGTGTTTTTCAAAGTTTGCAAAAATTGCAGTGGCATTTTTCAAAGTTTGGAAATTGCAGTGACATTTTTATGAATTTCCATAATTGGAGTGACATTTATCTAATATGTTTTTGAGACAGAAGCAGGGTGTCAACTGGGCTGTGTGGAACACTCTGGCCTGTCTAGACAGTCTTTTCTTTTATGTTTACCACATACCAGCCCAGTAGTTTTTTTCTTTCAGAAAATGGCTAGCCCAGTTCTTTTGTGATTTATCAAGTAAGTCGCTTTATCAGGCCTGTTGGGCTGCAAATCTTTCAAGACGAGGAGAGCTTCATTCGGCTGGCCGAGAAAATGGCCTATCAGTAATGAGAAATGGGTTGTACATTTTTAAAACACATCAAACCGGCAATTATTTTCAAATATCTTTTTTCATTTCGAGATTTTAAATTGCATTGATTTTTATGCGTGGACAATTTATTGGATTTTATATTGATATACATTTATTTTTAAAATCAGTCTGAATGTGACTCGAAATTTCAGGATTAAAAACAGTTCAGACCGCATCGACTTATGCAAAGTTTCATATAATTTTTTAACCGTGGCCACAATATGGGCTGTAATGCTAACATAAAGAATATGGGCTCCAAAAAACCCGTAAGAATTAGCAAATGGGCTGTGAATTATTTGAAATAATGGCAGATGGGCTGTATGCTGTTTTTCACAGATTTGAGGCTTTCCACAGATGGCCTGTATACTGTTGGATGTCCATCCAACGGCCGTCGTGCTTCTTCAATCTCTACTCTTCCTGTTCCAGCCACTCAAACAAGCGTCGGCGGGACTGCCTGCTCCCTCCTCCCTGCGGCCGGTTGTGTTGCCGCGTAGGCCTCACCGCCCCACCGTACTCCCATCGCTGGCCTAGCCATCCCTCTACTCACCCACACCTGTTGTTATTCTCCAGCGATGGCAGACGAACCAGTAAACCCTTGTACAGTCGTACTCTTCCTAGGCCTCACCGTCGTCCACCGCCCTAGTGCTCTCGGCGTGGTGCACGCAAGGAAATGCCTCCTTATTACGCTCAAAATAATGATTTCCTCCACCTGACATCTGGGACCCACCGAAACAGCCTCTGTATTTCGCGAAAAAAATGTTACCGCCGCTGACAGCTTGGACCCACCAGCTATATCTTTGCACGCAAGGAAGTGCCTCCTTATTACGCACAAAAAAATGAATACTCCCCCTGCTAGCTGGGACCCAGTATAGTGGGCCTACTAAGTTGACGGGGATGAAGGGCTTTGTCAACTTAGTCAATATACACGATTCTAGCTTGACTGACCGTACGATGTCCATCCAACGGCCGTAGTGCTTCTTCAACCTCTGGTCTTCTTGCTCCAGCCGCCCAAAGCAGCGTCGGTCGTGTCGCCTGCTCCTGCCTCCCATGGCCGGCTGTGCTGCCGCGGAGGCCTCACCGCCCCCATACTACTCCCACCGCTGGCCAGGCCATCCCTCCACTCCACTCACCCACACCCCCTGTTATTCTGCGGCGACGGCAGCGCAGCCGAACCAGTGAACCCTCGTACTCCTCTCCGCGTGGGCATCCACTGCCGCGTCTTCCCCGGCTCCGCGTCGTCCCCTTCCTAGGCCTCGCCATCGTCCATCGCCATGGTGCTGTCAGCGCGGCGTGGTCAATGTGGTCAACGACCGAATTCCATCGGAAGAATACTGTACGTGGAGAGGCTGACAGCTGGGTCCACGGCAGCCGCAAGGAAGTGCCTCCTTATTACACGGAAAATAATTATTCCTCCACCTGACAGCAGGGACCCACCGGACGCCCACCAGTATATCGCGAAAAAAATGTTTGCCCCTGACTGCTGGGACCCACCCGACGGGCCACCATATTTCGCGAACAAACGTTCCCCCTGCTGTCAGCTCGGACCCATCGGAAGTGCCTCCTTATTATGCACAAAAAAATGAATACCCCCCTGCTAGCTGTGACCCACCTTGGTGGGAGGCTGACTTGTGGGCCTACTAAGTTGACGGGGACGGAGGGCTTTGTCAACTTAGTCAATATGCACGATTCTAGCTCCAGTGACCGTATGATGTCCATCCAACGGCCGTAGTGCTTCTTCAACCTCTGGTCTTCTTGCTCTAGCCGCCCAAACCAGCGCCGGTCGTGCCTCGTGTTCCTGCCTCCCGTGGCCGGCTGCGATGCGGTGGAGGCCTCACCGCCCCCTACTACTCCCACCGCTGGCCAGGCCATCCCTCTACTCACCCACACCCCCTGTTATTATGCGACGACGGCAGCCTCACACCGCAGGGAACCAGTGAACCCTCGTACTCCTCTACGCGTGGGCATCCACTGACGCGTCTTCCCCGGCTCCGCGTCGTCCCCTTCCTAGGCCTCGCCGTTGTCCACCGCCCTGGTGCTCTCGGCGCGGCATGGTCAACGTGGTCAAGGAACGGCTTCCATCGGACGTGGACTGTACGTGGAGAGGCTGACAGCTAGGTCCACGGCCGCAGCAAGGAAGTGCCTCCTTATTACATGCAAAATAATTATTCCTCCACCTGATAGCGGGGACTCACCGGACGGGCCACTGTATTTCGCCCCCCTAACTGCTGGGACCCACCAGCTACATCTTCGCACGCAAGAAAGTGCCTGATAGTCGGGACCCACCTGGTCGAAGCGTACGTAGCGTTGTCATTCTGGTCGCGAGCGTGTACGTACATATATACCGGTGGATGTAGAGGCGCGCACCTGTCGTAGTAGAGGCGGCCAGGGTGCAAGAAAGAAAATACGGCCATGTATGTGTACATACGGGTGGGGTCTCGAACGCCTACTCGCGCATACGTACGGTGAGGGCTCGTTGACATGGCTGGGTTGGAACGGAGAAACAACGTCGTCGTCGTGTTCATGGGGAGGCAATGAAATGCGTCGTGTTCATGGGGAGGCAACGGAATGCGTCGTGTTCATGGGGAGGCAACGGAACGCGTGGGAGCCAACCGGCTGGGTCGGAACAAAATGCGTGGTCATGTTCATCGGGAGGGCTTGGACGGAATAGGCGATGGAAACAAGGCCTGGCGTACCGCACAACGGAGGAAACGGACCTCCTATGTTCGGAACGGGGTCCTGTTGATCGGGAGGGGTCTGGCGTACCGCAAAACGGAGGAAACGGACCTTCTACGGTCGAAACGGGGGTCCTGTTCATCGGGAGGGGTGTGGCGTACCGCAAAACGGACGAAACGGACTTGTGTTGGAGCGCTACGGTCGAAACGTGGGTCCTGTTCATCGGGAGGGGTGTGGCATACCGCAAAACGGGACTCCATGGGATACTGTTCATCTCCACCGTCGACCCCCTCCAGCCTCCACGAGCTACTGTTCATCCACCGTCGACCTCCTCCAGCCTCCACCTGTGACTATTCATCCACGGGCTCCTGTTCATCCAGCCTCCACCGCACGCTACTCCACCGGCTACTATTCAACCAGCCCTCTCCACGGGCTCCTGTTCAACCACCCCTCCACGGGCTACTATTCATCCTGCCCTCCACCGTCTACTGTTCATCCTGCCCTCCACGGGGTGGTCCTGTTCATCCAGCCCTCCACGGGGTCCTGTTCATCCAGCCCCAACCGGCTCAATCGATCGGGGTCCTGTTCATCCAGAGGCAACACCACGGGGTCCTGTTCATCCACACCCACCGGGAACTGTTCATCCAACCCCTCTCCCCCCCAGCAACGCTCACTGTTCATCCAGAGGGCAGCATCGATCGGCTTCAGTTAGCAGCAGTAGCGAAGGAATCGCTCGATCGGGTTCAGTTAACAACCATCGATCGATCGCTCGGGTTCAGTAATGCGTAGCCTGCAGTGCAATCGCTCGGGTTTAGTTAGAGCCCAATGCCTCGCTCGGGTTCAGTTAGAGCCAACGCCTCGCACACACGCGCGTACATGTATGAGAGAAACGCGCATCGCTCGGCCCCCGACCTCCCACCGTAACCGGGAACTCCACGAAATTTTCCTCGCCCTCGCTTCTACCACGGTTTTTTCCGTCATGGATGGCCCAAAGAATGTCATGCAGCTGCGTCTCCGGCCCGCCCAGGATGAAAAGCCCATTTTCTGTCATGATTTTTGTCATAAAAGTAGGAGCCCACCACATCTATGATGATACCGGGTTTTGTCACAATTATCGTCATAGAAGTGTCATATGTATGACATAAATTTTTTTCGTTCAGCCCAAAATGTCACAGATGTGTCTTTTTTTGTAGTGTTGGGTGTGTCCACCATGTATATATCATATGATGAGGTGGCTGTCCAGTGCCCTGTGGGCAGTGGTTCCTGTTCGTCTCCCGCATCGTCGTCCATACCGTCGATGTCTTCGGAGTCGAAGTCGAGCGTGTCGGTCAAATCGTCGACAGTGGCTACTAAGTGGGTGGTGGGTGGGCGGCGAATTTCTTCGTCATCCGCATCCCAATCCTGCCGGACATAGTTCGGCCAGGACTCTCCTGACAAGGAGAGAGACCTTAATGAGTTCAGTATGTCGCCGAAGGGCGAGTGCTGAAAGATATCCGCGGAGGTGAACTCCATGATTGGCGCCCAGTCGGATTCGATAGGCACGGGCGCATGCGGTTTGGAGTCCGTGGCCAGGGAAGAATCCGGCAGTTCGGCGTCACGGCTCCCGTGAAGGGTAAGGTCGATACTCGGCTCGATCACCGCTGAGGATACGGCCTCCATGGCGGGGTCTATCCACCCGTCCATGGGTGGCGCAATTGGCTCCGAATTAAGGGTCGGAGCAGTTGCCGGTGCGGTCTCCTGAACACTGTCCGATGGTAGAGCTAAATCATGCTCATCGTGACCGTGCGGCGCACTCGGCAGGGGCTCGAATCCGTCGAAGATCAAGTCTCCGTGGATGTCGGCCGTGTAGTTTAAGCTTCCAAACCTGACCTGGTGGCCAGGGGCGTAACTCTCGATCTGCTCCAGATGGCCAAGCGAGTTGGCCCGTAGTGCGAAGCCGCCGAATACAAAGATCTGTTTGGGGAGAAAAGTCTCACCCTGGACTGCATCGCTATTGATGATCGAAGGAGCCATCAAGCCTAACGATGACGACACAGAGGAACTCTCAATGAAAGCACCAATGTCGGTGTCAAAACCGGCGGATCTCGGGTAGGGGGTCCCGAACTGTGCGTCTAAGGCGGATGGTAACAGGAGACAAGGGACACGATGTTTACCCAAGTTCAGGCCCTCTTGATGGAGGTAAAACCCTACGTCCTGCTTGATTATTCTTGATGATATGAGTGTTACAAGAGTTGATCTACCATGAGATCTGAGAGGCTAAACCCTAGAAGCTAGCCTATGGTATGATTGTATGTTGTCCTACGGACTAAAACCCTCCGGTTTATATAGACACTGGAGGGGGCTAGGGTTACACGGAGTCGGTTACAAGGAAGGAGATCTACATATCCGTATTGCCAAGCTTGCCATCCATGACAAGGAGAGTCCCATCAGGACACGAGACGAAGTCTTCAATCTTGTATCTTCATAGTCCAACAGTCCGGCCAAAGGATATAGTCCGGCTATCCAGATACCCCCTAATCCAGGACTCCCTCAGTGAGCCCCACAATTTTTCATGAAGACGAGTGTTTGCTAAGCCAAGGACCTACCATTTGCATTTTAGTATCCAAAATCACATTGAGTCCATATTCATGCCAATACTATCAAAAGGGGAATGAGGTTGCTAAGCTAAGTTTCTTTCTCTTTGTGCTTAAAGATCAAACTCCAATGCCATGCGACAGGCGTGGTGAGCAATCTTCATCATTCAAAAAAAAATCAAAGTCCAATGCCCTCAAAGTACTTTTATTTGTCCACTATATCTACCTACACTTTCATATTGTGGAGTTGTCCAACTCTTCTAGTTGGAACCGCCGAGTCATTCTCCCAGATAGCAGTTGCAAACCCTAATTGTTCGGAGCTACCAAGCATTCCACTCGGAATCTTCAAGCTATTTTAGAGTGTGGGTGATGGCGGTCGGTGCAGTAGTCCACTTGGAGCCTCCGAACGCTATCTGGTCGAACCATGCAAGCTGTTTGAAAGTTGCCACCTTTAGTATTGTTCGATGCTTCCAAGTTTATCATTCCAGAGCCTTCGAGCTATGTTAAAGTGTGTGTAACGGTCATATTTTTGTTTCATAAATACCCCCACCCATTCCATTAGTTCACTGAAAGCAAACTCCATTCATATCATTTTTTAGAGAGAACTCCACCTTTTTGTGCTGATTTCAAAGGTCTTTCACTAAAACCATCAAGCCAAGTCTTTGAGATCTCATCACCTCTTTGCTTTTCCCTCCCGCTTCTCCAATCAATAAGCTATATGAAAGGATCAAAGATGTAGATTAGAGGGGGGATGAATAGGATACTACAATTTTTTAAACTTATTTAACAAAGTTAGGGAATGTGCGGATAAAGTAAGTTCTCTAGATATGCAATCTACGGTAAGAACAACTTATATGGCAAACAAGATAGAACCAAGGTAAGCAAGATTAGCATGCTAACAAAGCTAGCGAGCAGAAAGTAAAGGTACGGTAAAGGATAAACCACACAAGTTGGGGATGTGGATGTATCCCAAACTTCACTCTTTGGGGAGTGATAATCTCCGCTGGAGAGGTGCTGAAGCCAAAGCTATAGAATTTCACCAAGTGGATCACCTAGTACCCCTTTGAGTCACCCCCAATGGATGAGACTCATGCCATGCTACTTGTGAGCGGCGTTGAGATTTTCCTCGAAGAGGAAGGGTTAAGCAATATAGTAGGGGATAGTATTCCCCTAAGTGAGAACCAAAGTTATTATTGAACAAATAGGAGAACGACGCAAATGCCTAGTGAACAATACCTGCACATACAAGAGCAAATACTTGCACCCAACACGGGCAAGAGGGTTGTCAATCCCCTCAAACTCGCTACTTGCAAGGATTAAATCTGATAGTTGAAACAAAGGAAAAACTAGAAAATTTAAGCACTCATTGATTCACAAGATTCCAAAATACAGGAATGGAAAAAAATATAGTAATATGATAAGATTGCACGTGCAAAATGGAGGATATAAAAATATATGTACTTGGAGGGTGTTTGATTTAAAAGAATAGAGAAGTCACAAGAATCATAAGAACCATAGTAAGGTTAATGCAAAGTTAAGATTAAGTCAATATTGTGCTACTTTGTCTTGTTATTTGTGCATATGAATGTAAAAAGAAGGTTTGAATTGCTTTGTTTCTCTTTTGAAATTCAAACCAAAGAAAAAAAATCCATGTTTCTTTTGAATCAAAAAGATGAATAGTGTCCACATAGAAAAACAGTTCATATTCCAATGGTTTCTCCCTATTGTTAGGTTCTACCTAACATTCAAACAACCATTTTAGAGTTTTTACGTGGTTTTGACACCTTTTGTTGATATAAAAGGAGGTATACGACCTCTCTAACTATACGACATCAAAACTTCGAGCATGCACACAACCAAATTATTATTTAAAAACCGAAATGATCAACGACATACAACAATGACCTTTGGCTCCGGCCATCGCAATCGAAAGCAGCCGCATACCCTCATGAACCCTTCATCGTCTCATGGTCCAGACATGAGTAATGTCACGCGACTAATAACCATGACATTTCAATTTCATTTTTTGAGCACACACACACACACATTTCAGTTCAGTTCTAGCAGCGACAAGTTCTTTTTTAGCAAAAACAGCGACAAGTAATATGAATCGGATGACAATACTTTTTTGAGTCGTTTAGTTGCTATGCATGTCAAACTGGGCCTGAGCTACCAAACTTCGGGTCCAAGGCCACTTGTCTCGGAAGAAAAGCCAGATGCCGACTCAGGAAAAAAAAGATGCCGAGTCGGAGTTTTTAACCGCATTCAGTGTAACGTCTCCGGCCGTCTCTCTCCCATCCCACGCAGGCTCGCTGCAGCCTCTGCAGCCACTCAAAATCGCCCTGCTTTCTCGCACCATTTGAAGCTTCTACATGGAACACCTCAACCTAGGGCTCGCAGCAGCAGGAGAAGAAGACAAGCCGCGGTAGCCATCGAGATCAGCCGGGAGAGAAAAATCAAGGGGCTACGAACGAGAGCAGGAAGCCATGGCCTTCCTCCTCCCCAAGCTCACCACGCCGCCCTGCAGATCGCCGCCGCCCAAAATCGGCCTGCCGAGCCACGGCGCCGGCGGCAGGCTCCACTGCTCCGGCCCGGCGCAGGCCGCCGCGCCGGCCCACCTCAACCTCCCGCTCCTCCTCAGCGCCTCGCAGCAAGAGGCCCCCGCGGCCAAGTCCGCGGAGACCAGGAACCGGGCTGCGAGCGGCGGCGGCGGCGGCGGCGGGGACCCGCGAAGGTCGGATTTTTACCTCAACCTTGGGGCGGCGGTGCGCGCGCTGCGGGACGACCTGCCGGCCGTGTTTCTCCGGGAGCCCAACTACGACATCTACCGGTGAGCAGGCCTTCCCTATTCCCGCGTGACTATTTTTGTTCCTTTTTTTCTTTCAATAATATTAGTGGTGTGTTTTGTCTGATTAGTTATCTAAAAAGCTCGTTGGTAATTAGTCATGGAAACATCTTACATCCAAATCGTAGCTCGGCAGTTCCAGGAATCAAAGCAGAAACTTGAACTGAAATTGTGATGTGCAGCTAGTACCAATTTCAGTGCTCATAAAATGGCTATTCGCGCAATAATTAATAGAGCTTGCCACTCATACGAGTTATGATTCAGAATCCTGGATGTGATAGGCATTTGTTCTGTCATCCCACCATTAGCCCTTTATTAACTGCTAATATGTTGTATTCATGATTGGAATAGAATCAATTGATGAACTGGCTTAACAAATTTACAAGAGGTTAAGGCCACTAGAGGGCAGTGACACTGACAGTCCATCATCAGCAATTGCAACAGTATGTGTTGTCCTAGTATTAATACGAATAAGTAAATAACCGAGTATGATTCTGGTTATGCCTGACACTGACAGGAATGCTAACTGCATATATTTCATTTCTTGCAAACTTCTATTCGTTGTAGATGCACTGTAGGCACACTCTTATAAAATGGAGACTATAAACATTCTTTACGTCGCATTGCAGCGAAGACATCACATTTGTTGATCCGTTGAACACTTTCCATGGGATCGACAACTACAAAACAATCTTCTGGGCTCTCAGATTCCACGGTCGTCTACTATTCAGTGAAATTGGGCTTGATGTGTCACGCATTTGGCAACTAACAGAAACCTCGATAGTTGTCCGGTGGGAACTGTGGGGCACACCCCGTGTCCCGTGGGAATCATATGGCTGCTTCAGTGGCACATCCAGGTACAAAGTCGACAGGAACGGGAAAATTTACGAGCATAAAGTCGACAACTTGGCATTGGACTTCCCCCGGCCGGCTGTCAAAGTGGGCAGCATTACTAACTTAGTAGTTGCTGCATACCCACCGAGCCCCAATCCAACTTTCTGGGATGTGGTTGGCACGGGCGATGGATGCTCATGGACAAAGCTTTACCAAGCGGTGCTGGAGACAGTAGAGCGGGAAGGTGACATTCCCGCGGGCGTTTGCATGGAAGGTCTACTCACTTGTTCATAGATGGAATCAACTTCAGGACTAGCTGCTTCGGTAGTGAGTTTTGCTAGAAACAAATGTATAGAATGTGGGTACATATTAACCACATCACTGTCAGTTCTCTGTTTGTATAATGTAGCTCAGCACTAGAAAAACTTTAGATCAAATACATGGTAGATGACTATACCTCATCATCCTTGTTGTGTATTTTAGGATATTACTGCCACTTGCTTGCATCTTATGAGATATGAATACAAAAGTTGTAGATTTTCTCATGGGTTAGGAAAACTCTGCTCCCTAAATTATTTAAGAAAAATGGACGATCTCGAAGAACATTTGTGATGTAATATTCATTTTCCTTTGCAATTTTTTCTCTGCTTGCTTAGGGAGCTGGGCCATTTGAATTATGAAGTATTGTTAACACCCATGAACTGTAGATAGACCCTATGTGAGATGCCATTAACTGAGAGTTGTGTCAATCTTCTTTCTCAGAATTTATCTTGACCATGCGGAGTTCACATGGTCTGTCATAGGGCCTAGTTAAACATTCAAAACTTTGACTACCAGTATATATTTTCAAATATTCAGACTGGAAACTTGGAGAGTCATGTGTCAATTTTCTAGAAAAAGAAACTTGTGTTCAAAACAAATTGGGTTTGTAAATATTCCCTCCGTTCACAAATACAAGATGTTCTAACTTTTTTGTGAACCGGGTTTATATACACACGTTTTAGTGTGTTTGTTCACACATTTCAGTCCGTATGTAGTCCATATTGAAATATCCAAAACATCTTATATTTGTGAACGGAGGGAGTATACTGTAAGAATGGTTAGTGGTAAAATTAATGTTTTGCAAACTGTATTGATGTCCAAAACCAAAACTTTTCTAGTTGTAGGGGGCAGAAGATATGTGCGAGTTTATTGATGTTTTTCCCCCTTCGTTTGACCTTTTATCAGCACAGCCATTTCGCCTGTCCTTCACTGCTATAACCTTCTTATAATCCTTGTGCCATCTCGAATGTACATTTGTATGCTTGCAGGCCGCTCTTCATATAAACTAAGTATTCACCAAGAAAAGGACATATTACTTGGTTTGAAGTGATCAATAAAGAACCATCCTAATGGCCGGCCGGCTCGCCGACTACTTCCGTATAGGTTTTTATTCTGTGGTGCAGCAAAGCACTAGCCAGACCCAAGCCATCATGAAGCACCTCCTACTCTCTTGCACCTGTCTCCTACTCTGTGCTGTAGTCACACCGGTGACTGCCGACATTCTGCGTGAAGCTGAAGCTCTTCTGAGTTGGAAGGCTAGCTTGGACGGCGCCGACGAGTCCCTAAGCTCATGGTCATTGGCCAACTCCAGCGGCGTCTGCCACTGGATGCACATCAGTTGCAACTCTGCCAGGAGCACCATCGTCAACCTCAACATCAGCGGTGCGAGTCTGAATGGCACACTTGACAAGTTCGACTTCTCGGCTTTCCCCAACCTGAACAAGCTCATCCTATTTCAGAACGGTCTGCATGGCAACATTCCAGAAGGGATCGGCGACCTGACAAGCCTGGCGCGGTTGCGGATCAGCAGCAACTGGTATGTAACTGGTACAATTCCCCGTGGCATTGGCCGGCTGAAGCAGCTCACTGAACTGCAACTGGGAGGTTTGGGTCTTGATGGTGCGACGCTACCTGAAGAGATTGGTAACTTGACAAGCTTGACGAAGATTGCGCTCTACTCAATCAATTTGACTGGATCAATCCCGTTAACATTCGGGAGACTGAAGAAGCTCCGGTTGCTGAACCTGAGAAACAACAGTCTGACAGGGCGCATCCCGCTGGAGATTGGTAACATGACAGAATTACATCGCATGGACCTGACGCGGAACTATTTACATGGCCAGATACCAGGTACATTCTCTCGTTTGGTAAAGCTAAATGGCTTGTTGCTGTCAGAAAATCAGCTCGGAGGCGACGTCATCCTTGAGCTAGGGAATAGCAGCAGGCTGTCTTATATCAACATCGCAAAAAATAGCTTCTCTGGGGTCTTCCCGCCGTCCATTTGCGCGGGAGGGGCACTGGTTACGGTCCTTGCTGCATACAATGGATTTACAAGCCTTCGCAGCCTGACCTTTCAGAACTGCACGACCCTGGAGCACATTGACTTCACAGAAAACAAAATTGTTGCAGACCTAATGGCTTGTTTTGGCAAGCCTCCAGAACAACTTCGAGGGTTAACTGTCAGTAATAACCATCTGTATGGCACACTTCTGACAGATGATGGTGAGGTATTCCTCTGCAACTCTACTAGGTTATCACTTCTGGACCTATCAAATAATGCCTTAAATGGAGACCTCTCCAACTCCAAGTGTTTATGGAACATGCGGCATTTGGAATTCATGGATTTGTCCAGTAACTCGCTCAGTGGTGTAGTTCCGTTCTTGGCGACGCCTAACCGGAATCTTCAGTCTCTACACCTAGCGAATAACCATTTCAGTGGAGCCTTTCCTTTGGTTCTTAAGAAAAGCAAGAGACTTATCACTCTAGATCTGGGAGGCAATAATTTCTCAGGTGGAATACCTTCTTGGATAAGCAAGAGCTTGCCTGAACTAAGATTTCTTTTACTGTCATCAAACATGTTTGATGGCATCATACCATCACAGATATTACAATTTCGTCAACTCCAGATATTGGACCTGTCAAAAAACAAGTTCACTGGACGGATTCCATCCAATTTTGGTAACTTTACTGGCATGATCCAAGAACAGAAAAATGGGAACGGCACATACTGCTACCTGCCAGCAGAGCAGCTTCGTATAGTCCTGAAGAATGAGGGTTATCTTTACAACTTCACGATATCGTTCATAGTGGGTATGGACTTATCTAGCAACTTCCTTTCACAAGAGATCCCAAAAGGGCTCACATCACTTGTTGGACTCAGGTACCTAAACTTGTCAAGAAACCATCTCTCAGGTGGTATTCCTGGAGACGTTGGCAATCTGGCATTGCTAGAATCCTTGGACCTTTCAGAAAACCAACTCTCAGGGGAAATTCCTCCAAGCCTTGCAGATTTGAAGGCCCTCGGCACTCTGAACCTCTCGACCAACGGTTTATCGGGGAGGATACCTACAGGCAGCCAGCTGCAGACATTCCCAGATCCTTCAATATACAGCAATAATCCAGGGCTGTGCGGTTTCCCGCTGCAGGACTGTGTAAACCCATCTGCATCAAACCAAAATCAAATGAGCCAGGACGAAGATATGGAGACACTCTGGTTGTACTGCTTTGTGGTAGCAGGAGTCATCTTTGGGTTTTGGCTATACTGGGGCGTGCTCTTTTGCAACACGACATGGAGATGTGCATTCTATCAATATGTCGACAACATGCAAGACAAGGTAATTGCCAAGAAAATAGCTGCATATCGCACCTCCAAGCTAAGGCATGAACGAGGACGTGCATCACAAATTTCTTAAGTCGGTCATTGCCTGTTATATTTTCCCTTAATGATCTACATTTCTTAGGTTGTAATTTCTTACATGACCGAGTGGCACATCTCAAGTTGAAAGCTGTGCAAAAAAATTGTATGTAACTTTAGGCTTCAGAATGTGGGCAGTTGCACATTTCTTAACCTAAAGCTGTGCACAGTTTCTAAAATGTGCAACTACCTGTTACCATTGGGTCAAGATTGTAACCGTCCACTTGGATTTACAAATTGTTGCAGAAATTTGCAAATTGTCTGTAATATTTGCCCCTTACTCTCTGAAGAAAACTTATTAAACTACAGTCGAACTGTTAGGACTTATAAGCTTCAGTAGGAATGTTAGTGTAGTTTAATAAGCTATTCCAAATGTCAGCATCACAAAAATTGCAAACACAAAAGCTTGTTTGCGGCAGTGAAGAAATTTGTTTAGAGATTTTGAATGCTTGCACCTGAATCCATTGAATTTGCCTCTGAAAAGTGATTTTTGTTTTCACTTTCACCAAAAAAAAAGAACAAGCAGAGCATTCATGAACCCTGGTCCCATCATGGTTGGTTGAACCTACGTCTCATTTGAAGGATAGCATTATTGTATTGTCGATAAATATGTCTGGTTTTCGCAGCAGATTTTTTTCTTGAACTTTATTCAATCATGCATTGTAGTACAATGGATTGCTACCCTTAAGAAAAGGAGGTAGGTTCCCATTATTCCTAAACTATGGCCTAAGTTTCATATTTGTCCATGGATTCCAAAACTAACTAGAAGGACACCCTCAACTTCCAAAATCGGTCTGTTTTATCCCCCTCTACCCCTAGCTGGAAATGGGGTGGTTTTGGTTGGTGTGGCACCTAACTGTCATTTTTTGTGTGCTAGTATCATGTCCAAGTGGACAAAAGTCATTGAGTCAGAATTTCAGAAATCATACAACAAGATCATATAAAATATGAGAAATCAAAGAGAACTTCTAAAATAAGATAATCATGTTAATGTAAAAAAGGGTTGAGGGTTTGAAAGATCAGGAAAACAAGAAATCATTACATAATAATAAAAATAATGAAAACAAAATGTTAAAATTGAAGGAATACAGTGGCACAATTGAGATAGCTCATATTTTTTAATATTCCCTCTTTGACTAGAAAATTTTAGAGAAGTGTAAATGCTGTCAAATTTAGAAGGTCAATTTCAGATCTGTCTCGATATTTCATAAATATTTTACAGGATTTATTTATTCATTTGTACCTTGTCGTTTCCCCACATTTGTGAAGATTACTAAGTTTCTCGGTAATTTAATTTTCTTGCCACAATTTTCAGGTTATGCCCCATTTTCTCTTAAGGTTTTCTTCTTGTATTTAAATATCTCGGATTTCCTTTATGTAATAAGATCAAGTAGAATATCCTGATTTATTTTCAAACAATTTTTTTTACGATGCTAACTCCATGCGTGACCGCAAAAAATCGTCCGTTTTTTGTGGAGGGGGGAGGATAAAGTTAACAGTTCTGATACTTCATGGTGACTTTTTAACTCGTTCTGAAGTTTAGGGTGTAGCATGCACTTATCTCCTAACAAATCCATGATGATTTGTTGGTTCTTTTAGTATCAATTTTTGACCTAATATCCAATCACCAGTAGGAACCATGCACAATTTCTAGGTCGACTGGGAAAAAATTCTAGTGGCTGGACTTGTGAATTGCATGTTATATAAGCTGCAACTGAATTATGTAGACTTCAGACTTCAGACTTCAAACAATTACGTAGATGTAGCATCGCTGCCCTCCACACGCGCGCGCGTGCGCACACACACACAAAATGCAGTGAAACTTAACAGCCAAAGCATCCTTACAGATGAAGCTATTGGCAAAGACTTGCAAAGTTCATCTTTACAGCGGAATCGTTTTTAAAGAGGAATCCTTCAATCATTAAACTGAATATTTGTACAGTAGTAATAGTACGATTGTACTAGTGGACTCTTGAGAAGAACAATGGTGGATCAGCGAGCCATCCAGCTAAAGAGATGCCATAATTCACATGGCCAGGGACCAATCGACGTCCTTCCCACTGCTCCACGCTGTAGTGCACCGAAAGAACAAAACTGGCACATGCATTTGTTTAGCCTTTTGGGGAGGCTGGAAAATATAAATTGTACAGAGATTTTCCTTTAGCAATAAACAACTCAGTAGGAACCGGCGAAATCCTCTAGACAGAAGTGAGACCTTATGTTTCAGTTCCAAACTTTGAATAGCGACGCGTATTTGGCGATCTATAGGACAGAAGTTGGTGGTGATGTGTAAACACAAAAGATTTAACAAGAGGAACTGGTGAGCTACTTCTGTGTTAAGATACCAACACAAGTAGTGGCCGATTTCCTTTATTTGACGATGGCAAGAAGATCAAGAAAGATAATCTGGCAACCAGCCCACATACATCACCATGTCCAAACATGCATCAAGAGAGGCTCAAGAGGTAATATTCCCCTGACTGTTTTATACAATAGTTGTTTCCTTAACATTTCAGAACAACTAGAAGCTAAAGTAAAAGCGCAATTTGCCATGCTAAAAATGGTGGGAATTGAGCATAAAACGATCTTGTTTCCTTTGGTTGTTCAGACAATGAGTTGAGTGAAGTTGAAGCATGCACCAACCATTTCGAGATGACAGATCGTTGACGAATGACAACGAACAAGAAAAATACAGAACTGGTAAACTGGCTATGTCTTGTCTGTTATGCTTGTTGACATTTTGATCGAGGACAAAATGAATGCTAACACAAAATCCGCAAACAATGATAATCAAGAAGGTGATAACCTACCTACATCTGCATGCACGCGTAGTTGGATCACGCATGAAGAAGACAGGAGATGGCCGGTGCCGACAGACTGAAAATTAGCCAGGAAACTTCTATTTCAAAGAATGAACCAGAAAAGCTGGTGAGCTACCTGCATCGCTTTAGAAACACTTGCCGACAACTGAATACAATGGTGCATTTGACATTGTTCAAATTTTCTAATAATCCCTCTTTGGAGTAGAATATTTTAGTAAAATCTAAATGCCGTCAACTTTAAAACATCAATTTCAAATGCGTCTATTTCATAAATATTTGACTGATTATTTTATTCTTTTGTACCTATTTTATCATTCTCGCAATTATTTTTTAAGATTGCGAAATTTATCGATTTTGTTTCTTCCACAATTTTTACATTATGTCCCATTTTATCTATATATATTTTGTACTTTTGCTAAAGATTTCAGATTTCCTTAATTTAGTAAGATTTAATATATTTTCATGATTTATTTTCAAACAAACTTTTCTACGATGCTAACTCAACGTTGTGTATCCATGTGGACAATAATAACCCATAAAAAAAGTTGGACACGTGCCCCGTTAGTCAAAGCCACCCCTTTTTGGGTAGTGGGGGAGAGGATAAAATTAACCGTTATAATAGTTCATGGGTGACTTTTAACTCTGATGTTTAGGTATATCATGCACTTATCCCTGACAGAGAAGCACCACATCCATTGGTTTGTTGGTTCTTTTAGTATCAATTGTTGACTTGATACCCATTCATCAGGTGCTTGGCTTTGCAGGGTTAGCTCACCAATAGCAAAACCAATGCGCAGTTTCTAGGTGTATTGGGAAGGAAATCTAGTGGTTGGGATTTGGTGAATTGCCTGTCATGTAAACTGAAACTGAATTCTGCAGTTCAGACTTCAAACCTTTCTTTTCTTTTCTTTTTTTGCGGGGGCCTTCAAACCTTGACTTCAGGCGATTTGGTTGTTCTTGACCTACTTTGTAAAACAACGTATGTTCTTCTTACTTGATAGTTTCACATGTTCGATATGAACAGCAAATATTGGCTTTGCTTTATTACAATTTAATTGAAGAGGCAAAGCATCCTAACAGATTACTGCACTGCTAGTGGATACCTGAGAAGAACGATCATGGATTAGTGACCCGTCTAGATAAAGAGAGTCCATAATACACATGGTCTGGGACCAATGGTCCTCCTCCTACCTGCTCCACAGTATGCAGTACATATCAAGAAAGAGCACAAAACAACAGAAAGTAGCACATACATTTGTTTAGCCTTTTGGGAAAGCTGCAAAATACAAATTGTATACAGCACAAAAGCAGCAGAAGATTCCTCACAAAACAAATGCAGCAGAGAAACAACTCAACAAGAACTGGAAAATGCGTTCAGATAGTAGAAGTGAGACCATGTTTTTCAGATCCAATGGCAACATGCATTTTTTTTTTCTTTTCTTTCGAGATGAATAGCAACATCTATTTGGTGGTGATGTGTAAACTTTGAACACACAAGATTTAACAAGAGGAACTGGTGGGCAACTTGAGTGTTAAGATATCGACGTAAGTAGTAGTCCGTTTCCATGGCTTAGCGATGACAAGAAGATCAAGAAAGAGATAATCTTGCAACCAACCACACACAACAGTACATGAAGACAACTACGTACCCAGAAAATATAGGACTGGTAGAACTGGCTATGTCTTGTCTGTCATGCTTACTGACAGTTTTGGCAACACAATCCACAAAGAGTTGAGACTGAACCGCCCGGGAAACCCAACCTTTTGGCCTTCTTCCTGAATCAGAAAACGGGAATGATTAAGACAAGCTCGATCGGTGCGTGCATGTACGGATGGCTATTTGAATGAAAGTTGGTGCACTCGAGACTGACAGGTTACCAGCAGCACAAAGCGGTACGTAGGTCCAAAGGCTCCATTGTTTTCTTTATTATTATATGGGTCTGTCTAAGACACATCTAAATGTGACATAACTATGTCACATCTAAGCTGATGTTCATTCTGTTTGTGGTCTATTTTTTTATCCTAGTTTTTTTTATTTCTTATTGCTACATTATATACTTGTAGGAGCTTAGATGTGACATCCTTAAAAAACATCTAGATGTGAATTAGACAAACTGTATTATTATTATCGGCACAGCTAATCAAGTGTTGCAATTGCATGATGATCTTGAAACATTTTGGACGAGCAAGCTGAACTCCAAATGATCCATTCTGAATCATTTTCTCGAACAATCGCTATAACTATATGGTGGTAGCAGTCTCTCTGCCAAGATTTGACGCGATAAATCGCCACCTAGGTTCAAATCCTCTCAGGCCAGATCCGGGTGTCCAACCCATAAATCTCATTTCAGTAAGAACAAACGAACGAATGACGCCATGAGCGCGAGCAGGCAGCGGCGGCGGCGGCGAACGCGCCGCCATTTTCCAGCTCAGTTGCTGTTCTGGTCGACGAGCACGTGCACGGTGGCGGACACGGCCTTGTCGGTGGCCACGACGACCTGGTTGCCGGAGATGTTCCTGAGCGTGTGCCCGGGGAACGCGTCGCCGGCGACGAGCGAGTACTGCACGTGCCCGATCCGGTTCGGGAACAGCAGCACCGGCGCGAAGTCCACCGTCCAGGAGCTGCCGTTGCCCTCGGCGGAGCCGCGCGCCGTGGTCGCCTTGACGTTCATCCCCATGGCGGAGTTCTGCTGCACGTACACCTGCTCCACCGTCCCGAACTCCCCGTCCAGCTGCACGATGTCCACGCCCTTGCCCCGCCCGTTGAACATGTTGCCGGTGATCTGCACGCCGCGGGCGACGCCGTTGACCGCCTTGAGCACGACGTTGGCGTCGCCGAGGAAGAAGGAGCTCGACACGTGCAGCAGCACGGGGTCCTCGGCCACGATGCTGGTGTAGTCCATGTAGCAGTTGGTGAGCCACGTCTGCGTGAGCCCCGGCACCCTGAGGTGGATGCCGGTGCCGCCGAACCCGGTGGCCTTGTTGTAGCAGTGCACGCCGGAGATGGTGTTGGCGCCGCCGGTGACCATGATCCCGGTGGCGGCCGAGAAGACGACCACGTCGGAGACGGAGTTGTCGTTGCCGTCGAGCCGGATGGCCGTGCCGCCGAAGGCGCGCTCCCCCGGGTCGGTGCCGGCGGTCATGTGCTGCCCCAGGAAGGTGTTGCGGATGTAGGTCTCGTGGCCCCCGCGCACCGCGATGCCCTCCGTCTCGAAGCCGGTGATGTAGCAGTTGTCGACGGCGACGCGCAGCGAGTCCACCACCGCCACGCCGCCGCCCCGGTAGCCGCAGTCCAGCATCAGGTCCCGCAGCGTCGCGTACTCGTAGTGGTAGCCCGAGGAGGAGGAGCCCGCCGAGAGCTCGATCAGGTACCGGTCCGCCGGGAACTCCGCCGACGCCCGCAGCGAGCCGCTGTGGATCTGCCACGTGGACGCACGCCGGTGATCGTCAGACAATGTAACACACGTTGGCACATTGTGCGGTTCATTTGCCCAACGGTCTTGTTATTTACTACGTACCTTGAAGTTGCCGCCGCCGGAGGCCGGCAGGGTGAGCGGGCCGTTGACGAGGTAGGTGCCGCCGTCGAGGTGGATCTCGGCGCCGCCGAGGTCGGGGATGCCGGCGGTCATGGTGGCGTTGGAGGGGGGGCTGAAGGCGTCGGCGATGGCCTTCTTGATGGCCGCCGTGGCGTCCGCCGCGCCGGTGGGGTCGGCGCCGTAGTCCGTCACGTGGTACACCCGCGAGCCCGCCGAGGACTGCAACGAAAATCCACCACGTCAGACGTGACACCAATAGCAGTAGGATGGTCAGTGCGATGCGCCACACCAAGCGGCCAATGACGGGAGCGCGAGTCCGTACGTAGCTGCACCCGAGCGTTTGACATTTGTCGGGTGGGTGGTTGGGAGGTGGGGCAGTTAATGCTACTTTCTACTCTCTTTTTTTTTGCGGGGTAATGCTACTTTCTACTACTGTACTCGCATTACCAAACACGGGAAGAGAAGGGAGAATCATTTGCCGAGGGACGAAAAGTTTCTTTGCTGATGCCTAACATTCTTGACGGAACTCCCGCAAAAAAAAAAAACATTCTTGACGGAACTGCATTTGTAAGCTGACGGATGAAGACGAGATCAACACGGAGAGACCCTGATTTCCAGTCAGCACTCGAGACCCGACGCGAATGCAGACATGGAAGATGATCTACCACTACCGTTTTAATTTCCTTTTGAATTTTTTTTATAAATAAAAAGGTACCTTTTGCGGTGAAAGGAAGGGCTCATTTTCCTTGTGCAAAAGCGAACGAATGAAAAATCTCCCAGAAAGCAAAGCGACCCGACACTTCCTCTGTTCCTCTGCGCTTCTACTGTAGTATTTTGTAATTAAACTGCCATACGGATGTTGTAATTCAGCCATAAAGGAACCGAACGTTAGCAACTGCTGCTCCCACGAAAAGATGTTCCAACGGAACCACGGAAGGGCGATGAATGTGACCACGTGACTCCGAGAACCGCTTTCGTTTTAACTCGAAAAACAAAGTGATTAGAAGCAGAGAGTTCGAATGGAAGAAGCAGCAGGCATGGCGAGGGATTAATACTGCCTACTGACCGTTGCGAGCCCCCGCCTGGCCTTGCCGAAGGAGGATCTGACGCTCTCCATCCTGCCCGCCGCGAGATCCCGGTACCGCCGCTCGGCGCCGGCCCTGGCGCCGGCGGCGCCGTGGTGCGCCCACGCCTCCGCGCCGCCCGCCGATGCAACAAGAAGAAGGGCGGCCCCGACAAGAAGAAGAACCGCATGCAGGCGGCCTCCTCCGGCGAGCACCTCCATGCTTCTTGCTTGGGCCCGGCCTTGTGCTGCTACAGCATCAACGGCCGGCGTCTCGAACCCCTCCCTCTCTGCTTCTTCTGTATCTATAGGAAAGTGACGAGCCAAACGCCTCCTCTGTCGGTGTCCGCGTGGCACCGGCGCCGTGGGTTTGCCTGCTTGCTCGCTAGCGACGAGACGGATGCACGCATATATAGGTGAGGTGTGGTGCCACTGCCAGCAGAGGAGCCTGGTCAAGTAACTCAAGGAGGGGGAGAGGAGAGGAGCCTGGAGGAAGAAACGCAAGGGAATGGCGTGTGGTTAATGGGAATTGGCATAAAGTGCAGCGCAAGGGTCCGTCCGTCCGATCATTCAATGCAACAACAGCAATGGGGCCATCGTCGTGGCAGCAGTAGGCCTGTGGGTCTGGCAACAGACATAAAATCTTCTGCGCTCTTTCCTGAGACTGTCACGGTGCACCTCGTTTGTTCTCAGGACTGATCACGAAAATGATACTACTACGTGCAAATTTTGCAATGCCAACAGACAGACAGGGGCAATCTAGCACAGATCCGTGCGGCAGCGACCAGTTTATCACCGCGTGCATCGATCGAGGTACCGACCGGACCTTACAAACGGTAACTCTTTTTTTTTTTGAGGATTACAAACGGTAACTCTTGGCATGATACGATGGTGGTGAATAAAGTAGTCCGTGCGTGTGTGACTGCGAATGAATCTAGAAGCACAAGAAGAAGGTGGTGTGTGTGCGCGCGTGCGCCCCTGTTTAATCGGGCGGGTCCAAGGGGAGCCGATGAAAAGCCCGTTTGGTGTGCTCGCATTATTCTTTCCTCCTCTTCCTCTTCCTCATCATGTCCCTTCTCCTTTGCTTGGATCCCCAAGCTTTCTCTTCCTTGCTTTCCTCGGGTGCTCTCCCTTTTCCCTTTGTTCCCTCCCTCCCTCCCTCCTGGCCCATGCATGCGTGAGAAGCTGAGATGCTGTAATAGTAATCCCTAGTGCCCGTTTATGCACTAGTAGTGTACTGGCCCTACAACTCGCTTCGTGTGACTTGTTGAGCACAATAAGAACGCTTTTACTATTGTATAATGCGTACATATCGGCCGGTGGCAAAATTTCCTTTTCTGAAACCTATTCGATATCTGACCCTAGGTTAAAAAAATTCGAGATCTGACCCTTTTGCTACCGCCAGAGTCCATGACGATAGGGGCTAACAGCCTACCGCCAGGGACTTTGGCGGTACGAAACATTGCTACTGTCAAACGGGCTGGCGGTAGCCTGCACAACCCTACCGCCAAGTTGCTTGCCGGTAGGCACGAGCACACACTGTGTTCAATACTTAGGAGATTTTTGGCGGTAGGGCATGCAACTCTAGCGTCAGGGTCCTTGGCGGTAGGCTGTTATACCCTACCGTCATGATATTTGGCGGTAGCAAAAATGTCAGATCTCAAAAAAAAATTAAACTAGGGTCAAATCTCGAATAGGTTTTAAAAAAGGATCAAAATACGAAATTTAGCCTCGGCCGGTGCAACTGCTGCGTATACCTACAAGATGAGACTCGGAGACCAGGTGCCACGTACTACGTCTCGTGGAACTACTCTAGCGGCAGCAAGACGCTAGAATTCAAAGCTCCTTGGTCTGGTTTGTTGGGGTGTTTCTGCCAACTTTCCGCACAAGAGTTTAAAAAGCCTCCCCTTTTCCTCCTGTGTCCAGCCAGAGTTACTTGGCCTTTACACTTGGAGTTGGAGGAGGGCCGTTCGTTGAGTGGCATGCATATCGTCGGAGAAACCAAAGTGGACCGAGGAAAAGAGACTAGAGGCTCGCTTGGTCGTCAGTCACGTTGCCGCACGCGCGCGCACGATCAAGCGCCCTGGAAATTCCGATTCGTGGATTATGTTGCAGCGAGGCGGGAATAAGAGGATGGGCATCTGCAAGCTGCACGCAACAAAGAACAGTTCTATCTTGTCAGCCAAAAAATATAGTATAAAACAGTTGTATTTTATCAGGCTGTGCATCATCATCATCGTCTACGAAGGCTGGCTGATGATCCGCGGCCATTTGGACGATACGTGTTGAGGAGACAACGCACGGAGATGCATCCCAGGCGCGGGAGATGGGATGGCGCGCGTACGTGTTCACGAGACAAAAGCGTGCGGGGCTGTATCCAAGCGATCGATGGAGAGCGACCGAGTGGCGCCGTCCACGCGCGCGACGTGTTCTTGCAACGTCCAACGATGCCGACGGGCGCGCGGGCATCACCGTACGGCTGGCTGCGGCCGCCGGCCTCGGGCGGAAAGCGAGACCGCTGGTACACGTGCGCGTTCCTGCCATGGAAGCTCCACTACTCTCCTTGGTTTTGATGACTGATCGGACACCCCAAATAATGTAATCCACGTTCGGACACCTTAGTTATCATATATCAAAAGGATAAGTATATTTTTCGTCCTCAAACTCTTTCAAAAGTTTAGAAATCATCCCTCAACTCAAAACCGGATAGTTTTCATCTCTCAACTATTAAAACCGGATAGTTTTCGTCCTCATGCCGCTTCGGGCGGTTTTCGTCTGTCATGAATAGTAAACCGACAAACAGTAAATTCGAAAAAATAGCAAAAAAATCTGAAAATTTGTGGGATCAAATTTCCTTAGGTTCGCAAGGTGCGTACAAATTTTCATATTGTTTGGACATTCCAACTGCTCATGACAAAGGAAAACAATTATAAATATGTACGTCGGTGAACAATAAATTAAAAAAATAGCAAAAAAATGTGAATTTTTTGGCATCAATGATACTAGGGTGTGCAAGGTGCGTGCATATTTTCGTGCTCAAATGACATAGGAGGAGCTCTAGCAAAAAATAAACAAAATAGTGCACTTTTTCAAAGTTTCTTTCCCATCCAATTTTTGTTTTTTTTCTGCCACGAGCTCCCACAATGTCCAAACACCATGAAATTTCGCAGGCACATTGAGCACTCGAGCATTTTGTATGTCAACATTTTTCATATTTGTTTGATTTTTTTCGAATTTATTGTTCACCAACATACATATTTATGGTTTTTCCTTTGTCACGAGCTCCTGGAATGTCTAAATAGCACAAAAAAAATTGAGAACTAGGCTGTAGCCTAGTGGCAAGGGAGCGCAGTGGCGTCTCCAGCAACCAGGGTTCGAGCCACGTCGGGGACGAATTTCTGGTTTCTCACAAGGGATGCTTCTCCTATATCAATAAACCATGGGTGCTAGTGCCCATGAGTTTCATCTAAATAGCACAAAAATTTCCACGCACCTTGCGCACCCGAGGAACTTTGATCCCACAAATTTTCAGAATTTTTTGAATTTTTAGCTATTTTTTGAATTTGCTGTTCATTGGTTTACTGCTCATACGGACGAAAACCGCCCAAAGCGGTGTGAGGGACTAAAACTATCCGGTTTTGATAGTTGAGGGATGAAAACTCTCCGATTTTGAGTTGAGGGACAATTTCTAAACTCTCGGAAGAGTTCGAGGACGAAAAATATACTTATCCCTATATCAAATTCATACAAACTCATGCAACTACGTCGACGCACACGCATCGTCCGGCTACTCCATCACACTACACTAAACATGTCATAGGACTATCAAAATTTGACATGTTTGGCTATGGTGGAGTTCAATCGCGTCTCCGCGGAAGTACCGGTCAAAGACGCGGTACGGATCTGCTCGTCGTCGGAGCTGTCCTTGTCGTTGTTGTCCTCCTTCTCCTCCTTTGTGGTAGTCCAGCCATGGCACGAACCGCCCGATCATGCTCTCGGTCTAGTCCAGCCCATTTGAGGTGTTCGTCTGAATCGAAAAAAACGTGATCAGACAGTGATCAAGCGGCCCGCTCGGGCATATAAGGCAGGTTTGAGAGGTACGGCTGTAGATACTCTAATCAGGTGGGCGCTTAGTACGTACGTACGCAGAGGGAATTGAAGGCAATCCTTCTTCACTTAATTAACTATTACTGTTGATCTGGTGCCAAGCTAACTGCTCTGCTCTGCACCTACACCTGTCGAAAGCTACGTAGCTCACAGCAGTCAACAAGGCATGTGGCACGCTCCATCATGACAATTATCGACCAATCACACGTTACAAGTGTCAAAAACGTTTTTATATTATGAGACGGTGGAAGTACCGTCTATTCCTATCGTCACTGACCGATCGAGGCTGGCTGGCGGCTATGTGCGTGCGCTGGATGAGGATGCCTTTCTTTTCTTGTCGGGACTTTGGCAAGACTATAGTGGAAGTATGTAAAACGTGTGTAAGGGCTAATTGGTTTGAATAACAGGCTTAATTTTGTTCACGCAAGTTTGGGTGGTGGATGGAGGTGTGCGCAAGTCATGAAATGAAACCTCGCCTGTTTGGTTTGTGTAGCCTAGAACTACAAGTCATGCATTCTGGTGTAAGACTCTGAGAGGGAGCCTTCCGAGTGTAAAGGAGATGCGTACAACTGGATACTTTCTCGCCTAACGACATGTACAACAAACTGCGTTTTTATATATATACTCCTTATGTTCACTTTTATTTCACGTTTTAGATAGTTAAGATAGTGCCCAAAACAGTTCAAACCTAGTTGTCTAAAACGTTTTATAAAAACAAACGGAGGGAGTAGCAAAGATGCTTAATTGGACACCTCTGCTATATAGAAAATGAAAGCTAGTGTTTAAATAAAAATCGGTTTAAGTTTACAAGCATCGTTTGAAATTTGTTGCATTATACATGGTCTAAGGGTATGTACAAGACCACCAAGGCCAAATGCAAGGTTAATTGGGACACCGTTTACCGCCCAATCATCAATGAGGGTCTTGGAGTGCTAAACACGGAGAAAATTTGCTAGGGCGCTTAAACTTTGTTAGATTTGGTTTGAGCAATAGAAGATGTGGGTTGGTATGGGCAACTCATGCGATGACGCACACTACCACTTCTTTTATGTCTCCTCAACTATTATTGTGGGAAATGGCGCGTGCACCCCCTTTTGAGACTCTCCGTGGGTGCACAACCGCAAACCCATGGACATGGTCCCTCTCATCTACGCGGCGTCAACGAGGAAGAATTGGAAGGTGCGAGAAGCACTAAAGGATGGTGCTTGGGTTAAAAACATCAAGATGACGTCCAGTTTCTCTATAGAGCATTTCAGGCAATTTCTCGAGCTTTGGGCCATCATCCGGGATTTTTCACCTGCAAGAGGACATTGACGACGACATTGTTTGAAAGCATTCTACTAGTGGCCTCTACACGGCAGAGTCCGCCTACAAAGCGCAATTTCTTGGCCTCATTCGCTCTCCCTTGAACCACGCAACATGGAAAATCTAGGCTCCACCCAAGGTCAAGTTCTTTGCTTGGCTGGCCATCCAATATAGAGTCTGGACCGCGGATAGATTGGCCAAGCACGGTTGGCCTAACTGTGGCTCGTGCCCCTTATGCATGCGTGAGAATGAATCGGTTGACCATCTCTCCTTCAAATGCCGGTTCACCATTCGCCTATGGGGCTTGGTCAAGGCGTGGCTGCAACTCCTTCACGTTGACACCTCCACTTGGCCCCTGAGGCATTCCACCTTAGATTGGTGGCTTGGGTTGACCAATGCTTTCGTCCTCAACCGGAAGGCCATGGCCTCGCTCACCATGCTCACTACGTGGACGATCTGGAACTAGCGAAACGCCCGCGTATTCCGCAACATGGCCGCTCTGCCTATGGTTCTTCTCGGCAACATCAAAAGGGAGGCATCGTCTTGGGTCGCCGCCGGAGCCAAGAAACTAGGGTCCATCATGTCGGGAGAGTGATTCTTCCTTGTCTTGTTAAGGGGTGTTTGTAACGCAAACTCCATTCTCTCTTAATTAATATACTTGGCAAATCTTTTGCTTGTTCTCAAAAGAAAAATAGGCCACGACTTTAAAGGTTACATACATTTTGTCCTCGTTCCTGTCGCGACCGAGGTGAACAGGGTAGCGACCTATCTACCCTTCCCCCATCTCCGCATGGGCATCCATGCACTGACCACGGGACCCCTCCCTCTCCGTTTGTCGCTCCACAAAGGGCATGGGTAGAGACACCAGGGCTTCGGTAATGGTAGGGATAGAAATAGTTTAGGATTTGTCTTTGATCAATGGGGGGAAGACAATTGCGGCGCTGCCAGCAAGGAATAAAGTCTTCATGCCTAGATTGAGGATGATGTGATCCTGGTAGAGGCAGCGCTCGATGGATTGTCGTCGAGATGAAAGTCCTGCATAGATTCCTGCTGACTCTTTGGAGCGATGAGGTCAAGATTTTTCACCGTGCGTGCGCGTTGGCAGGTTTTAGTGTCAGGTTCTTCAGACCGATTCAGGAGTTCCGGCTTTGAGGATTCCCCCCTGTCGCTGACAGGGCCAGGTGGTGCGTGTGGCCTTGCTTACTTGGACCCTTATGCAAGAAGATGAAACTTGCTTGGAAGAGAGCCGATGGAAAGTTGCTTTGGTGTGTGTGGGTCTCATATCCTTTTCTCCTACTTCCTTTGTCCTTTATTCTTTCCGTTTCTTGTGTGCTCTCCCTTTTCCTTTGTTCCCTCCAACGATGCATGCTTGAGAAGTTGAGATGCTCCTCCAGTTTGTGCTCTACTTGGACAGTGTGACTAGCCAAGTACAATATATATTACTAAAGTTACGTCAATTAATTTGGATTGGAGGAAGTACTAGCAGCGTCCCGCTACGCATGCACATATGAGTTGTTGCGACTGCTGCATATATGTATGTATGTACGCGGCGCTCGAAAGAGAGCTCTTGGATTTGTTGGGGTTCCTGCCAACTTTTGTCACCGAACGAACCCGAATACGTACATTGGCCTGGAGGGTGAATGGAATGGCCCAACGATAAACACGAGAAATCGCAGTGGTTGTTCATGGACGGACACGAGGCCGAAGCTCGCTCGCCTGGCCACGCACGCGACACCAAGCAGGCAGGTCGCGTCCCGTGCACTGCATATGCAGTCAGAACGTTTCAGTTTCAGAAGAACAGTTATGGGGAGCAGAGCAGGTCGTGCGCGAGCGTTCTTCACGGAGGTTTTACTGCTCCATGGACGGAACGGAAGATGCAACGGAGCGCGAGCGGGTAGGAGTCGATCGGAGGTGTATCGCAAGCGTCCGCCAAAAGCGGCCGAGTGGCCGTCTCTGTCGTGTTTGTTCGCGCCGACGCGCTCGGGCACGGCCGCGGACGAGAGAGAAACCGCAGCGCGTTTCCGGCACTCCGATCGGCACCGACAGGGATGGCGGATGCTTCTTCATGCTCCCAGGTGAGCGTGCGCCGCGCATCCCCGGCTCGCGCCGATCTGATAGTCTGGAGGACCACACAGCTAACTCGGTTTTTACAGGGTGACAAACGCGCACTCGCTAGCGAAGTGCAAAAATAGACGCTGAAGCAGTCTTCAGTTCTCTCAGCCTGCTTGCGGTGCCATCCCTTAGCACCAACACAAGTGTTGGGCTTGCTTGTGGTGCGAAGCTTCTTGCTGCTAATTAGCATCTAAACTCACCTCTATTAGCATCGGTGATGGTCAATTATATTTCTCTTGCCTCTTTGATTTGTAGAGGGTTCTGCCACTGCCAACATTTTGCGGAGGAATTGAAAACCTTTCCTTTCCTGTCATCTTTTCTCCGTGCACCAACCTGAGTTACTTGACCTTTGCACCGGTGGTAGTCTCGTGGTCACGCACACTACACGAGAACATCAAGCTCTTTGTCGTGGTTCCTGCCAACTTTCCACACAAGAATTTAATTATCATTTCATGTGATCTTTTCCCCCACCCAACCTGAATTACTTGACCTTTATTACACTCCGGAGTGGTTCGTTCAATGGCATATATATTGGAAAAACCAAAGTAGATCATGGAAAGGAGACTAAAAGCTCGCTTGGCCCTTCACGTTGCCCCGCACGTTCAAGCATCCTCGAATTTCCGATTCCTGGAACTACAGCGATGAGAGCTAGCATTTCTATTTTCCGACACAGAGAACGAGAGTTTCTGCAAGTCCATCCATGCATTCGTTCCGGTCCATCACCATTCAACAGACAGACCACATGGAAACCTTTACAGGAAGGCCTCATCCAAGAACAGTTCGATTCTAAGATTTCTTTTTGCGCAAATATGCAAAAGCTCTGCGTATCTTGTCATTGATAGAAAAGTATAAAATACATGATAGAGGATACCGAAGCAGCTCGCAAGCATGTACACTACGTCCCGGGGAGAAGGACTGCTAAACCTTTGGCACCGGCGCATGCCCATAAGCGAGCTTCGTCTTGGATGAAGTGCACCGTGCATGCGACAGAGGGGAGATAGCTGAGGTGGGCCATGCCATGAAGTCATCGTTGTGCCTCTATGATCTTTACACATGTTAATTTACTACATTCACTTGGATGATGCATGGAGCTCATTCAACCCGCATGTGTTCAGAGGACAAAGATACAGTTATGCATCCAAATTGCGGAAGATGCACGGAGCGGGTGAAAGGATCGATATGGTTGACTAGAGGGGGGGGTGGGGTGAATAGGCAATTAACAATTTTTAGCTTTTCTTTATCAAATTAAACTTTGCATCAAAATAGGTTGTCTAGATGTGCAACTAGGTGAGCAACCTATATGATGCAACAACAACGAGCAGACAAGCAAGCAAGAGAAGTAACACTAATAAGCTTGCACAAGTAAAGGTAAGAGATAACCAAGAGTGAACCCGGTGAAGACGAGGATGTGTTACCGAAGTTCCTTCCTTTTGAGGGGAAGTACGTCTCCGTTGGAGCGGTGTGGAGGCACAATACTCCCCAAGAAGCCACTAGGGCCACCGTATTCTCCTCACACCCTCACACAATGCGAGATGCCGTGATTCCACTATTAGTGCCCTTGGAGGCGGCGACTGGACCTTTACAAACAAGGTTGGGGCTATCTCCACAACTTAATCGAAGGCTCCCAACAACACCACGAAGTTTCACCACAATGGACTATGGCTCTGTGGTGACCTCAACCGTCTAGGGTGCTCAAACACCCAAGAGTGACAAGATACACTAGGGATTGGTGGGGGAATCAAATTTCTCTTGGTGAAAGTGTAGATCGGGGCCTTCTCAACCAATCCCGAGCAAATCAACAAGTTTGATTGGCTAGGAAGAGAGATCGGGCGAAAATGAAGCTTAGAGCATTAATGGAGCTTTTGGGGGAGGAGGTAAATCAATGAAGAAGAAGAGGACCCCTTTTATAGAAGGGGATCCCATCCAACCGTTATCCTCCAAAACAGCCCCACACAGGGCGGTACTACCGCGGTGGTAGGGCGGTACTACCGCCCACTAGCGGTACTGCCGCAACTACAACCGCTGCACAGTGTCGCTCAACCCGACACGAGAGGTGACCCCCCTCGAGTCGACGTGGTAGTAGCCCGGTACCGCAGCGGTACTGCGGCTGAGAACCACAAGCGGTACTACCGCTGGGTACCGCGGTACTACCGCTCGGACACAAATCAGCACACCTGCAAAGGGAACGAGCTCTCTAGACGAAGCGGAAAAGCTCAGAGGGTGAGGAAAGGATGTGTACGTGTTGATTCCACCCAAGCCTTATCAAAGCGGACCCCCTCTTGATAGTACGGTGACTCCTACGAAACTAGTCCACCAAACAAGAAACGAAAGAGCTACACCGTCTTGAATAACACTCCGAGGGGAAAGAAATCATCTCGTGCCAAAGGATGAATCTCTGAAAAGCTCCAAGCACATGATTAGTCCGCAAACATATTGTCATCAATCACCAAAACTACATCGAGAGAGATATGCCTTAACAATCTCCCCCTTTTTGGTGGGTTGATGACAACCAGGGATTTGTACAGGGATAAGACATGAAAGTAAAGATACTTAGAACTACAAAATATAGACGGGCTCCCCCTAAATATGTGCACCTAGTTAGTAGTGCCTTTGGAATGCAAGACACACACATTAGGATCAACACTCCCCCTATATTTTATAGTCCAACAAACTAAGCAAAGAATACATGAGAGCAGGGTATATACCAGGATAAGCATGCAACTCATAAGATACCAAAGTACTAGATAGACATAGACAATGATAAGATAAAGATAAGGTAGCATATGTCTCACACCATATGTCTGGAACTTAGGTCTCACAGGCACAAAACCAAACAAGCAAATGGCGAGAAAACACAACGACACCACAAACCACAAAGACACACTCGCAACAGCAACAACACAAATCCCTAAACTCTCTCCTCCTTTGACATCGAGACACCAAAAAGAGCAAAGAGCGTTGCTATGGCTCCAGGTGATAGCAAGCTGAGGATTTCGAACATCACATCCCAGCTCATAGGTTACCTTCTTTGTCTTGGGGTTAACCTTCTTAGAACAGTAGGGCCAGAGGGCTTGCTTGTGAGTGGAGGTGACATTGCGGTGAGGACGAAAGCCGACTGGATTCTCAAGCCCGTGATCTTCCACCCCAAGTAACTCCATGAAGGCCTTCCATGTGACAGTGATCAACTTGCCATTTGTCATCCAAGTCAGAGTCCTTTCTGCATCAGTTCCAAGATGGACAGTGGCATAGAATTGACATATGATATCGGCATCAAAGTCCTTGTTGAACTGCATGATTCTGAGAATGTTCAACTGAGTGCACATCTGAAGGGCTTCGCCAAAGTACTCAGGGTCCTTTTCCATAGGATCGGTGTCGATGGAACGAACATCAACAAAGTGATTCTTCTTAGCCTTGATCACATCAAATAAGATGGCGAACTGAAAGCGATTCCAGAATGGGCGGTTGACCAAAGTGGGATCTTGGTCTTCCTCATAGGGGTTGCGGCGACGCTTTGCCCAAAATTCCTTGGCAGCCATCTCAGACACTTTCTTTCTCTTTGGCTTGCTTGCCGATCTCTTCGTGAGCTGAGGGGCGGTGGAGCACTTGAGGTAGCACCCGCTGGTGGCGGTGGAGCACTAGTGGAACCACCTGCTGACTCAGATGTGCGGTAGCGCTTTGACGTTGCACGATCGGAGTTGACACGGCGGGCCTGCTACTCAGGATGATCATCACCCGAAACCAAACAAACGAGCAGAAGAAACAACACAAAAGAAAGAGCATAAGCCACCAAACAAAACAACAAGGATCAAAACGTGGTAGGAAATGATGGAACTGGGCATGTAGCGGTAGTACCGCGACCCAACCACGGTAGTACCGCTCGAGGCGAGGAACGGTGGTTCCCTTACTGCCGTGGACAGATCCGGCACTACCGGAGATGCCAAATTCGAAAATAAGCCTACCAAACTTCAATCCAAAGGGCCTAGAAGCCATCTCCATCCTACTCAAGCCTCGACTTAGCCAAAAGACGAGTAAAACAATGCCTATTGCCCCTAAAAACTAGATGCAAGATCTAGGAAAAGAGAGAAAGGGATTGGGGGCAATACCGACATCCATGGCTAGAGGACGTGGTGGGGATCGACTCCACCGGAGGAAATGGAGAGGGATGGCACAAAACAGCGGCCGGCTGAGGCCTTCCTGCGGCGAGGCGTCGCTGGAGTGACGAAGAAGACGAGCGAGTGGGGGCGAATGAGTATGGGGGAGAAAATAACTCCCCCTGCCCCGACATAACCCCCACTGACGAGGACATGTATTGGGGGTAGGGTAACAGGCCTGACCTAAAGACCCTACCCATGGGCACCATACACTTTGTATTGGGCCCCTGGGCCAGATTGCCGTCCAGATGTACCGCAACTTGAAAGTCACTCGGACGGCATCAACCACACGGAGCACGTCACTCCACTCGACGAACTCATTCCACTCGGCCGTGTAACTCACTCGGATATGCGCTGACCAACAGTCGACAAGGCACGCGAAGCATCATCTTAGTAGTAGGCTGAGTTATGGCATTAACGCCCCCACTTTGTAACATAGGAGGTGAGAGGGTGGCGCACTCTATATAAGCCACCCCCCACCACTAGACTAAGGGTCCTTCTTCTTCCATCTCTCTCTCTCTTTCACCATTAGTCTCAGGACTACGGGGATCTGTTCCCCTCTCATTGTAATCTTCGGATACATTCTAAGATAAAACAAAGCCTCTCCGGAGCACGAGACGTAGGGTTGTTATCTCCACCGTGAGAGGCCCGAACTCGCTAAAACCACCGTGTCACCCATATGCATCTTGATAGATCATGCTCCTTTATCCTACCCCTCTTTTATTGTCGGAATCGTTACCACGACAGTTGGCGCCCACCGTGGGGCATGGCGTCTGTCGAGCCATGATGCAGATGGTTTTATTCTTCAATCGCCGGCAACAGACTAATTTCTGCGGGCGACCCAAGCTTTCTTGGGATGATCTCCCGAGATCAAACAATCACCGCTACCAATTTTGACTATTGGAGTCCCGGCCATCACACGAAATACTCCTCATCATACAAAAGGATCAGGGAGTTGCTCATATCAACTTGTTCTCTTTACAATCAAACATTACAATGATCTAACTATGGTTTGTTCTTTTTCTGTATGCACACGAGCTCATACAAAAGGATACCTCCCTTTGTACCGATTGGTGGCTCGGCTCCCGGACGATGAAGTGCTGCTGTCCGCCGTCATCCCTGGCCCCATCTGCGAACGTCGTCGTCGAGCGCCCATACACGCACAGCCGCTAACGCTTGGCCTGGCTCCTCGGCTGGCGGAGGACGACGATCGGCGGTCGACCCAGCTATCGGGCGACGAGGCCCGGCTGCCGGCACTCGGCTCAGCTCCGCGGGCGTTGAAGTGCGACTCCAACCGCCGCACGGCTCCGGTCCCTTGAGCAGTGAAACGCGACCACAGCGCTCGCACCGGCCTCGCCCTTGGCTGTGCTGGCCTGCGACTCCCGCGCCTGGATTGTAGCCAGCTGCTTATCCTCCTCATCGCCATCTCTCGACTGCCGTCAGTTCCGACCTGACCGGCAGTTTTCACCGCAGCGGAGCTCTCCGGACTCCGGGCTGCCTTCACAACTCTCCTAATTTCAACCCGCATCACATGCAGAAACTTCCATGTTTTACTTCCGGCTTAATTAGCGCTAATTAATGCCTC
Organism: Triticum aestivum; assembly: GCF_018294505.1. Taxonomy (NCBI): domain Eukaryota; kingdom Viridiplantae; phylum Streptophyta; class Magnoliopsida; order Poales; family Poaceae; genus Triticum; species Triticum aestivum. The sequence goes on from NC_057797.1 coordinate 681,991,762, forward strand.
TTACATGCAGATTCTACGTGCTCCTACATGGTCAGGACGTGAGCTGTTTCTTCCATCAATTAACGGCATGCGGGAATATTTGGAAACGGAAGGAATCTTCAACGCCAGATTAATTGGCTGCCTCATTAATCAGCCATTCAAATAAGGTGCGTTGATTTTTTTTTCCGCAGCCACCTGCACCAGCCTCCAGCGCACACGCAGCTTGCGTTGACTTCAAGCTGGCCCACCCGGTCCGCTACTCCGAGTGGGTACTCTGGTACGCTCGGACAAGTGCAAGTCTACACTCGACATATGCTATACTCGGGCATGCATCATTTTCTTCGACACGTTCAAGCGACTAATGTGCAGGCACTTGATCATTCGTGTGTTCCCACTCGGTCGGATGCCTCCTCGACGACATGATCAACTCGACCGTCACATAAGGTGCCACTCAGTTGGACACGTCCTCGACACTCAGGTCACCCATGCATCGTCACTCCGCGGGGACACGCGTCTATTTCACTCGTATGCCCCGCGCATCGTCACTTCGCGGGACTCGTCTATTTCAGTCGGACGCCCCGTCCATCGTCACTCCGACAAACGCCTCATCACCACTCGGCCGCCCCGCGCGTCGCCACTCGGTTGGTCACCCCATAACCACTCGGCCGCCCCGCGTGTCGCCATCGGTTGGTCACCTCATAACCACTCGGCCGCCCCGCGCGTCGCCATCGGTTGGTCACCTCATAACCACTCGGCCGTCCCGCGCGTCGCCATCGGTTGGTCACCTCATAACCACTCGGCCGCCCCGCGCGTCGCCACTCGGTTGGTCACCTCATAACCACTCGACCGCCCCGCGCGTCGCCATCGGTTGGTCACCTCATAACCACTCGGCCGCCCCGCGCGTCGCCATTGGTTGGTCACCTCATAACCACTCGGCCGCCCCGCGCGTCGCCACTCGGTTGGTCACCTCATAACCACTCGGCCGCTCCACGCGTCGCCATCGGTTGGTCACCTCATCACCACTCGGCCGCCCCGCGCGTCGCCACTCGGTTGGTCACCTCATAATCACTCGGCCGCCCCGCGCGTCGCCATCGGTTGGTCACCTCATAGCCACTCGGCCGCCCCGCGCGTCGCCACTCGGTTGGTCACCTCATAACCACTCGGCCGCCCCGCGCGTCACCATCGGTTGGTCACCTCATCACCACTCGGCCGCCCCGCGCGTCGCCATCGGTTGGTCACCTCATCACCACTCGGCCGCCCCGCGCGTCACCACTCGGTTGGTCACCTCATAACCACTCGACCGCCCCGCGCGTCGCCATCGGTTGGTCACCTCATAACCACTCGGCCGCCCCGCGTGTCGCCACTCGGTTGGTCACCTCATAACCACTCGGCCGCCCCGCGCGTCGCCATCGGTTGGTCACCTCATCACCACTCAGCCGCCCCGCGCGTCGCCACTCATCGGTTGGTCACCTCATCACCACACTGATTTTAACAGTTTTTTCTAAAATAATTGTCGTTGCTTATACTTGTAACCAAAATCCCCCAGTGGGTGACTTAGCTGTGAATCTGTTTCGCCTAAGTTCAAGAAATTCTACCGAGTGATGAGTCAGCCTCTCACTCGGGGGCTTAGCTGCGAATCTGTTTCACCTAAAGTTTGAAAAAATCCTACCGAGTGGAGAGCAAACCTCCCACTCGGGGGCTTAGCTGCAGTTCAGTACTCGGCTAAGTTTGAAAAAAATCCTACCGAGTGGAGAGCAAACCTCCCACTCGGGGGCTTAGCTGCAGTCCAGTACTCGCCTAAGTGTTTGAAATCCTACCGAGTGGAGATCAAGCCTCCCACTTGGAGGCTTAGCTGCAGTCCAAGGACTCGCCTAAGTAGCCAAAATCCGACTGAGACAAGAGCAAACCTCTAACTCAAGGAGCTGCATCACAAGTATAATGTGCACTCCATCCCTATCCGCAAGGACACCGAGACGAAGGTCGACTGTCACCATTGCCTCGTCACCACTCGGCCACTCGCGCTCCTTCAGACAGCTAAGTCATTTTACATCCTGTTATTTCCGTCTTCCCGAGTGCCTCGTAATTCACACATCACGTTCACTCGGAGGCCACGCCACCGAGTGTACCTCAACGCTCGGCTGCTTATTTTCACATACTTGCTTAGTACTGGTTATGTGACTCACGAGTCCAGCTTCCATTTTTTCGCATACATCATTCACGAACACCATGTGTCATTCTTCATTTCGAGTTTGCATCGGTCCTCCGGGGCTGTAATTCAGTTGAAACACTACACTTCCATTTTATTTTGAGCCAGTATTCCAATGAGTTTAGTCGGATCCGTCGCTTCAACAAATTCGAACGGATCCTTCGCTCTTTCAGACTCTTGCTGGTTAACCAGCAAGCCCTTGCACTCCCAGCGGGTGTCTATGGGTGTTATTCACACAAATCATTTCAGCACACATCAAATTTCCTCGAGAAATTATCTCATTGGCTTGTGCCATTTTTACACAAGTTACGCGATCACTCGACGTCCCTATGCGCCAACTTCATCGCTGCTCGGACTCGGTCACTGTACCGGTCCTAGCGCACCACAACACCGGCCTTGTCGCTCTGTTGACTTCAAACACATCCAGCCAACCCCTCTGTGGAATCCTCTTCATTGTATCAATGATATAGACCCCGCCAGGCATGAGACAGATAAGTCCCTTTTACAATTAAACTTCACACTTCACTCCTTTGCGAGTTTGCCTCTTTCGAGCATCACTCGGAAGCTTCTCCTCATCTTTACCCGAGTCCGACTCGATAAATTACAAATTATCCATTCAACACTATATTTCTCGTATTTTGACATGTCCGTTGTCGAAGCCTGTAGTACGCTCGGGGGCTACGCCACACTCGGGGGCTGCATCTCATTTGGAATGACACTCTCCTGAGTAGTCGAGTACTTCATCACCAGTCAGATCCTTCACTTCAACAAGTGCATTCGATCCGCCACTTTGACAAGCTTTATAATCACCCAGACGCTATGCGCGCCATCCTCATTCCTACTCAGACTCAGTTGTCACGCCGGTCTCGTTGTGTCGCAACCACACTACATCAATCTCGTCGCTACATTAACTTCGAAATCATCTGGCTAACTCCTTCGAAGACAGTTTCATCCACTCGGCTGGACACATAGTCCTTCACTCAGCCACCTCATGTATCTTCGCTCGGCCGTCCCGCGCGTCGCCACTTGGTTGCGCACGTCTTCACCACTTGGTCGCTCCGCGCGTCGCCTCTCGGTTGTGCATGCCTTCACCACACGGCCGCCCCGCACGTCACCCGTTGGCTGGACACGTAATCCTTCACTCGGACGCCTCGCGCGTCCTCACTCGGCCACCCCGCGCGTCGCCACTCGGTTGTGCACATCTTCACCACTCGGCCGCCCCGCGCGTTGCCACTCAGTTGTGCATGTCTTCATCATTCGACCACCTCGCACATCATGACTCGGCCACTCCGCGCGTCGCCACTCAGTTGTGCATGTCTTCACCACTCGACCGCCCCGCGCGTCGTCACTCGGTTGTACATATCATCGCCCCTTAGCCACCTCGCGCGTCACCATCAGTTGGGCATATCTTTACCTCTACACCCCCAGCACGAGAACGACTAAGTTACTCGTATGATCAAACCTCATATCACACTCTGTAGCAAGCTTACCTCTTTCGAGCATCACTCGGGGGCTACGCATAGCTGTTGTCCATGCTGCCCTCAGGGGTTACACCCATTCGATCAACCCATTGACCACATCAGGAATATCTTTCTGACCATACATGCTCGTTCTGCCGAACATCTATAAGGGTAGTACTGTCCACTCGGACGATCGCCCAAATCATTTCTTGAAGTCATCTTAAGGACTGCAAAAGGGTGAAAATGGCGGTCCTCTATGGATACACTTGGCCCTTATCCTAGACTCCAAGGCCTCAGTTTCACAAACTTGGACTCAGAGATGGCATGTGCTAGTGTTCCCCCGAGATAATGAGTGGCGTCTCTCAGGATAGTCAGCCCACACACTAGCCTCGCCACTCGGGTTTCATGGCACGTCCATGTCAGACCACTAGTCTATCTCCTTCGGGAGAAATACGAGTGCCACCGAGTTTTTCCTTGCAGTCAACATACCCTGATCAGCTGGGAAGCACGTCCACTCGGACAAATACCCCTTTCATGCAAAGGGTGAAAATGAAGCTCCTCTGCGGATACAGTGTACTCTTACAAATACCCCTTTCACGCAAAATCTAACGGTAGAAGTACTAATGGAAAGATTACTCCCTGGAGTGTCCAGCTCTTTTCTACAGTCGGCAGTTTCAAAGTCGAATTCATTCACCGTGCCGAGAGCACGAAGATTCACATGCTTGACCGAGTTCCAGGCTGAATTTATTCCGTGCCGAGTGCACGAAGATCATTCCGACTGACTCAGCTCCAGGCTGAGCTTATTTACCATGTCAATCACCTGAAGATGCATCCGATTGATTCAATTTCAGACTAAAAAGATATTTACCGTGTCGACTACGTGGAGGCTTACCAGGAGACTTAAACCCTCTGCCCGACTCATCTAGTCCGTCAGAGGCTCGGGGACTACACCCAGCGGGTGCACTCAGCGTGCCCCCACTGGAAGAGAACTTGGAAAGAAACATTTTGCTCGATGCAAAACAAGCTCCAGAATTACTCAACCTCAGAGTCAGATAAGAACAAGTTCGATCAGTACCAGCTAAGAAGATTTTTAGTTCTCTTAGACCCCCGCCGACTGCCCGCAGTCGACGGCGGTCTCGGGGACTACACCCAGTGGGTGCACTTAGCGTGCCCCCACTGGAGTAATCTCCACTCGGTACGGCCTGACCAGTCCGAGTGATGAACAACAACAAAAAAGATAGGCTCTAAGACTCCCACCGACTACCCGCAGTCGACGACAGTCTCGGGGACTACACCCAGTGGGTGCACTCAGCGTGCCCCCACTGGAATGGTATCCACTCGGAACGGTCCGCCCGGTCCGAGTGACGGCCAAACAACAAAAAGGACACATTCCACAAGTGAAGAAATTCCGAGTAATCAGTTACTCAATGCAGGACCAGCTCCAAATCACTCCAAAAAAATTGCTATAAGGTGAGTTTAACGCTCCTCCGTGGACCCATTTGAGCTCATTTCACTCGGACACCATGCAGTCCAGAATCCGTCAAGGCAACATGCGGAGATAAGACCGCCGGGTGACTAAAGGGGGTTCATAAGTGCCTCCGTAGCACTCGACTCATCTAAGAATTCACCTTGACTCGACCCGCTCAACCTCGACCGATTCGGGGGCTAATGACGAGGACATGTATTGGGGGTAGGGTAACAAGCCTGACCTAAAGACCCTACCCATGGGCACCATACACTTTGTACTGGGCCCCTGGGCCAGATTGCCGTCCAGATGTACCGCAACTTGAAAGTCACTCGGACGGCATCAACCACACGGAGCACGTCACTCCACTCGACGAACTCATTCCACTCGGCCGTGTAACTCACTCGGATATGCGCAGACCAGCAGTCGACAAGGCACGCGAAGCATCATCTTAGTAGTAGGCTGAGTTATGGCATTAACGCCCCCACTTTGTAACATAGGAGGTGAGGGGGTGGCGCACTCTATATAAGCCACCCCCCACCACTAGACTAAGGGTCCTTCTTCTTCCATCTCTCTCTCTTTCACCATTAGTCTCAGGACTACGGGGATCTGTTCCCCTCTCATTGTAATCTCCGAATACATTCTAAGATAAAACAAAGACTCTCCGGAGCACGAGACGTAGGGTTGTTATCTCCACCGTGAGAGGCCCGAACTCGCTAAAACCATCGTGTCACCCATATGCATCTTGATAGATCATGCTCCTTTATCCTACCCCTCTTTTATTGTCGGAATCGTTACCACGACACCCACTGCCCGCCCCGCAGCGGTAGTACCGTTGGGGTGGGCGGTAGTACCGCTTGACGCTTGTCAGCGGTACTACCGTGCACGCCGCGGTAGTACCGCCTTCCGCAAAGAGGACTGGCCAAAAGGCTTAGCTCAAGAAAAAGAAAACGCGACGAAAGCGAGAACCAACACACACACAAAACCGACAAAGGCAAACCTCTCCAAGAGAGGGAGGTGGCCGAGGCCACCTATGTTTGAGTCCAGAGGTATGGCGCCGCGAAGATTTTAACCTTGGGCCCATGACCAACACTCATCTTTGAAGCACAAGTACCATAAAAAATGGCTAATGTGGAAGAGTTTTATTAGTTTATGCATTATGGGGGGAGGGAAAGTTCATTGAGAGAACAACGCTCCCCCTATGTCCATGCCTACACCTAAACTAGACAACAAGTTGAGTGTGGTGGGGTGTGCAAGGGTTCAAGTCACATTGCTTGAATCAATGATATTTAGCTCATGCCTTAACTCACGAAATATTGCTTCATCCAAAGGCTTCATGAAAATATCTGCAAGGTTATCAAGAGTGTTGACAGTTGAGCTCGATCTCCCCTCGCCTAATATGATCCCGAATGAAGTGATACAGAATCTCAATATGCTTTGTCTTGAAGTGTTGCACCAGGTTGAGAGAGATCTTGATGGCACTTTCATTGTCACACCAAAGAGGCACTTTGTCACAAATGACACCGTAATCCTTTAAAGTTTGCCTCATCCATAGAAGTTGTGCACAACAACTACCGGCAGCCACATACTCCGCTTCTGTGGACAAGAGAGATACGCAACTTTGCTTCTTGGAAGACCAACTCACCAAAGAGCAACCAAGAAATTGGCACCCTCCATTAGTGGACTTCCTATCCACTTTGTCTCCCGCCCAATCCGAGTCCGAATAACCTGCAAGCTTGAAGTTTGCTCCCCTTGGGTACCATAAGCCAAAGTTTGGGGTATGAGCCAAATATCAAAAGATTCGCTTGACCGCCACAAAGTGACTTTCCTTAGGTGCGGCTTGAAACCGTGCACAAATTCCCACACTCAACATGATATCCGGTCTAGATGCACAAAGGTAAAGCAAGGAGCCAATCATGGAGCGATATACCTTTTGATCCACCGTTTTATCATTGGGATCAATGTCAAGTTGGCACTTGGTGGGCATGGGAGTGGAAGCCGGCTTGACATCACTTAGCTTGAATCTCTTTAGCATGTCTTGAGTGTATTTGGCTTGGTTGATGAAGGTTCCTTCTCTCCTTTGTTTCACTTCGAACCCGAGAAAGAACTTCAACTCTCCCATGGAAGACATCTTGAACTTTGAGGTCATGAGAGCGGCAAATTCCTCATTGAAAGCTTTGTTAGGGGAACCAAAGATAATATCATCAATATATAATTGGCACACAAACAACTCCCCTTTGACCTTCTTAGTAAAAAGAGTGGGGTCGATTAGCCCAACTTCAAAACCACGGTCTTGTAACAACTCGGTAAGGTGGTCATACCACGCACGTGGGGCTTGTTTAAGGCCATAGAGTGCCTTATCGAGTTGATACACGTGATCGGGAAAGTAGGGATCCTCGAACCCGGGGGGTTGCTTGACATATATCAATTCATTAATTGGACCATTAAGGAAATCACTCTTCACATCCATTTGTTGTAACTTAAAGTTATGACGAGAAGCATATGCAATCAACATGCGAATGGATTCAAGACGAGCAACGGGGGCAAAGGTTTCACCGTAGTCGATACCCTCGACTTGGGAGTAGCCTTGGGCTATCAAACAAGCCTTGTTGCGAATGATAATCCCATGAGCATCTTGCTTGTTCTTGAATATTCACTTGGTTCCAATGACATTGTGGTTCTCCGTTGGCCTTGGCACCAATCTCCACACTTTTTTGTGCTCGAAGTTGTTGAGTTCTTCATGCATGGCATTGAGCCAATCCGGATCTTCGAGCGCCTCATAGACCTTTTGGGGTTCAACACAAGAGACAAACGCGTGATGTTCACAATAATTTGCTAATTTTCTATGAGTGCTTACCCCCTTTCTTAAGCTTCCAAGCACATTTGTCATGAGATGATCCTTGGTGGAGAGCTTGGAAGCAATCTTGGCGGCATGACTCTCCAATTCCTCCTCGGGGGTGAGACGAGAAGTGGTCACTTGATCATCTTGAGCGTCGTCTTGAGCTTATTCTTGATCTCAAGGAAGCTCTTGATCTTGAACTTGCTCGGAGGAGAGAACTTGGCGTTGGGCATCACTTGATGTTACAACACCATCTTGAGATTGACCTTGCCCTTGGTCTTGTTCTTGAGGTTGAGGGCCTTCACTTTGTTCTTCGGAAGCGTGTGGGTCTTGGCTTGGTGAAGGTTCCACTTGAGTGGAACATTGTCCTTCTCCTTCGGCCACAAGGGGTTCCTCAATGGGTAGGATATGACCAACACCCATTCTTCTTATGGCTTGGGGAGGAATTTCATCACCTACATCACAAGTACCACTTTTCTCCACTTGGGAGCCGTTATTCTCATCAAACTCCATGTTGCACGTTTCCTCAATAAGTCTCGTGGACTTATTGAGAATATGGTAAGCATGAGAGTTTGTAGCATAACCAACAAATATGCCCTCATAAGCTCTAGCCTCAAATTTAGACAAACGGACACCTTTCTTGAGAATGAAACACTTACACCCGAACACCAGGAAGTACTTGCGGTTGGGCTTGTTACCGGTGAGTATCTCATATGAAGTCTTGTTCAAGCCTTTGCGGAGGTAGAGCCGATTAGATGCATGACACGCGGTGTTGATGGCTTCGGCCCAAAAGTTGTAGGGAGACTTGAACTCCGCCATCATGGTCCTTGCCGCATCCATCAACGTCCGGTTCTTCCTCTCCGCTACACCATTTTGTTGAGGGGTATAAGGTGCAGAATATTGATGCTTGATTCCCTCATCACTCAAAAACTCATCCATGGTGTAGTTCTTGAACTCGGAGCCGTTGTCACTTCTTATAGTCAAGATCTTTGTATTGTGTTGTCGTTGAGCTTCCTTTGCAAAGTCGATGACGGTTTGTTGGGTCTCGCTCTTCCTCTTGAAGAAATATACCCAAGTGTATCTTGAATAGTCATCCACAATCACCAAGCAATACTTTCTACCGCCAAGACTATCAAAGGATGAAGGCCCGAAGAGATCCAAATGCCTCTTCGAGTAGATGATAGTCGTGGGAGGGTGAGCCTTCTCATGTAGCTTTCCTTGGATACAAGCACTGCAAGCACGATCTTTGGCAAAACTAACATTTGTTAGTCCACGGACATGGTCCCCCTTGAGAAGAATTTGCAAAGATCTCATATTGACGTGAGCTAAACGGCGATGCCAAATCCATCCCACGTCAACCTTAGCCATTAGGCATGTCGCGGTCTTAGTGGGTCACTCCGAAAAGTTAATCACATAGAGACCATTCTCGACATGCCCAACAAAGGCTACTTTAAGAGTCTTGCTCCACAAGAGGGCCACGGTATCAATATCAAAGAAAGTGGCAAAGCCCATAAGTGCTAGTTGACAAACGGAAAGTAAATTGTATGCAAGTGACTCAACAAGCATGACCTTCTCGATCATAAGATCATGAGAAATGACAACTTTGCCGAGTCCCAATATCTTAGAGGACGAGGCATCACCCCACTCGACGTTGGTGGGCATGGATGGAATCTTTTGCACGTCCACCACCAAGTCCTTGCTTCCGTTCATATGATTAGTAGCTCCACTATCGAGCAACCCTGACCTCCCACCGGAAGCAAACACCTACAAGAGATCAATGCTTGGTTTTAGGTACCCATTTTGTAATGGGTCCTTTGATGTTAGTAACAAGGGTCTTAGGAACTCAAATAGACCATTCAATGTACTCATAAGGAGAACCAACAAATTTGGCATAAACATGCCCATCTCTAGTGATACGTCTCCAACGTATCTTTAATTTTTGATTGCTCCATGCTATATTATCTACTGTTTTGGACATTATTGGGCTTTATTATCCACTTTTATATTATTTTTGGGACTAACCTACTAACCGGAGGCCAGCCCAGAATTGTTGTTTTTTGCCTGTTTTAGGGTTTCAAAGAAAAGGAATATCAAACAGAGTCCAAATGGAATGAAACCTTCGGGAACGTGATTTTCTCAACGAACAAGACCCAGGACACTTGGACCCTATGTAAAGACACAAAAGAGGAGGCCACGAGGTAGGGGGCGCGCCTACCCCCCCCCCCCCAGGCGCGCCCTCCACCCTCGTGGGCCCCTGTTGCTCCACCGACGTACTCCTTCCTCCTATATATACCTACGTACCCCCAAACGATCAAATACGGAGCCAAAAACCCTAATTCCACCGCCGCAACTTTCTTTATCCACGAGATCCCATCTTAGGGCCTATTCCGGAGCTCCGCCGAAGGGGGCATCGATCATGGAGGGCTTCTACATCAACACCATAGCCCCTCCGATGAAGTGTGAGTAGTTCACCTCAGACCTATGGGTCCATAGTTATTAGCTAGATGACTTCTTCTCTCTTTTTGGATCTCAAACAATGTTCTCCCCCCTCTCTTGTGGAGATCTATTCGATGTAATCTTCTTTTTGCGGTGTGTTTGTTGAGACCGATGAATTGTGGGTTTATGATCAAGTCTATCTATGAACAATATTTGAATCTTCTCTTAATTCTTGTATGTATGATTGGTTATCTTTGCAAGTCTCTTCGAATTATCAGTTTGGTTTGGCCTACTAGATTGATCTTTCTTGCAATGGGAGAAGTGCTTAGCTTTGGGTTCAATCTTGCGGTGTCCTTTCCCAATGACAGTAGGGGCAGCAAGGCACGTATTGTATTGTTGCCATCAAGGATAACAAGATGGGGTTTTCATCATATTGCATGAGTTTATCCCTCTACATCATGTCATCTTGCTTAAGGCGTTACTCTGTTTCCATGAACTTAATACTCTAGATGCACGCTGGATAGCGGTCGATGAGTGGAGTAATAGTAGTAGATACAAGCAGGAGTCGGTCTACTTGTCTCGGACGTGATGCCTATATACATGATCATACCTAGATATTCTCATAACTATGCTCAATTCTGTCAATTGCTCATCAGTAATTCGTTCACCCACCGTAGAATACTTATGCTCTCAAGAGAAGCCACTAGTGAAACCTATGGGCCCGGGTCTATCTTCATCATATTAATCTACCAATACTTAGTTATTTCCTTTGTTTTTTACTTTGCTTTTATTTTACTTTGCATCTTTATCATAAAAATACCAAAAATATTATCTTATCGTATCTATCAGATCTCACTCTCGTAAGTGGCCGTGTAGGGATTGACAACCCCTTATCGCATTGGTTGCGAGGATTTATTTGTTTTGTGTAGGTGCGAGGGACTCGCGCGTAGCCCCCTACTGGATTGATACCTTGGTTCTCAAAAACTGAGGGAAATACTTACGCTACTTTGCTGCATCATCCCTTCCTCTTCGGGGAAAACCAACGCAGTGCTGAAGAGGTAGCAAGAAGGATTTCTAGCGCCGTTGCCGGGGAGGTCTACGCAAAAGTCAATATACCAAGTACCCATCACATACCCTTATCTCCCACATTACATTATTTTCCATTTGCCTCTCGTTTTCCTCTCCCCCACTTCACCCTTGCCGTTTTATTCGCTCTCTCTCTATCCTCCCTCTCTTTCCCGTTTGCCTCTTTTTGCCCGCTTGCTTTTTGTTTGCTTGTGTGTTAGTTCGTTTGCTTGTCGTTATGGCTAGTCCCTTACCTTCTGCCACTATGTCTGAAATTGGGGAAATTATTGTCGATATGGACAATAATAATATCATGAAAAATTCTGATGCTCTTGCTAAAGAACCCACCACCTTACATACAAAAAAATTTCCGTGTTGGTAGTGGTAATATTATTGGAAAAGGAGTTATTCAAGATTTCTTTACTTGTGCCGGTGCTTTACCTTCTATGGGTAGTTCTATCCTTCATAGAACTAGTAGCCTTGCGGACGCTATTGCCATGATTGTAGTTGAACTTGAAAGACAATTCATGCACATGCATCCTTGCATACAAAGGATTTTCCTAGAATTTTCTAATATTGAGCATTCTTCTGTTAAGCGTGCCACTACTATCTTATTGGCTCATGAGTTTAGATTCATACTAAAAGAGGCCAAAGAAATCTTTGCGCATTATAGGGTGGACACTTGCCGTCCACCCATAGAGGCCATCCTCTTTGATCAAGAAGAAATAATGCGTTTTCAATCTCTAGACTATGTTGCTTTCAATGAAAGTCTCAGAAAAAGGGTTCCTACCAATGTTTTAGTTGATAGAATTTCTGAACTTAATGATGATTTGGCTATTCGAAATAATGAACTAGAATATTCTCTTGAATATAGGTTCACAAAATTCTGTCAAAAGAATGCTTATAATGATGAATTGGTTGTGCAATAAGAAGGACCAAAGGAGGAACCTATACCTCCCAAGGTTGATCTTGGGGACTTTTGTCCCATTAAATTTAGCCCTTTCGATTACTTTTGCTTGCCTCAAAGAAAACATGCTGCCGAACATAGAGAATATGAAATGAGTTTTAATAATCTATCTTACTATTATGGCAATACCTAGATCTATCCTTGCTTGTTATGCCTAGCTAGGGGCGTTAAACGATAACGCTTGTTGGGAGGCAACCCAATTTTATTTTTATTTCTTGCTTTTTGCTCCTGTTTAGTAATAAATAATTTATTTAGCCTCTGTTTAGGTTGTTTTTTTTGTGTTTAATTAATGTTTGTGCCAAGTAGAACCGTTGGGAAGACTTGGGGAAAGTCTTGTTAAACTTGCTGTAAAAAAACAGAAACTTTAGCGCTCACGAGAACTGCTGCCATTTTTATTTGGATAGTTATATTTAGTTAATTCTTTTTGAAGAGGATTAATAGATAAATTACTGACGTCCAGAAATTTATTTTAGAATTTTTGGGGTTCCAGATCTTGCGCTAGCTACAGATTACTACAGACTATTCTGTTTTTGACAGATTCTGTTTTTCGTGTGTTGTTTGCTTATTTTGATGAATCTATGGCTAGTAAAATAGTTTATAAACCATGGAGAAGTTGGAATACAGTAGTTTTAACACCAATATAAATAAAGAATGAGTTCATTATAGTACCTTGAAGTGGTCTTTTGTTTTCTTTCGCTAACGGAGCTCACGAGATTTTCTACTTTGAGTTTTGTGTTGTGAAGTTTTCAAGTTTTGGGTAAAGATTTGATGGATTATGGAACAAGGAGTGGCAAGAACCTAAGCTTGGGGATGCCCATGGCACCCCCAAGATAATATAAGGACACCTAAAAGCCAAAGCTTGGGGATGCCCTGAAAGGCATCCCCTCTTTCTTCTACTTCTATCGGTAACTTTACTTGGAGCTATATTTTTATTCACCACATGATATGTGTTTTGCTTGGAGAGTCTTGTATGATTTGAGTCTTTGCTTTTTAGTTTACCAGAATCATCCTTGCTGTACACACCTTTTGAAAGATCCATACATGATTTGGAATTTGTTAGAATACTCTATGTGCTTCGCTTATATCTTTTGAATTATATAGTTTTGCTCTAGTACTTCACTTATATCTTTTAGAGCACGGTGGTGGATTTATTTTATAGAAATTATTTATCTCCCATGCTTCACTTAGATTATTTTGAGAGTCTTAAATAGCATGGTAATTTGCTTAAAATCCTAATATGCTAGGTATTCAAGATTAGTAAAATTTTCTTATGAGTGTTTTGAATACTAAGAGAAGTTTGATGCTTGATGATTGTTTTGAGATATGGAGGTAATAATATCAAAGTCGTGCTAGTTGAGTTGTTGTAAAATTGAGAAATGCTTGTACTGAAGTTTGCAAGTCCCGTAGCATGCACGTATGGTAAACGTTACATAACAAATTTGAAACATGACGTGTTATTTGATTGTCTTCCTTATGAGTGGCGGTCGGGGACGAGCGATGGTCTTTTCCTACCAATCTATCCCCCCTAGGAACATGCGCGTAGTGCCGAGGTTTTTGATGACTTGTACATTTTTGCAATAAGTATGTGAGTTCTTTACGACTAATGTTGAGTCCATGGATTATATGCACTCTCACCCTTCCATCCTTGCTAGCCTCTTCGGTACCGTGCATTGCCCTTTCTCACATTGAGAGTTGGTGAAAACTTCGTCGGTGCATCCAAACCCCGTGATATGATACGCTCTTTCACACATAAACTGAAACGTCTCCGTTGTATCTATAACTTCTGATTGTTCCATGCCAATATTCTACAACTTTCATATACTTTTGGCAAGTTTTTATACTATTTTTGGGACTAACATATTGATCCAGTGCCCAGTGCCAGTTCCTGTTTGTTGCATGTTTTTTGTTTCGCAGAATATCCATATCAAACGGAGTTCAAACGGGATAAAAACTAACGGAGATTTTTTTTGGAATGTATACGATTTTTGGGAAGAAAAATCCACGTGAGATGGTGCCCGAGGTGGCCACGAGGCAGGGGGCGCGCCTGCCCCCTGGGCGCGCCCCTGACCCTCGTGGGCCACCCGTAAGGTGGTTGATGCCCTTCTTTCGCCGCAAGAAAGCTAATATCTGGATAGAGATCGTGTTAAAATTTCAGCCCAATCGGAGTTACGGATCTTCGGGAATATAAGAAACGGTGAAAGGGTAGAATCTGAGAACGCAGAAACAAAGAGAGACAGAGAGACAGATCCAATCTCGGAGGGGCTCTCGCCCCTCCCGTGCCATGGAGGCCATGGACCAGAGGGGAAACCCTTCTCCCATCTAGGGAGGAGGTCGAGGAAGAAGAAGAAGGAGGAGGCTCTCTCCCCCTTGCTTCCGGTGGCACCAGAGTGCCACCGGGGGCCATCATCATCACGGCAATCTACCCCCACACCTCCGCCATCTTCACCAACATCTCCATCACCTTCCCCCCTCTATCTACAGCGGTCCACTCTCGCGCAACCTGCTGTACCCTCTACTTGAACATGGTGCTTTATGCTTCATATTATTATCCAATGATGTGTTGCCATCCTATGATGTCTGAGTAGATTTTCATTGTCCTATTGGTGGTTGATGAATTGCTATGATTGATTTAATTTGCTTGTGGTTATGTTGATGTCCTTTGGTTCCCATCATATGATTGCACGCGTGGATCACACCCTAGGTTAGTTGTATGTTGATAGGACTATGTATTGGAGGGCAAGAGTGACAGAAGCTTCAACCTAGCATAGAAATTGATGCATACGGCATTGAAGGGGGACCAATATATCTTAATGCTATGGTTGGGTTTTACCTTAATGAACATTAGTAGTTGCGGATGCTTGCTAATAGTTCCAATCATAAGTGCATAGAATTCCAAGTCAGGGATGACATGCTAGCAGTGGCCTCTCCCACATAAAACTTGCTATCGGTCTAGTAAAGTAGTCAATTGCTTAGGGACAATTTCGCAACTCCTACCACCACTTTTCCACACCCGCTATATTTACTTTATTGTTTCTTTATCTAAACAGCCCCTACTTTTAATTTATGTACTCTTTATTATCCTGCAAACCTATCCGACAACACCTACAAAGTACTTCTAGTTTCATACTTGTTCTAGGTAAAGCGAACGTCAAGCGTGCGTAGAGTTGTATCGGTGGTCGATAGAACTTGAGGGAATATTTGTTCTACCTTTAGCTCCTCGTTGTGTTCGACACTCTTACTTATCAAAAACTTTTGCGATCCCCTAAACTTGTGGGTTATCAAGACCTTTTTCTGGCGCCGTTGTCGGGGAGTCATAGCATGGGGTGAATATTCTCGTGTGTGCTTGTTTGCTTTATCACTAAGTAATTTTTATTTGCTGTTATTAGTTGTTTTCTATCTTTAGTTATGGGTAGGAAACACAAAATACCAAAAAAATTAGTTGTACCTACTAAACCAATGGTTGAAGAACCACTCAAAATCTATCACACTGCTGAAGCTTATTACTTGGATCATCTTCGATCCCTTTGTGCTCGTGCTGAAACCCCAACTAGCTTAGTTGAGGGCAAATCTTTAGATGAGCATGCTTGTTTTGTGCGACACCGAATATCTGAAAAAGGGGAAATTTTACTGGATCAAATTCATCGTTTGCAATGCTATGCTTGGAATTTATGTGAAATATATGATTTTACTTGTTGTTCTGAAAACCCTAAGAAACACCTTCCCTATCAATGTGAGTTTAGTGATAATGGAATCGTATCATCTTATTCTAAGGGTGTTTATAGTTACTATGATGTTCAACAAATTGAAGAATTTATTACTTTTAAGGGTGCTTACTAAATTGCTTCTTTGATTGAAAAGTATGATGCTACTCTTTACAAATCTGTAAATTTTGACATACTTAAATATTGCTATGATAATTATGCTTCTAATGCCTATGTTGAACCATATATTCAGTACTACTCCGCTATCCAAGAAGAGACTAATATTTTGCAGGAGTCTATGAAAGAAGAAATTGATGAAACTGTGAGTTCATTGGATGAAAAAGATGAGGAGGAGAGCGAACAACAAAAGGAGGAAGAGCGGATTAGCTACCCGTGCCCACCTTCTAATGAGAGTAACTCTTCAACTCATACATTGTTTAATTTCCCTTCGTGCTTACCGGAGGATGATTGCTATGATCCCGTTGATTCTCTTGAAATATCTCTTTTTGATGATGCTTGTGGCCAAGATGCCAATATGAATTATGCTTATGGAGATGAACTTGCTATAGTTCCTTATGTTAAACATGAAATTGTTGCTATTGCACCCACGCATGATAGTCCTATTATCTTTTTGAATTCTCCCAACTAAACTATATCGGAGAAGTTTATCCTTATTAAGGATTATATTCATGGGTTGCGTTTTACTATTACACATGATGATTTTGATGAATATAATATGCATGTGCTTGCTGCTCCTACTTGCAATTATTATGAGAGAGGAACTATATCTCCACCTCTCTATGCTTCCCACATGATAAAATTGCAAGAAACTGTTTATACTATGCATTGGCCTGTACTTTGTGTGCATGAATTGTTCTTTTATGACATGCCGATGCATAAGAAGAGAGTTAGACTTCGTTGTTGCATGATATATGTTACTTTGTGCTCCCCACTAAATTACAAATTATTTTTAATTAAAATTGGCTTTGATATACCTTGGGATCCGGGTGGATTCACTACTTGAGCACTATATGCCTAGCTTAATGGCTTTAAATAAAGCGCTGCCAGGGAGACAACCCGTAAGTTTTAGAGAATCATTTATTTCTATTGAGTGCTTTTATATATTTTAAAAACAACAAAAATAAAGAGGGGAACCCAAAACTTTTTCAAAAAGGAAAGCGAAAGTGAGAAAGACAAGCATTGTTGAAGTGGGAGCTAGCCTTGAACTTTGTTCATGCTCACGGAAACTTTGTGAATCTTGATTACAGAAACTTTTCAACAAAAATAATTATCCCCTTGTACAATTCCATTTTATTATAAAAATAATGTGCCAAGGTTTGCTTTTAGGATGCTTACATTTGCTTGATGGTTTGTACGGTGCAGGACAGAAACTTTGGTTGTAGTGCGCGATTTTACATTTTTTGCTGGAACGTCAAATAGTTATGATTCTTTTTGCACTGTCTTCCTATACAAATTGTTTATTTTTACTAATTTTGGTAGAATGTTTCAAGTATCATAAGTATGGTGAATGTTCATATTATTACAGATTGTTCTGTTTTAGACAGATTCTGTTTTTGATACATAGTTTGCTTGTTTTGATGAAACTATCAATTTATATTAGTGGATTAAGCCATGAAAAAGTTATACTACAGTAGACACAATGCAAAAACAAAATATGAATTGGTTTGCAACAGTACTTAGAGTAGTGATTTGCTTTATTATACTAACGGATCTTACCGAGTT
The DNA here is from genome assembly GCF_018294505.1 of Triticum aestivum. NCBI lineage: Eukaryota > Viridiplantae > Streptophyta > Magnoliopsida > Poales > Poaceae > Triticum > Triticum aestivum. The sequence goes on from NC_057797.1 coordinate 682,009,623, forward strand.
TTCTGTTGAAGTTTTGTGTGGATGAAGTGTTCGATGATCGAGAAGGTCTCGATGTGAGAAGAAGGAAGAGAGGCAAGAGATCAAGCTTGGGGATGCCCAAGGAACCCCAAGTAAATATTCAAGGAGACTCAAGCGTCTAAATTTGGGGATGCCCCGGAAGGCATCCCCTCTTTCTTCAACAAGTATTGGTATGTTTTCGGATTCGTTTCGTTCATGCAATATGTGCAATCTTGGAGCGCCTTTTGCATTTAGTTTTAATTTTTCTTTTATGCACCATGCTGGTATGAGATAGTCCTTGGTTTATTTATAGAATGCTCTTTGCACTTCACTTATATCTTTTGAGTATGAGTTTATAGAATGCTTCATGTGCTTCACTTATATCATTTGAAGTTTGGATTGCCTGTTTCTCTTTACATAGGAAACCGCCATTTGTAGAATGCTCTTTTGCTTCACTTATATTTGTTAGAGCACGGGCATATCTTTTGTAGAAAGAATTAAACTCTCATGATTCACTTATATCTATTTAGAGAGATTACAGGAACTGGTCATTCACATGGTTAGTCATAAAATCCTACATAAAACTTGTAGATCACTGAATATGATATGTTTGATTCCTTGCAATAGTTTTGCGATGTAAAGATGGTGATATTAGAGTCATGCTAGTGGGTAGTTGTTGATTAGTAGAAATACTTGTTGAGGTTTGTGATTCTCGTAGCATGCACGTATGGTGAACCATTATGTAACAAAGTCGGAGCATGATTTATTTATTGATTGTCTTCCTTAAGAGTGGCGGTCGGGGACGAGCGATGGTCTTTTCCTACCAATCTATCCCCCTAGGAGCATGCGCGTAGTACTTTGTTTCGATGACTAATAGATTTTTGCAATAAGTATGTGAGTTCTTTATGACTAATGTTGAGTCCATGGATTATACGCACTCTCACCCTTCCATCATTGCTAGCCTCTCTAGTATCGCGCAACTTTCACTGGTACCATAAACCCACCATATACCTTCCTCAAAACAGCCACCATACCTACCTATCATGGCATTTCCATAGCCATTCTGAGACATATTGCCATGCAACTTCCATCATCATCATATACATGACTTGAGCATTCATTGTCATATTGCTTTGCATGATCGTAAGATAGCTAGCATGATGTTTTCATGGCTTGTCCGTTTTTGATGTCATTGCTACGCTAGATCATTGCACATCCCGGCACACCGCCGGAGGCATCCATATAGAGTCATACTTTGTTCTAGTATCGAGTTGTAAGTAAATAAAAGTGTGATGATCATCATTATTAGAGCATTGCCCCAGTGAGGAAAGGATGATAGAAACTATGATTCCCCCATAAGTCGGGATGAGACTCCGGACTTTACAAAAAACTAAAAGAGGCCAAAGAAGCCCAAATAAAAAAAGAGGCCAAAGAAGCCCAAATAAAAAAAGAGGCCAAAGAAGCCCACAAAAAAACAAAAAAACCAAAAAAATGAGAGAAAAAGAGAGAAGGGGCAGTGCTACTATCCTTTTTCCACACTTGTGCTTCAAAGTAGCACCATGTTCTTCATATAGAGAGTCTCTTGAGTTATCACTTTCATATACTAGTGGGAATTTTCATTATAGAACTTGGCTTGTATATTCCGATGATGGGCTTCCTCAAATGCTCGAGGTCTTCATGAGCAAGCAACTTGGATGCACATGCACTTAGTTTCAGTTGGAGCTTTCATACACTTATAGCTCTAGTGCATCCGTTGCATGGCAATCCCTACTCACTCACATTGATATCTATTGATGGGCATCTCCATAGCCCGTTGATACGCCAAGTTGATGTGAGACTATCTTCTCCTTTTTGTCTTCTCCACCATTATATTCTATTCCACCTATAGTGCTATGTCCATGACTCACGCTCATGTATTGCGTGAAAGTTGAAAAGGTTTGAGAACTTCAAAAGTATGAAACAATTGCTTGGTTTGTCAGCGGGGTTGTGCATGATGTAAATATTTTGTGTGGTGAAGATGGAGCATAGCCAGACTATATGATTTTGTAGGGATACCTTTCTTTGGCCATGTTATTTTGAAAACACATGATTGCTTTATTAGTAGGCTTGAAGTATTATTGTTTTTATGTCAAAGGATAGACTATTGCTTTGAATCACTCGTATCTTAATATTCATGCCATGATTATATTACATGATCAAGATTATGCTAGGTAGCATTCCACATCAAAAATTATCTTTTTTATCATTTACCTACTCCAGGACGAGCAGGAATTAAGCTTGGGGATGCTGATACGTCTCCATCGTATCTATAATTTTTGATTGTTCCATGCCAATATTCTACAACTTTCATATACTTTTGGCAAGTTTTTATACTATTTTTGGGACTAACATATTGATCCAGTGCCCAGTGCCAGTTCCTGTTTGTTGCATGTTTTTTGTTTCACAGAATATCCATATCAAACGGAGTCCAAATGGGATAAAAACTAACGGAGATTTTTTTGGAATATATATAATTTTTGGGAAGAAAAATCCACGCGAGACGGGGTGGCCAGGAGGCAGGGGGCGCGCCTGCCCCCTGGGCGCGCCCCTGACCCTCGTGGGCCACCCGTAAGGCGGTTGATGCCCTTCTTTCGCCGCAAGAAAGCTAATATCCGGATAGAGATCGTGTTAAAATTTCAGCCCAATCGGAGTTACGGATCTTCGGGAATATAAGAAACGGTGAAAGGGTAGAATCTGAGAACGCAGAAACAGAGAGAGACAGAGAGACAGATCCAATCTCGGAGGGGCTCTCGCCCCTCCCGTGCCATGGAGGCCATGGACCAGAGGGGAAACCCTTCTCCCATCTAGGGAGGAGGTCAAGGAAGAAGAAGAAGGAGGTGGGCTCTCTCCCCCTCGCTTCCGGTGGCACTGGAGTGCCACCGGGGGCCATCATCATCACCGCGATCTACACCAACACCTCCACCATCTTCACCAACATCTCCATCACCTTCCCCCCTCTATCTACAGCGGTCCACTCTCCCTCAACCCGATGTACCCTCTACTTGAACATGGTGCTTTATGCTTCATATTACTATCCAATGATGTGTTTCCATCCTATGATGTCTGAGTAGATTTTCGTTGTCCTATTGGTGGTTGATGAATTGCTATGATTGATTTAATTTGCTTGTGGTTATGTTGTTGTCCTTTGGTGCCCATCATATGATTGCGCGCGTGGATCACACCCTAGGGTTAGTTGTATGTTGATAGGACTATGTATTGGAGGGCAAGAGTGACAGAAGCTTCAACCTAGTATAGAAATTGATGCATACGGAATTGAAGGGGGACCAATATATCTTAATGCTATGGTTGGGTTTTACCTTAATGAACATTAGTAGTTACGGATGCTTGCTAATAGTTCCAATCATAAGTGCATAGAATTCCAAGTCAGGGATGACATGCTAGCAGTGGCCTCTCCCACATAAAACTTGCTATCGGTCTAGTAAAGTAGTCAATTGCTTAGGGACAATTTTGCAACTCCTACCACCACTTTTCCACACTCGCTATATTTACTTTATTGTTTATTTATCTAAACAACCCATACTTTTTTATTTACGTACTCTTTATTATCTTGCAAACCTATCCGACAACACCTACAAAGTACTTCTAGTTTCATACTTGTTCTAGGTAAAGCGAACGTCAAGCGTGCGTAGAGTTGTATCGGTGGTCGATAGAACTTGAGGGAATATTTGTTCTACCTTTAGCTCATCGTTGGGTTCGACACTCTTACTTATCGAAAACTGTTGCGATCCCCTATACTTGTGGGTTATCATAAACCTCCTTATATCTTCCTCAAAACAGCCACCATACCTACCTATTATGGCATTTCCATAGCCATTCCGAGATATATTGCCATGCAACTTTCCACCATCCCGTTTATCATGACACATTCATCATTGTCATATTGCTTAGCATTATCATGTAGTTGACATAGTGTTTGTGGCAAAGCCACAGATCATAATTATTTCATACATGTCACTCTTGGTTCATTGCATATCCCGGTACACCGCTGGAGGCATTCATATAGAGTCATACTTTCTTCTAGTATCGAGTTGTAATCATTGAGTTGTAAATAAATAGAAGTGTGATGATCATCATTTTCTAGAGCATTGTCCCAAGTGAGTAATTATAAAAAAATAGAAAGGCCATAAAAAAAAGAGAAAGGCCAAAAAAATGAGAGAAAAGGAGATAAGGGACAATGTTACTATCCTTTGCCACACTTGTGCTTCAAAGTAGCACTGTAATCTTCATGATAGAGAGTCTCTTGTTTTGTCACTTTCATATACTAGTGGAAATTTTCATTATAAGAACTTGGCTTGTATATTCCAACAATGGGCCTCCTCAAGTGCCCTAGGTCTTCGTGAGCAAGCAAGTTGGATGCACACCCACTTATTTTCTTTTGTTGAGCATTCATACATTTATAGCTCTAGTGCATCCGTTGCATGGCAGTCTCTACTCCTTGCATTAACATCAATCGGTGGGCATCTCCATAGCCCATTGATTAGCCTTGTTGATGTGAGACTTTCTCCTTTTTTGTCTTCTCCACATAACCCCCCTCATTATATTCTATTCCACCCATAGTGCTATGTCCATGGCTCGCGCTCATATATTGCGTGAAAGTTTATAGGTTTGAGATTACTAAAGTATGAAACAATTGCTTGGCTTGTCATTGGGGTTGTGCATGATGAGAGCATTCTTGTGTGACGAAAATGGAGCATGACTAAACTATATGATTTTGTAGGGATGAACTTTCTTTGGCCATGTTATTTTGAGAAGACATAATTGCTTAGTTAGTATGCTTGAAGTATTATTATTTTTATGTCAATGTGAACTTTTGTCTTGAATCTTTCGGATCTGAATATTCATACCACAATTAAGAAGAATTGCATTAAAATTATGCCAAGTAGCACTCCGCATCAAAAATTCTATTTTTATCATTTACCTACTCGAGGACGAGCAGGAATTAAGCTTGGGGATGCTTGATACGTCTCCAACGTATCTGTAATTTTTGATTGCTCCATGCTATATTATCTACTGTTTTGGACATTATTGGGCTTTATTATCCACTTTTATATTATTTTTGGGACTAACCTACTAACCAGAGTCCCAGCCCAGAATTGTTGTTTTTTGCCTGTTTTAGGGTTTCAAAGAAAAGGAATATCAAATGGAGTCCAAACAGAATGAAACCTTCGGGAACGTGATTTTCTCAACGAACAAGACCCAGGAGACTTGGACCCTACGTAAAGACACAAAAGAGGAGGCCACGAGGTAGGGGCGCGCCTACCCCCCCCCCCCCCAGGCGCGCCCTCCACCCTCGTGGGCCCCCTGTTGCTCCACCGACGTAATCCTTCCTCCTATATATACCTATGTACCCCCGAACGATCAAATACGGAGCCAAAAACCCTAATTCCACCGCCGCAACTTTCTTTATCCACGAGATCCCATCTTGGGGCCTGTTTCGGAGCTCCGCCGAAGGGGGCATCGATCATGGAGGGCTTCTACATCAACACCATAGCCCCTCCGATGAAGTGTGAGTAGTTCACCTCAGACCTATGGGTCCATAGTTATTAGCTAGATGACTTCTTCTCTCTTTTTGGATCTCAATACAATGTTCTCCCCCTCTCTTGTGGATATCTATTTGATGTAATCTTCTTTTTGCGGTGTGTTTGTTGAGACCAATGAATTGTGGGTTTATGATCAAGTCTATCTATGAACAATATTTGAATCTTCTCTTAATTCTTGTATGTATGATTGGTTATCTTTGCAAGTCTCTTTAAATTATCAGTTTGGTTTGGCCTACTAGATTGATCTTTCTTGAAATGGGAGAAGTGCTTAGCTTTGGGTTCAATCTTGCGGTGTCCTTTCTCAGTGACAGTAGGGGCAGCAAGGCACGTATTGTATTGTTGCCATCGAGGATAACAAGATGGGGTTTTCATCATATTGCATGAGTTTATCCCTCTACATCATGTCATCTTGCTTAAGGCGTTACTCTGTTTCCATGAACTTAATACTCTAGATGCACGCTGGATAGCGGTCGATGAGTGGAGTAATAGTAGTAGATACAGGCAGGAGTCGGTCTACTTGTCTCGGACGTGATGCCTATATACATGATCATACCTAGATATTCTCATAACTATGCTCAATTCTGTCAATTGCTCATCAGTAATTCGTTCACCCACCGTAGAATACTTATGCTCTCAAGAGAAGCCACTAGTGAAACCTATGGGCCCGGGTCTATCTTCATCATATTAATCTACCAATACTTAGTTATTTCCTTTGTTTTTTACTTTGCTTTTATTTTACTTTGCATCTTTATCATAAAAATACCAAAAATATTATCTTATCATATCTATCATATCTCACTCTCGTAAGTGGCCGTGTAGGGATTGACAACCCCTTATCGCGTTGGTTGCGAGGATTTATTTGTTTTGTGCAGGTGCGAGGGACTCGCGCGTAGCCTCCTACTGGATTGATACCTTGGTTCTCAAAAACTGAGGGAAATACTTACCCTACTTTGCTGCATCATCCCTTCCTCTCCGAGGAAAACCAATGCAGTGCTCAAGAGGTAGCATCTAGCACGGCACAATACATAAGAACGATTAAAGTCACCGGCTTTGTTGGGAATGGAAGTGTTGCCCTTCTTGGCATCACTCCCCTCACGGAGTTCTTCTCCTTCTCCTTAGTAGCACCCTCTCCCTCCTTCACAAAAGTTTGCTTGAGAGGAGGAGGTCGTTTGGCCTTGTCATTCTTCTTCTTGTTCTTGGACTTGGGCACATACCCAATCCATTCCTTGGCCACAACTCCCTTTTGGTTGGTCAAAAGGTCGTTGAGATTCTTCTCGCCTTGTATGCAAGACACAAGACCTTTCTCAAGATGCACCTTTAGCTTAGCGTTCTCCTCAACAAGATGCACATGCTCACAACATGGGTTAGTAGCATTTGCATTATCAATTAACATCATATAAGGAAAAGTGGCTTCTTCCTTGGTTAGCTTTACTTGAAGTTGATCATGAGACTCTTTGAGGCTAGCACGAGCACCCTTCAAGACCTTGTGAGCCTTGTCAAGTAGATCAAACTCCTCTTTGAGTCTAGCAAGATCAACCCCAAGCTTGGCCTTCTCGGAGTTTAGCACACGAGAGACAACAAGAGCATGATCAAAATATTTCTTTAACTTAGTGTGATCAACGTTGTGTGACTCCTCAAGAGCCAAATGAAGACCACACTCTTCCTCAAGAGCATTGGAAAGATCCGAAATCTCATCGGCATAGTCACGACTATGCCCCTCCATCTTGGAGATAGTATCTTCGTGAGCCTCGATCATGTCATTGGCTTCACCAAGTTGTTCCAAGAGAGCAACAAAATGCTTCTTGGATTTACCCTTGAGTTTACCCATAAAAGACTCAAACTCATTTTCCTCCACATTGGATCCCTCATATTCATCAATGCAATCCGTCAAGGAAGGATTATTAATGATGGTAGTTTTGATGTTGGGGGTTACCTTGTTGGTGGCATTAGCCATGAGGCACTTGGCGGTGATGTTCTCATTGGGTGAGTCAAAGGGAGACACTCGTGGAGTTTTTGCAATGGCAACGGAGGCCATGGCAACCGACTCACCATCTTCATCATCATCATCATCCTCATGGTACTCTTCTTGAACCACCAACACCTTGTGAGGCGTCTTCTTGGCGAAGTTGCTCTTGTTGTGGAAAGACTTGGCTTTGTCCTTTCGGATGAGCTTGCCACCATTGTCTTTCCTCTTCTCATACGGACACTCCGCAACAAAATGGCTCACATTGCCACAATTGTAGCAAGTCCTCACACGTTGCTTGCTCTTCACGCCACTTGAGTTGTTCTTGTTGAAGTTTGGCCTTGAGTTCTTCTTGCTCCAAAATTGCCTTGAAGCAAGTGCCATGTGTTCATGATAGGCATACTTTGTATCTTCGGGGTTGCTTTCCTCTTCTTCCTCTTCTTCTTCTTCTTCTTCTTCAACACAAACCTTGGACTTCAATGCAAGGTTGGGCTTCTTTGCCCTTTGAGAGCGAAGCACCGCATTGTCGGCGGTCTTGTTCAAGATGTTCATAGCCACAAACTCATCCAACACTTCACTTGATGTCAAGGTGTGGAAGTCCGGCCTTTGACGAATGACGGAGGACATGGCCTTGTGGTAAGGCATCATTGCCTTGAGGAATTTGCGCTTGATCCAATTGTCATTCGTGTCCTTGCTTCCATGATCTCGGAGTGAGACCGCGAGTTTGGTTACTCTCCGATAAAGCTCATGAGGTTCTTCATCTTCTTTCATAGCAAACTCATCGGCTTCATCTTGCACTACTTCATAGTTGGAGCGTTGAATGCTTGCGCTTCCCCGGTAGAGAGAGACAACACAAAGCCATGCATCTTTGGCCAAGGCGAATGGCCGAAGATGAGGTAGATCTTCGGGTGGAATTGCATCTTGGATGATGAAGAGAGCATTCTCGTTGAATTGATTATCCGCGGCTTCTCGAGGATTGAAGTTGCTTGGGTCATGCGGATAGAAACCTTCTTCAATGATTCTCCAAAGATTAGTATTCACATGATTTAAATGATGCTTAAAGCGATAAACCCAAGAATCAAAGTCCTCATTTTTCACAATCTTAGGGGGAGGACCAGCATGATTCAAATGAGTGGAAGGAAATCGGTCCACCATAAACAAGTGGTGGTTCCACATGGGCAAAGATGCCGGTGCCATTTTTACCACTAGAAGAAGGAGCCTTTTCACTACTAGCTTCCCCCTTGTCGGAGTTAGCATCCGTCACCTTGTCAGTGGGATCACCCACTTTCAATGGTGCGGTGGATAGTTTAAGCCCTTCAATGCATTTAGTGAACATGCTTTCAACCTCGGTCGTCATTGAGGTTTTCAATGTCTCCAAGGCTACATTGAATTCCTCACGGGAGACCGAGGTTCCCCATCACCCGTAGACGAGATCGGATTCACACCGGAGTGCTCCTCCACACCGTCTACGGTGTCAACCATACTCTTCGGACGACAAAGTCCTTAGTAAAGAGACGAGGCTCTGATACCAATTGAAAGGATGGATATGGTTGACTAGAGGGGGGGTGAGTAGGCAACTAACAATTTTTAGCTTTTCTTTACCAAATTAAACTTTGCATCAAAGTAGGTTGTCTAGATGTGTAACTAGGTGAGCAACCTATATGATGCAACAACAACGAGCACACAAGCAAGCAAGAGAAGTAACACTAATAAGCTTGCACGAGTAAAGGTAAGAGATAACAAAGAGTGGACCCAGTGAAGACGATGATGTGTTACCGAAGTTCCTTCTTTTTTAGGGGAAGTACGTCTCCGTTGGAGCGGTGTGGAGGCACAATGCTCCACAATAAGCCACTAGGGCCACTGTATTCTCCTCACGCCCTCACACAATGCGAGATGCCGTGATTCCACTATTGGTGCCCTTGGAGGCGGCGACCGGACCTTTACAAACAAGGTTGGGGCTATCTCCACAACTTAATCGAAGGCTCCCAACAACACCACGAAGCTTCAGCACAATGGACTATGGCTCCGTGGTGACCTCAACCGTCTAGGGTGCTCAAACACCCAAGAGTAACAAGATCCGCTAGGGATTGGTGGGGGAATCAAATTTCTCTTGGTGGAAGTGTAGATCGGGGCCTTCTCAACCAATCCCGAGCAAATCAACAAGTTTGATTGGCTAGGAAGAGAGATCGGGAGAAAATGGAGCTTAGAGCATTAATGGAGCTTTTGGGGGAAGAGGTAAGTCAACGAGGAAGAAGAGGACCCCATTTTATAGAAGGGGATCCCATCCAACCGTTATCCCCCAAAACAGCCCCGCACAGGGCGGTACTACCGCAGGTGGCAGCGGTACTACCGCTGGACCCAGCGGTACTACCGCTCCCCCTTGCGGTACTACCGCCCAGCCTGGGAGGGCTTGAAGAAAGAGAGCAGGAAACGAGCCCAACGCGGTACTGCCACGGTGGTAGGGCGGTACTACCGCCCACTAGCGATACTGCCGCAACTACAACCACTGCACAGTGCCGCTCAACCCAACACGAGAGGTGACCCCCTCGAGTCGACGCGGTAGTAGCCCGGTACCGCAGCGGTACTAGGCCTGAGAACCACAAGTGGTACTACGGCTGGGTACCGCGGTACTACCGCTCAGACACAAATCAGCACACCTGCAAAGGGAATGAGCTCTCTAGACGAAGCGGAAAAGCTCAGAGGGTGAGGAAAGGATGTGTACGTGTTGATTCCACCCCAGCCTTACCAAAGCAGACCCCTCTTGATAGTACGGTGACTCCTACGAAACTAGTCCACCAAACAAGAAACAAAAGAGCTACACCGTCTTGAATAACACTCCGAGGGGAAGGAAATCGTCTCGTGCCAAAGGATGAATCTCTAAAAAGCTCCAAGCACACGATTAGTCCACAAACATGTTGTCATCAATAACCAAAACTACATCGAGAGAGATATGCCTTAACAGCAGGCACGTGTTCGGAGCAGTACAAAATACGTGCTACAATGTGGATGTATTGTTCCATGGCACGGAGGAAAAGGACAAAGCTAACTAACCCACACTTCACTGTCAAGAGCAAAGCTAACCCACACTTTGACATTTTGGCAAAGTGTACATGATTGATACCATGAGCAAATGTGTTGCATTCCCTATCGTAGGGAAGTGATATATTATCGGAACCCAAAGTCGTCAGGCCATTGATGGTACGTCACTGAAGAGAATGTCAACATGTTTTGCGGCATGTACAAACAAGTGCACAACTGGTGGCCAAGTGGCGCGTCACTCCATGAGCTCATAAGCTTTGTGGTTTGTTCCTCTATGTGTTGGTCATCCTATTGATTTGTTCAATGTTGTAACTTGTTGATCATGTCATTGTATTCCTTTGCTAGCCTGCACATGTGCATGTTGTATCACAAGATGGAGCAGAATCACTTCATATTTTTGCATTTGTTGGATAAAATGCATGGGCGAAGTAAGTGGCTTAACGTCGTTGTGTAGGATCAGAAGTATGTCTAGAGAGGGTGGGAGGGGGGGTGAATAGACTACTAGAAATTAAACAACTATTTTCTCAATTTTAGTTCTTGGCAGTTTTAGCTTAGCTAGCAAATCAAGGAACACCCTATACATGCAAGTTTAGAGCATAGACAATGGAAAGTAAAGACATTGCAAGTGATAGTAAAGTAGAGTTGAGTTTACAGATACGCAATTGGGGACATGGAAGATTTTGACCAGTGGTTCCGATAGATGATGCTATCGTACGTTCACGCTGATGGAGGCTTCAATCTTAAGGATCCAAGATCACAATGATTATGGTTGCGGATTTCATGAAGGAATCAAGTCCTCAAAGGGCTCACAACCATGAAGGGTCCATGAAGAAGCAACCTTGTCTACCCCACCATGGCTTACGCCCATGAAGGGCTGGACTCATTCGGGATAGATCTCCACGAAGTAAGCGATCTCCAAGCCCTCTCAACCTTTTTGGTTTCTCCACAAGATTTGAAGCCGTCCAAGCACACCTACTCAATCTAGGAGGCATCACCACCCCAAAAGGTAATAGGTGGTATTGTTGATGATGAACTTCTTGCTCTTGTCCTTCAATCTTCTCAACACTCAAACACTCTCACATAGTTTTTTCGCTCTAGGTGGAAAGCTGTCGGAGTAAATAACCATGGGTAGCCTAGCCGGCTCCCCCTGGCCCTTCTGAAAAAATTACGAGCCGATTCGGCCCTCAAGAATCCAAGACACATGGCCGCCTTCCCCTTGCCGGCTGTCTCCAGGCCGGCTATCGGAAGGCGGCCCGACTTCAGCCCTCATGAAGAAACGCCGCGGGAGGGTCAGTTCTGAGAAGCCGACCGCGAGAGGGCCGACTCCAAGAAGCCGGCTCCCATAAAGCGGTCAAGATCGTACCCTCGAAGTCTGCACCCACATAACGGCGATGTGACGGGGCGTGGCTACAGTGAAGCCTGCCACCCCCGAATCCCAGAGCACGCTTGGCACAGTGCGCCGTACGGGTGGCCATGACCCGTCCGGCACGGCACTGTTGCCACGATGATCCCTGATGTCAACCACGACGGACCGCCGGCGCGGCCCACGGGCGGTGGGCCCCTTCGGGCAGAGAGACACCCGAAGGCGGCCAGGCCTCCCCCAGTCGGCCCGAGATAGAGCCGGCTCCCCACAGCCGGCTTGCCACCTCCCTCGAAGAAGACGCCTCATTAAGGAGACAAGACGCGGTGAGGCTACAGCGATCGCCCGTTGGGCGGTGGCACTGTAGCCATGCCCACCTCGGCGAAGCCCTCATCACCAAGATTAAGCAACAGTAACCAGCCACTGACAAGGCCCTGGACAGTGGGGCCTGCCTGTCGACCAAGGAGCCGGCAGTCGGCGGGACCCACAAGCCGGCAGGCCCCAGCAGCCGGCGCAGAAGCCGGAGAGCGTAGACACAGACGGCTGGGCCCCGCGCCCAGCCGGATTACCATTGTACCCACGGGGGGGGGGGGGGGGTAGGCTTATATAAACCCCCTGGGGCATCCATGCAAAGAGAGATCGATCCCTGCTAGTTTTAGACACCACGTAGGGAGGAGAAGAGAGCAAGCCTTGCCCTTCTTCCTCCTCTCGCCAAACAGCTCAAGGAGCATCGTGTAGCTACTTATTCATCTAGTGATCATGCGGAGACCCCGCAGAGCAGCAGTAGGGGTGTTATCTCCACGGAGAGCCCCGAAGCTGGGTAAGATTCGCCGGCGTGCATGTCTTCGCCTCATCCCGTTTCCAGGCACCGGCGATGTCTTATTGGCTCCCACAATGATAAGCCACCCATTGGCATATGTCGCACCTACCACCCGACAAAAGCAATGAGGTGACTAGATATCGAAGGATCAATGGTTGGAATGGAATCCCTTTGAAATCAGCACAAGAAGTGGGAGCTCTGTCTCGGTAAAATGGATATGAACGATGTTTGCTTTGAGAGACAATGGTGGAGTGGGTTGGTGTATATATACGCATGGCCTCAAATCTGACAGTTACACACGTTTAGCACATTTCGCTGAGACTGGGTGACAACACTTGGTCAAACTAGACTGTACAAAAGGTTTGAACTTTGCATCCTTCGATCACTCCGGATGAAACTGATCGGTGGCTCGAGTGGTGCCGACCTAAACACTTTTCATACTTCGGTATCATAGACTAAAAACTGTTCAGAAATTCTGAACGAATTTCAGTAGACAACAGAAGGTTGGAAAGTGCTCATCGGTGAGACCGACAGGTTGACATGGTGAGACCGAAAAGCTAGGGTTTAGGACAAATGCTATATCATGATGGCTCGGTAACTCTGATTGGTTTGTTTTGGTGGGTCCGAGTTGCAATGTTGGGTTTGGATATAGTGGGAACTTGTGAAGTACTATGAGGCTTTTAGAGTTTGATCTTTATAAACACTTGAACAATGAGCTCATCATCTAAATCTCATCCCCTTTTGATAGTATTGGCATACCTATGTATTGAATGTGATCTTTCATCACTTAAATATAAATGGAGAGTCTTGAGGCTTGATCCAACACTTTATCCTTAGCAATTTGAGGGGTCCATTTTCACATCCCATCGTTGTACCTTAATTTAACTTTTCTGAAATATTCTTTTGAACATCATTAGTTTAATGAGATAATGTTGTTATGAATTACCAAAACCACCAGTGGATTAGTTGCACTTTCACGTTGCCAATTCCCTCAAGACCGTCATTGCCAATGAAGATGAAGGTGATCATATCCAACTGTTTCAACAAATGAAGGGTTTGCTCTGGCCACCCATGTGCCTAGGGACCGGGGGAGGAAGTGGAAGGTGGAGAAAGAGAAGCGAGAAGGTGCGGCGACGAAGATGACAGAGAAGTCGGAGGACATCATGTGCCAAGAAGGTGAGGCATGTGTCAATGCTGTGTGACCAAGGAGGAAAAGAAGGCGGAGAGTTTTGACATGTTCATGGACATGCAAAAAAAGAAACTCAAGCTTGTGGAGAAAAAGATTGCGACAAAGGCCGCTTTTGAGTAGTCCAAGATGTTCATGAAGGTGGCGGATCTCGATGCGGTGAAGTATGCTCAAGATTGTCATGCTACAATGTTGAAGCATTTTACGCAAATGGAGGCCGAAATTGAGGCCTTTGGCATGGGTAACCAGACCGTGAGCTTATGGAGTCGATGATGTAAAATCTCATTGAACATCCGGTGCTTTTGTTTGTGATTGCATATGTTTACAACTATTTAAATGCATGATTAATTTTCCATTGTTCTGGATACCCATGTCAAAAGGAAGGTGGACGGTCCATAGGCGAACACTTGGTGACTTTGGTTGCATGACCTCCCCACCCGGTTGTCCGCGGACATTTGATGATCTGCGTTGGAGTTGCCGTTAGTCCATTAAAGTAGGGAAGATGCCTCCTTTGTAAAAAAGATATATGAAAGATCATACGCCCAACATTTATCCATTCTTTCCGGGCACATTCTTTATCTCGATCGGATCCCTGCAACAATTTTTCATCCAACCGACTTGGGCACTCGGCCACTTCCTCAATGGGACCTTGATCAACTGCATTTCCAAATCTACAATCCCTTACTTTAGGGTGTGTTTGGTTCGGGTCACCAGGTGGAATGTAATGGGGTTGTTCCACATCCAAGGGTCGTTGTCGTGTTTGATTGGTTCGAGGAGCCGAAACCCACTCGTTCCTTGGAATGAAATATTCTCCATAGACCCGGAATGTGATCATACCTCCAAATCAGAGGGACCATGCGAAACACCTTACGTTCCTCACTTTCTACCGCTCGACCAAGCCACACTCCAGCCGCCATCCTTCCATCGTCTTTCACCGCCGACACACTCATGTCCCTCGTCTTCCCCCTCGTCCAAGGATCTGACGAGAGGAGGGAGAAGGAGGTGAGAGCTAGCGTGATCCTAGGGGTTGGACAAAGAAGGAGACAAGCACTAACAAGATAGCAACTAGTAGCGGTGGCAACTCATGATGATAGGCATGGTGTAGCGAGAGGGCAGCTTGTGGCGCAAGGCTAGGGTCGAAGGAAAAGCTCACGCAAAAGAAAGGCAAGGCGGCGTCTCGTTGGGGAAGAGATGTAGCGCAACAGAAGGGGCAACACTGTGACTATTAGGTGGCGACAGATTTGGCTAAGGGCGAGGAAGCAAGGAAGCCGACGCAGACCGCGAGATTCTTCGCGTGTCGAGCGTTGTGTGAATTCACCAAATTCTGCTACAGTTTTGACGAAGCATGGCTAAGAATCATGCAAGAAGGAGGCTTGATGCTGACGGCGCTCCTCTAAAGCCTCGAGGCCACGAATCCTGTCATGGATATGCATGGATCTGGCCACAAAGTGATATACTCTGATTCCGAGCAATTTTTTGTGATTTTTGTTTGGCTGAAATCCTATTCAATGGTTATGGATATGTTTGCGGTTGATAATTTTCCTTCTTCTACAAAATAATCTCATCTTTCCTACATAAAAAATGCGAAATGAACAAAAGGTAACCATTTCATTTCTCCAAATTACCCCTACCAAACAGAAACTAGAACCGACCCATTCGTTCCCGAACCGAACACTGTATCTCAGTCCCCCTACCGTCCCGCCGATATGCACGACACAGGCCTCTCCGCCCGCACTGCCGGTGCCTCCTCGTCGTCACCGGCCACCAACGCCGGCGACGACGTCGACGAGTCCAAGACCCGGAAGGCGCAGCCCGCCTTCGTCGCCGCGGCCTACGCCCGGCTCCACTCCCCTTACTATGCGGCCGCCTCCCTTCTCCTCCTCGCCCTCGCCGCCGCTGCCTTCCTCGCCGGCCGAGCTTTCCCCCGGACCGACTGCCCGCCGCTGCGCCTCGACGCGCGCTTCCTCTCCCTCCCTGACGCCGCCGCGGCCTCCGACTTCGGATCCCTCGGCGTCCCCTCGTGTAAGCCCTCGCGCCTCTCTTGTTTCCATGCGAGATAGATCCAGTTCCCTTTTTGTTGGAGTAGTCCGGTCGCGCTCTTGCCAGCTACTCCTTCGAACGATTTAGTCGACTATATGATGTCCATGTCCATATCATTCCAGCTTCGAACCATTAGTTTCGACTATTTTGGGACGGAGTGAGTAATAAATTCCTACTTGGAACGATTATATGATGTCCATGTCAGGTGTAAACCCGTAGTTTGCCATTGTCCGTGTTTGATGGCAACTTGTCGCTTTTTTTATGTCAACCTTATTCCTACTGCTGTATGCTTGTGGATATAGCTATTTAGTTAAGAGTGACAGTGAAGTGTGGGTTAGCTTTGTTCTTGGTACATTGCAGATTCACCTGAAATTTTGAGTGGTAGTATTATACAAATTGCTCAATACTTTACTCCGGGAATGGCTAACTTATTAGTTCTATAATTTTGTATTCAGTCATCCCTATAAGGTGCAGAAGTGTCGACTGTACACATTTGTCCTATAGAGGACCATCATTCCACTAGTTCTATAGAAGAGCAAGCACGGAATCATGATCAACTGTAGTTCTATTTGTTTGTGTTCCTACAACTGTAGCCCAATAAGATCATCTTAGCTGTCACCAGTGAGTGGGTGTTTAAGTTGGTACCTGCTGTATAAGTTGTTAATAGTGGGAACGATTATGTTTCTCTATGAGTTGATAGGTATTTTTGGTAAGGTGTGGTTATTGTTTCATGAACTTCTTCACACCTGCATAATTTATTCAAATAATAAATGCATTATACAGAACATCATTATTCATTAGACTACCTTATACCTTTTCTGCACAAAAGGCAGATCCAAAACTGGGAGGACAGTGGAGTGGACTTCGAAAGATTTACTTAATGGTCTGGAAGAATTTGTGCCAATCTATCAGACACGCCCTATCAAGAATAACATGCATGGAATGAGATTTGACCACAGTTTTGGTCTTTGGTTTATGGCTCGATGGCTTAAGCCAAACCTGATGATTGAGAGTGGCGCATTCAAGGGGCACTCAACTTGGGTTTTGCGTCAGGCCATGCCAAACACTAGGATTATATCTCTCACACCCAGACACCCTGAGAAATATCTTAAGAAGGGACCTGCGTATGTTGATGGAAACTGCACTTATCTGGCTGGGAAGGATTTTATTGACTTTGGAAGTGTCGATTGGGAAAAACTGTTGAGGAAGCATGGCATTTCTGATCCCAGCAAGGTGCTTGTTTTCTTTGATGACCACCAAAGTGAGCTGAAGAGGTAAATTCTTCCTGTAGAATTTTTCTGCTGATGTTGATTTTTTTTGCTGATACTACTATATCCTATCCGTAATGTTTTCTACCTGCTCTGTTCTTGTGAGCAAAATCCTTAGAATTAGCTCACAAACAAGGCCCACATGTCCAGCTTTAATTTATACTCCCTCTGTCCCAAAATAAGTGACTCAACTTTGTATTAAAGTTAGTACAAAGTTGAGTCACTTATTTTGGGACGGAGGGAGTATATCACATCGTATTGTTTTGTAGCATCATAGCAGCACTATTTGTATATTCTTGATTTTTATCTGCGTATCAATTCGAATTTACAATTAGTCCATGACCTATTATGTGCAGGTTAAAGCAGGCACACAAAGCTGGATTCCGGCATCTCATATTTGAGGACAACTATGACACTGGTACAGGCGACCATTATTCCTTGAGACAGATATGTGATCAATCACACATCAGAGGTGTGTAAGTGTGACCTCGCCACATTTGTACTCCCTCCGTTCGAAATTACTTGTCTCGAAAATGGATGTATCTAGACATATTTTAAGTCTAGATACATCCATTTTCGAGACAAGTAATTCCGAACGGAGGGAGTACATTCTAAGTCCTCATTATGTATCAAATGTTGCATGTACCTTTGTTACTTGAATCGAGATGATTATATTGTTAACATCACTTGCGTAGCATAAACTTGTCTTCATAATATGACCTCACTTTAGATTAGGTAATTAGTTACTTCTATTTTAATTGCTAGTACTTGTTAGCTACTTGATCTTCTGCTTTGAGTGATATACATTAGTATCACACACATAAGATATAATTTCCTACCTACCACTCTTTTTTTATGGTAAAAGCTTTGGACATGATTACCATTTTTGTGTGCCAGTGATTATTGTTTTTCCACTTTTAACAATCTTTTCTTATCAAATGCATTTATGATATTGGCTATAGTTGGTTTTCATGTTTTTTAAAGTCTTTTCTTACTGAGGCATATATGGTGTTTGAAACTATTTCATGTGTCTTCTGCAATATGTTGTCCGGTCTTCATCATCGTTAAGAATTCCTGTCTATTTCTTATAATCATACAATTATAAATGGTATCATCATGCTGCATTTCAAGTAGATAATAGCAACCTAAATATGATGCTCTCCAACTTAAGAGGTGCTTAGAAAAATTCCTGTCTATTTCTTATAATCATACAATTACAAATGGTATCATCATGCTGGATTTTGACTAGAGAATAGTAACCTAAATAAGATGCTCTCCAACGTAAGAGGTGCTTAGAAGTGATAGACATTCTTAAGCACATCTATGAAGCTAACCATCACTTCTTATGCATGGTTACATGCTCTGACATTCACAAGAGCCCGTACATGGTTAACTATGCATTGATGTTTAATTAGCATGCTCAACGACGAGGTGCAGCAGTGGCGTGCGCCTAGCACAAGACGGTTGCTTGAACCTCTACGAGTTAGCTAAGTAGAGTGCTTGAGTCTCTGGTGCATTCCTGTTTGGCAATCTATTGTGTACAAGGGAGAGGCTCTTGCCCGTGAGGCAAGATAGAAGAACTGTTCTTCTAATTATTGGTTGCTTTATTCCTCATAGGGGGTCTGTTTACATAGAGTCCTAACGATCCAGTTTGACAAAACAGCGTGGATCTTAACCTTAATTGGTTCAAGTCCCAAGTTAAAAGATACCTCCTCCGTCCTGAATTACTTGTCTCAGAAATGGATAGAAAGGGATGTATCTAGAACTAAAATACATCTAGATACATCCATTTCTACGAAAAGTAATTCCGGACGGAGGGAATATATCCTAATTTAAATGATAAATTCCTAACTGAGAGATCACGGATGAGGATCCTCTCCGTAACTTGGTGCTTAGTGGGCCATGTGCTAGACATACATAACATGACACCCCTTTTCGATATACATAACATGACACCCCTTCTCGACATACACAACATCACGGATGGGGGCGGCCATGGTTTATAAGCCCAAGGATGTCCCAAACTGAAGAAAACACATGATGTTGCTCCACCTCGTGACATGGAACAAGTTGTAAGGCTTTGGCCCTCCACTTGAAGTGGAGGCCCTCCTTTCCTAGGGAGATGGCAACGGCTTGATCCGGTCCAGCACAAACCACCTAGTTGCTGGAAGATGTTGAAACTCTACTATCCCAAGAAACCGGCGGCAATAGAAGTTCTGTGGCAAGAGAATGGGCATAGATCAAAACGAGGACACAAAAATCCTATAAAAACAAGGACTAGAAAAGGCCACAAAAGTTGTATAGAAAGGACCAGGACCAGAAAAAGAGGCTGATGGATTAAGGTATGGTGGACTCGCATGGCATGAGAAAAACGAAAGAGCAACAGATTTGGTGGACGCAGCGGAAAATATAGAGCTATAAGCTAGGAAGCACACATGAGACAAAGATGCAAGAGCCAGTATATGAATGAGAGGCTGCAGAGGAGGCCGTGTAATTGGAAAGCCTTACACTTGACTTTGATTTAGAACCCAACTAGGATTCAGACTCTAACACGTACTGAATTAACCTATTCAAATAGGATCAATCATAAGTAGTAGAAGACAACTCAAAGGGTAAGATGCCCAGTGGCCGAGCCTGGGCTGAATTTAGGGGGGGGGGGGGGGGGGGGCAAGAAACATTGCTTTAGGTTGATTTTAGTTGGACATACGGGCCGAATACCAGGGGGGGGGGGGGTGATGGCCCAGGTTGATCTCCACTAAGCTCCACTACTGAACATGCCCTTCCTTGGACCACCACAGTTTGAAAATTATATCTGTATGGTCATACCATATAGTACTCTTTTCATGGCAACTACTTAGTGTTCCATACTGTATGTTTTTTGTCGCAAGTAAGTAGTGGTAGTATGTTTTCCTAATATTTAACGTACCTCCTTGGTACTTTGAATGCTTTCTAATGTTTATAGTACAAGCGAAGTTTGGAGTAATTCAATTGATCCTTTCCCATTTGAACATGTTCTCGCAATGTCTTAGCTGGGTAGTAGTATTCTCTTGAAGATTCCTTGCGGTGAAACTAACAGAAGGCAGGCATCCGTTATTGCCAAAACTAATTACTACTCTTATACATGCAAGGTGGTGGACATAGCTGCTTCTGGGATAGTGACGAAGCAAGATTAAGGTCGGAACGAATGAAGTTTTGGGGGAAGGCTGTGGACATAGATGAACTATGTGGAAAGGATGATGCATGGTGGGGTGTCAGAGGTTACATGCGTGACAATTTCAACCATAGCAATGAGGCCATCTCACACAAAGAGCATTTCCAGAACAGCAGGCTTGTTGAATCTGTGTTGGATCTGTATTGGGAACTACCTCCTGTTGCTGGGCCGTCCTTAACTCATCAGACAAGATATGACCCAGCCCGCGCTTCTGATCCTATCATTGAAGATGGACGCCATGGCTTGTTTCAAAGAATTGGCCTGAGTAGATTGGACGCTTCAGTGTTCAACGGTTACACTCAGATGGCATACGTTCAGATATCAGGCACAATGCTCAGAAGAGAGGATGATTGAAGGCTTTGTTTCACGGGGCTTAATTTTACGCTAACTGAACAGCCATCTGTTGGTAGGTTTTTGTATAAGGTTTGCACATGGTCTTGGTTCTTATTACTTTAATTCAGTATAACTTGTGGCACTTTGCAGAGGTTATAAAACCAATGCAAGTTCTCGTTTTATTCCCTGAGATATTTCTAGGTAGAACAGATCTGATTATAGATGTGTGAGTTTCATGCCCGCATGATATGGTGGAAAGAGAGGTTGTTTTCTGAGTGGTACTCTGTAGCCTAATCTTATTAATGCTGTTGGTCATAAACAAATACAACCTTGAAGGAGCATTTTGAAAAGTTAGACCCACCCGCTGACATATTGGTTGTAATAATATCTTATATTATGGGACGGAGGGAGTACTTCATTCTAAGATCACTTTCTCAACGAAAGAGTAATTAGACACAGTTCTGAGAACCAAAGAATTAGCTGTATTTTTTTTTCTACAACAGCACTGGTATAAGTTCTATACAATCTATGAATGTTTGCATAACCTGTGGCCTCTGTTAACACAATCCCCGTTTGTCAGCGGTTGTAAGCCTAGTTTCCCTAGGTAATGTTACCGAGCTTACAGCATTGCCATAAGGAAAATAGTTCTCACGAAAACGCTTTAGGCCAAGAGCCATTGAACACGGCCAGCTCCATGCTGCACACACCCCCAAAAATTGCATACTTGTTTCCTCTTTCTGCACTTCTTTTTTGAGGGAAATTTTCTTTCTACGCATGGATCTCCAGCGTGTGAGCATGAGAGCATCGACAGTTCTGGGGCAAGCAGGTCGTGGAAGACCGCAACCATCACAGATCCTAGTACGAGTGCACGAGCAAATAACGAACAGAGGGCCATCACCATCGCGGAGCCGCCATCGTCATCTCTGCAGCGGCTATTTCATCTTCACCAGTTCTTCTGCACGAAGGCTCCAACGACCACGCCCAAGCACGCCGCTGCTACTCCCTCCGTTCAGAATTACTTGTCTCAAAAATGGATATATCTAGACGTATTTTAATTCTAGATATATCCATATCCGAGACAAGTAATTCCGAACGGAGGATTACTTCCGGCGGCAGGCCGAACAGAGCAGAGCAAGTACGCAAGTAACCATATGGCCGGTCGGTGAATCAAGGGCCACCAATTCATGTCAGGTCCGGACTAATATGCATATGCATCTTTCATTTTGAAATGGATAACCCAGCCTCTGCATCATTGTGATGCACATCCTTCATGGGAACATGAATCTACCCGACCACTTGATTCCTAACTGGATCGAACCTTGCGCCAATTCAACTTCAACAGCAGATCTGTTAAGTTATATCTCTTTCGATGTAGTTTTGGTGATTGATGACAACATGTTTGCGGACTAATCGTGTGCTTTGAGTATTTCAAAGATTCATCCTTTGGCACGAGACGATTCGTTTCTCTCGAGTTTTAATCAAGACGGTGTAGCTCTTTCGTTTCTGTTTTGGTGGACTTGTTTCATAGGAGTCACCGTACTATCAAGAGGGGGTCCGCTTTGGTAAGGCTGGGGTGGAATCAATACGTACACATCCTTTTCACACCCTCTGAGCCTTCCCGCTTCGATGGAGGTTTCATTTCCTTTTTTATGAGTATGATTTGGTCCCAGCGGTAGTACCGCGGTGCCCAGCGGTAGTACCGCCTGTGGGTCCTCAGCCGTAGTACCGCTGCGGTACCGGGCTCCTACCGCGTCGACTCGAGGGGGTCGCCTCTCGTGTCGGATTGTGCGGCACTAAGCAACGACAGTAGAAGCGGTAGTACCGCTCGGGAGCGGTAGTACCGCCCTACCACCGCGGCAGTACCGCACTAGGTCTGACTTCTGCTCATACGCTAGCCCTCCCAGACTGCACGACAGTACCGCGAGGGGAGCGGTAGTACCGCTGCCCCCTGCGGTAGTACCGCCCTCTGCGGGGCTGTTTTGGGGGGTAACGGTTGGATTGTCCCCCCCCCCCTCTTTAAAAGGGGGTCTTCTTCTCTAAGGTTGACTTACCTCTTCCCCCAAAAGCTCCATTGTTGCTCCAAACTCCATTTTCGCCCGATCTCTCTCCCTAGCCAATCAAACTTGTTTATTTGCTTGGGATTGGTTGAGAAGGCCCCGATCTACACTTCCACCAAGAGAAATTTGATCCCCCCACTAATCCCTAGCGGATCTTGTTACTCTTGGGTGTTTGAGCACCCTAGACGGTTGAGGTCATCACGAAACCATAGTCCATTGTGGTGAAGCTTCATGGTGTCGTTGGGAGCCTCCAATTAAGTTGTGGTGATTGCCCCAACCTTGTCTGTAAAGATTCGGTCGCCGCCTCCAAGGGCACCAATAGTGGAATCACGGCATCTCGCATTGTGTGAGGGCGTGAGGAGAATACGGTGGCCCTAGTGGCTTCTTGGGGAGCATTGTGCCTCCACACCGCTCCAACGGAGACGTACTTCCCCTCAAAGGGAAGGAACTTCGGTAACACATCCTCATCTTCACCGGCTCCATTCTTGGTTATTTCGTACCTTTACTTGTGCAAGCTTATATTGCGTTGCATCTCTTGCTTGCTTGTGTGCTTGTTGTTGTTGCATCATATAGGTTGCTCACCTAGTTGCATATCTAGACAACCTACTTTGATGCAAACTATAAATTGATAAAGAAAAGGGCTAAAAATTGTTTGGTGCCTATTCAACCCCCTCTAGTCAACTATATCGACCCTTTCAATTGGTATGAGAGCCTCAATTCTTTTTAAGGACTTTGCCATCCGAAGAGTATGGTTGACGTTGTAGACGGTGTGGAGGAGCACTCCGGTACGAATCCGGTCTCGTCTACGGGCGATGGGGGAACCTCGGTCTCTCGTGAGGAATTCAATGTGGCCTTGGACACATTGAAAACCTCCATGATGACCGAGGTTGAAATCATGTTTAATAAATTCATTGAAGGGCTTAAACTATCCACCGCACCATTGAAAGTGGGCGATCCCACTAACAAGGTGACGGATGCTAACTCCGACAAGGGGGATGCTACTAGTGAAAAAGCTCCTTCTTCTAGTGGTAAGAATGGCACCGGCATCTTTGCCCATGTGGAACCTCCACTTGTTTATGGTGGACCGATTCCCTCTACTCATTTGAATCATGCCGGTCCTCCCCCTAAGATTGTGAAAAATGAGGACATTGATTCTTGGGTTTATTACTTTAAGCGTCATTTAAATCATGTGAATACTAATCTTTGGAGAATCATTGAAGAAGGTTTCTATCCGCATGACCCAAGCAACTTCACCCCTAGAGAAGCCGCGGATAATCAATTCAATGAGAATGCTCTCTTCATCATCCAAGATGCAATTCCACCCGAAGATCTTCCTCATCTTTGGCCCTTCGCCTTGGCCAAAGATGCATGGCTTTGTGTTGTCTCCCTCTACCGGGGAAGCACAAGCATTCAACTCTCCAACTATGAAGTAGTGCAAGATGAAGCCGATGATTGTTTGCAATGAAAGAAGATGAAGAACCTCGTGAGCTTTATTGGAGAGTAACCAAACTCGCGGTCTCACTCCGAGATCATGGGAGCAAGGACACGGATGACAATTGGATCAAGCGCAAATTTCTCAAGGCAATGATGCCTTACCACAAGGCCATGTCCTCTGTCATTCGTCAAAGGCCGGACTTCCACACTTTGTCCTCAAGTGAAGTGTTGGATGATTTTGTGGCCATGAGCATCTTGGACAAGACCGCCGACAATGCGGTGCTACGTTATCAACGAGCAAAGAAGCCCAACCTTGCATTAAAGGCCAAGATTAGTGTGGAAGAAGAGGACGAAGAAGAAGAAGATGAGAGCAACCCCGAAGATACAAAGTATGCCTATCATGAACACATGACTCTTGCTTCAAGGCAATTTTGGAGCAAGAAAAACTCAAGGCCCAACTTCAACAAGAACAACTTAAGTGGCACGAAGGGCAAGAAATGTGTGAGGACTTGCTATAATTGTGGCAATGTGAGCCATTTTGTTGCGGAGTGCTCGTATGAGAAGAGGAAAGACAATGGTGGCAAGCTCATCCGAAAGGACAAAGCCAAGTCTTTCCCAAACAAGAGCAACTTCACCAAGAAGACTCCTCCCAAAGCGTTGGTGGTACAAGAAGAGTACAATGAGGATGATGAGGATGAGTTGGTTGCCATGGCCTCCGTTGCCATTGCGACAACTCCACGAGTGTCACTCTTCGACTCACCCAATGAGAGCATCACCGCCAAGTTCCTCATGGCTAAAGCCACCAATGGTAACCCCCAACATCAAAACTACCATCATTAATAATCCTTCTTTGACGGATTGCATTGATGAACATGATGGACCTAATGTGGAGGAGAATGAGTTTGAGTCCTTTATGGGCAAACTCAAGGGTAAATCCAAGAAGCACTTCGTTGCTCTCTTGGAACAACTTGGTGAAGCCAATGACATGATCGAAGCTCACGAAGATACCATCTCTAAGATGGAGGGGCATAGTCGTGACTATGCCGATGAGATTTCGGATCTTTTCAATGCTCTTGAGAAAGAGTGTGGTCTTCGTTTGGCTCTTGAGGAGTCACACAACGATGATCATGCTAAGTTAAAGAAAGATCTTGATCATGCTATTATTGTTTCTCGTGTGCTAAACTCCGAGAAGGCCAAGCTTGGGGTTGATCTTGCTAGACTCAAAGAGGAGTTTGACCTACTTGACAAGGCTCACAAGGTCTTGAAGGGTACTCATGCTAGCCTCAAAGAGTCTCATGATCAACTTCAAGTAAAGCTAACCAAGGAGAAAGCCACATTTCCTCATATGCTGTTAATTGATAATGCAAATGCTACTAACCCATGTTGTGAGCATGTGCATCTTGTTGAGGAGAATGCTAAGTTGAAGGAGCGACTTGAGAAAGGCCCTGTTTCTTGCATACAAGGTGAGAAAAACCTCAACGACCTTTTGAGCAATCAAAAGGGAGTTGTGGCCAAGGAAGAGATTGGGTACGCACCCGAGTCCAAGAACAAGAAGAAGAATGACAAGGCCAAACGACCTCCCCCTCTCAAGCAAACCTTTGTGAAGGAGGGAGAGGGTGCTACTAAGGAGAAGAAGAAGAACACCAGAAAGGGTGGTGATGCCAAGAAGGGCAACACTTCCCTTCCCAACCAAGCCGGCGACTTTAACCCTTCTTATGTGTTGTGCCGTGCTAGTGATGGACATATTTATGCCAAATTTGTTGGCTCTACTTATGAGTACATTGAATGGTCTATTTGGGTTCCTAAGACCCTCGTTACTAACATCAAAGGACCCATTACTAAATGGGTACCTAAAACCAAGCATTGATCTCTTGTAGGTGTTTGCTTCCAGGAGGGGATCATGGTTGCTCGATAGTGGAGCCACTAATCATATGACCGGAAGCAAGGACTTGGTGGTGGATGTTCACAAGATTCCATCTATGCCCACCAATGTCGAGTGGGGTGATGCCTCGTCCTCCAAGGTATTGGGGCTTGGCAAGGTTGTCATTTCTCATGATCTCACGATCGAGAAGGTCATGCTTGTTGAGTCCCTTGCATACAATTTACTTTCCGTTCGTCAACTTGCACTCATGGGCTTTGCCACTTTCTTTGATATTGATATCGTGGCCCTCTTGTGGAGCAATACTCTTAAAGTAGCCTTTGTTGGGCATGTCGAGAACGGTCTTTATGTGATTAACTTTTCGGAGCGACCCACTAAGACCGCGACATGCCTAATGGCTAAAGTTGACGTGGGATGGCTTTGGCAACACCATCTAGCCCATGTCAATATGAGATCTTTGCAAAGTCCTCTCAAGGGGGACCATGTCCGTGGACTAACAAATGTTAGTTTTGCTAAAGATCGTGCTTGCATCGAAGGAAAGCTACATGAGAAGGCTCACCCTCCCAAGACTATGATCTACTCGAAGAGGCCTTTGGAGCTCCTTCATATGGATCTCTTTGGGCCTTCATCCTTTGATAATATTGGGGGTAGAAAGTATTGCTTGGTGGTTGTGGATGATTATTCAAGATACACTTGGGTATATTTCTTTAAGAGGAAGAGCGAGACCCAACAAACTGTCATTGACTTTGCAAATGAAGCCCAACGTCAACACAATGCTAAGATCTTGACTATAAGAAGTGACAACGGCACCGAGTTCAAGAACTACACCTTGGATGAGTTTCTTAGTGATGAAGGGATCAAGCATCAATATTCCGCACCATACACCCCTCAACAAAATGGTGTAGCAGAGAGGAAGAACCGGGCGTTGATGGATGCGGCAAGGACCATGATGGCGGAGTTCAAGTCTCCATACAACTTTTGGGCCGAAGCCATCAACACCGCATGTCATGCATCAAATAGGCTCTATCTCCGCAAAGGCTTGAACAAGACTCCATATGAGATACTCACCGGTAACAAGCCCAACCTCAAGTACTTCCGGGTGTTCGGGTGTAAGTGTTTCATTCTGAAGAAAGGTGTTCGTCTGTCTAAATTTGAGGCCAGAGCTTATGAGGGCATATTTGTTGGTTATGCTACAAACTCTCATGCTTACCGTGTCCTCAATAAGTCCACGGGGCTTATTGAGGAGACGTGTAACGTGGAGTTTGATGAGAATAACGGCTCCCGAGTGGAGCAAAGTGGCACTTGTGATGTAGGTGATGAAATTTCTCCTCAAGCCATAAGAAGAATGGGTGTTGGTTTTATCCTACCCATTGAGGAACCCCTTGTGGCCGAAGGAGAAGGACAATGCTCCACTAAAGTGGAGCCATCACCAACCCAAGGCCCACACGCTTCCGAAGAACAAAGTGAAGGCCCTCAACCTCAAGAACAAGACCAAGGGCAAGGTCAATCTCAAGATGGTGTTGAAACATCAAGTGATGCCCAAGGTCAAGTTCTCTCCTCCGAGCAAGTTCAATATCAAGAGCTTCCTCGAGATCAAGAACAAGCTCAAGACGATGCTCAAGATGATCAAGTGACCGCTCCTCGACTCACCCCCGAGGAGGAATTGGAGCGTCGTGCCGCCAAGATTGCTTCCAAGCTCTCCACCAAGGGTCATCTCATGAAGAATGCGCTTGGAAGCATTCAAAAGGGGGTAAGCACTCATAGATAATTGGCAAAATATTGTGAACATCACGCGTTTGTCTCTTGTGTTGAACCCCAAAAGGTATATGAGGCGCTCGAAGATCCGGATTGGCTTAATGCCATGCATGAAGAACTCAACAACTTCAAGTACAACAAGGTGTGGAGATTGGTGCCAAGGCCAACGGGGAACCACAATGTCATTGGAACCAAGTGGATATTTAAGAACAAGCAAGATGCTCATGGGACCATCGTTCCCAAGTCGAGGGTATCGACTATGGTGAAACCTTTGCTCCCATTGCTCGCCTTGAATCCACTCGTTTGTTGATTGCTTATGCTTCTCATAACAACTTTAAATTGCAACAAATGGATGTTAAAAGTGCTTTTCTTAATGGTCCTATTAATGAGTTGGTATACGTCAAGCAACCCCCTGGGTTCGAGGATCCCTACTTTCCCGATCATGTGTATCAACTCAATAAGGCACTCTATGGCCTTAAACAAGCCTCACGTGCATGGTATGACCACCTTACCGAATTTTTACAAGACCGTGAATTTGAAGTTGGGCTAATCGACCCCACTCTTTTTACTAAGAAGGTTAAAGGGGAGTTGTTTGTGTGCCAACTATACGTTGATGATATTATCTTTGGTTCCCCTAACAAAGCTTTCAATGAGGAATTTGCCGCTCTCATGACCTCTAAGTTCAAGATGTCTTTGATGGGGGAGTTGAAGTTCTTCCTTGGCTTCGAAGTCAAACAAAGAAGAGAAGGAACCTTCATCAACCAAGCCAAATACACTCAAGACATGCTCAAGAGATTCAAGCTAAGTGATGTCAAGCCATCTTCCACTCCCATGACCACCAAGTGCCAACTTGACATTGATCCCAATGGTAAAGCGGTGGATCAAAAGGTATATCGCTCCATGATTGGCTCCTTGCTTTACCTTTGTGCATCTAGACCGGATATCATGTTGAGTGTGGGAATTTGTGCATGGTTTCAAGCCGCACCTAAGGAAAGCCACTTTGTGGCGGTCAAGCGAATCTTTCAATATTTGGCTCATACCCCAAACTTTGGCTTATGGTACCCAAGAGGAGCAAACTTCAAGCTTGTAGGATATTCGGACTCCGATTGGGCGGGAGACAAAGTGGATAGGAAGTCCACTTCCGGAGGGTGCCAATTTCTTGGTTGCTCTTTGGTGAGTTGGTCTTCCAAGAAACAAAGTTGTGTGTCTCTCTCGTCCACCGAAGCGGAGTATGTGGCGGCCGGTAGTTGTTGTGCACAACTTCTTTGGATGAGGCAAACTTTAAGGGATTACAGTGTCATTTGTGACAAAGTGCCTCTTTGGTGTGACAATGAAAGTGCCATCAAGATTTCTCTCAACCCGGTCCAACACTTCAAGACGAAGCATATTGATATTCGATATCACTTCATCCAGGATCACATTAGGCGAGGGGAGATCGAGCTCAACTATGTCAACACACATGATAACCTTGCAGATATCTTCACGAAGCCCTTGGATGAAGCAAGATTTAGCGAGTTAAGGTATGAGCTAAATATCATTGATTCGAGCAATATTGCTTGAACCTTTCACACCCCACCATACTCAACTTGATGTCTAGTTTAGATGTAGGCATGTACATAGGGGGAGTGTTGTTCTCTCAATGAACCTTCCCTCCCCCATTATGCATAAATTAATCAAACTCTTTCACTTTAGCCATTTTTATGGTACTTGTGCTTCAAAGATGAGTTTTGGTCATGGGCCCAAGGTTAAAATCTTCGCGGCGCCATACCTACGGACTCAAATATAGGTGGCCTCGGCCACCGCCCTCTCTTGGAGAGGTGTGTATTTCTCGTCCTCTTTGTGTTGGTTTTGCGTGTGTGTTTGCCCTCATTTTCTAGTTGGCTTCTTTTCTTGAGCTAAGCCGTTTTGGCCATTCTTTTTGCGGCTGAGCGGTAGTACCGCTGGGTGCGCGGTACTACCGTTGATGATCGTCAAGCGGTACTACCGCCCACCCCAGTGGTACTATCGCTATGGGGCGGGCAATGGGGGGGGGTTATGTTGGAGCCAGGGGAGTTGCTTTTCTCCCCCATACCCATTCGCTCCACTCGCTCGTTTTCTTCGTCGCCCCAGTGACGTCTCGCCGCGGGAGGGCTTCGGCCGGCCGCCGTCTTCGTGTCGTCCCTCTCCAGTTCCTCCGGTGGAGTCGATCCCCACCGCGTCCTCTTGCCATGGATGCCGGTATTGCCCCCGTTCCCATTCTCTCTTTGCCTAGATATCACATCTAGTTGTTAGGGGCAATAGGCATTGCTTTTCTCGATTTTTGGCTAAGTCGAGGCTTGAGTAGGATGGAGATGGCATCTAGGCCTTTTGGATTGATGTTTGGTAGGTTTATTTTTGAATTTGGCATCCCCGATAGTGCCGAATCTGTCCACGACAGTAGGGAACCACCGTTCCCCGTCTAGAGCGGTACTACCGCCCATCTTGCACGGTACTACCGCTCAAGCGGTACTGCCACGGTTGGGTCGCGGTACTACCGCTGGATGCCCAATTCCATCATTTCCTACCACTTTTTGATCCATGTTGTCTTGTTTGGAGGCTTATGCTCTTTCTTTCGTGTTGTTTCTTCTGCTCGTGTGTTTGGTTCCAGGTGATGAACATCCTGAGCAGCAAGTCCGCCGTGTCAACCCCGGACGTGCAACGTCCAAGTGCTACCGCACCTCTGAGACAACGACGGCCTCATCAAGTGTTCCGCCTCAAATGAAGAAGATGAGTGCGTCCAAGCCCAATCCAAGGGCCAAGTCTGTGACAGAGATGTCTGCCAAGGAATTCTGGGAGAAGCTTCGGCGCAACCCCTATGAGGTCGCACAAGAACCCGCTTTGGTCAATCGCCCATTCTGGAACCGTGTTCAGTATGCCATCTACTTTGATGTGATCAAAGCCAAGAAGAATCTTTTTGTTGATGTTCGCTCCATCGACGTTGCCTTTATGGAGAAGGATCCTGACTACTTTGGGGAGGCTCTTCAGATGTGCTCTTAGTTGAACATCCTCAGGATCATGCAATTCAATAAGGATTTTGATGCAGATTTGGTGGCTCAGTTTTATGCCACCGTCCATCTTGGGACAGATGAGGACAGAACTCTGACTTGGATGACAAATGGCAGGCTGCTTACTGTCAAGTGGAAGGCCTTCATGGAGCTTCTTGAAGTTGAGGATCAAGGTCTAGCGAACCCAGTTGGCTTTCGTCCTCACCGCAATGCAACTTCCACTCACAAGCAATCTCTCTGGCCATATTGTACCTTGAAGATTAACCCAGTGACTCAGAAGGAGACCTATGAGCTGCCAACATTTCTGGATATTCTCCATCGCATCTCCAGGGAGACCCTCTTCCCTCGCATTGGCAACTTGGATATGGTACACTCTTTTCTTGTGGACATGCTTCTTTTCCGTCAACATGAGAAGGAAGAAAACACTGGAGACTCTTTGGATATCTCTCATGTCATGTGGTCTGAGTTGGTTTCCGCCATCTCTGAGCGCAAGTGCCCTATCTATGGACCGTTTATCATGTTGCTCACTAAGATGGCCTGGGAGCGTGTGTATCCTAGGGTGGTGCTGGAGACTGGGGATCTAGTTTCTCATGAGATCAAGCGTCTGAGGAAGAAGGAGAACTGGGGCACCACAACTCTGAGTTCTAGCATTCTGCCTGGAGCTGCTGACATGGAGACCGAGGCTGATGCAGATGATGATGATGACTATGAGCCATCTAGAGCAGAGCCCTCTTGGGCAAAGAAGCTCAAGCGTAAGATGAAGAAACTCTTCGGCATGGAGTCTCATGGTCAGTACATGACTCATGTGGTTGAGAAGCAGGCCAGGAGTCGTCACAAGGAGCTCATGCGTCAGTTGGGTGCGACCGTTGCTAGCGGTTATGAGGGCAAGATCACTGACGAGGAGGAGTGGATTCAGCAGCACTGTCCATGGACCGATTCAGACACCGAGCAGTTTCCGACCAATGATGGCGGTGCAGACGATCCCGCTGAGGTATGATGTTCGAGATCCTCAGTTGGCTATCACTTGAAGCCGTAGCAACACTCTTTGCCTTTTTGGTGTCTCGATGCCAAAGGGGGAGAGAGTTTAGGGATTTATGTCGTTGCCGATTTATGTCGTTGCCGAGTTGCGGGTGTGTCCTTGTGGTTTCTTGTGTCGCTGCTTTCTCTCGTTGTTTGCTTTGTTTGATTTTTTGCCTGTGAGACCTAGTTCCAGTCATATGGTGTGAGTCATATGCTACCTTATCCTTATTATCTATGTCTATCAAGTTCTTTGGTAATTTGTGAGTTGCATGCTTATCCTATTATATACCCTGCTTTCACGTACCCACCTACTTAGGTTGTTGATCCTAATGTGTGTGCCTTGCATTCCAAAGGCACTACTAATTAGGTGCACACACTCAGGGGGAGCTCATCTATATTTTGTAGTTCTAATTATCTTTACTTTCATGTCCTTTCTCTGTGCAATTCCCTGGTTGTCATCAATCCACCAAAAAGGGGGAGATTGTTAAGGCATATCTCTCTCGATGTAGTTTTGGTGATTGATGACAACATGTTTGCGGACTAATCATGCACTTTGAGCATTTCAGAGATTCATCCTTTGTCACAAGACGATTCGTTTCCCTCGGAGTTTTAATCAAGACGGTGTAGCTCTTTCATTTCTCTTTTGGTGGACTTGTTTCGTAGGAGTCACCGTACTATCAAGAGGGGGTCCGCTTTGGTAAGGCTAGGGTGGAATCAACACGTACACATCCTTTTCACACCCTCTGAGCCTTCCCGCTTCGATGGGGGTTTCATTTCCTTTTTATGAGTATGATTTGGTCCCAGCGGTAGTACAGCGGTGCCCAGCAGTAGTACCGCCTGTGGGTCCTCAGCCATAGTACCACTGCGGTACGAGGCTCCTACCGCGTCGACTCGAGGGGGTCGCCTCTCGTGTCGGATTGTGCGGCACTAAGCAACGGCAGTAGAAGCGGTAGTACCGCTCGGGAGCGGTAGTACCACCCTACCACCGCGGTAGTACCACATTGTGTCTGACTCCTGCTCATACGGTAGCCCTCCCAGACTGCACGGCAGTACCGCGAGGGGGAGCGGTAGTACCGCTGCCCCCTGCGGTAGTACCGCCCTCTGCGGGACTGTTTTGGGGGGTAACGATTGGATTGTTCCCCCCTCTTTAAAAGGGGGTCTTCTTCTCTAAGGTTGACTTACCTCTTCCCCCAAAAGCTCCATTGTTGCTCCAAGCTCCATTTTCGCCCGATCTCTCTCCCTAGCGAATCAAACTTGTTGATTTGCTCTTGATTGGTTGAGAAGGCCCCAATCTACACTTTCACCAAGAGAAATTTGATTCCCCCACTAATCCCTAGCGGATCTTGTTACTCTTGGGTGTTTGAGCACCCTAGACGGTTGAGGTCACCACGGAGCCATAGTCCATTGTGGCGAAGCTTCGTGGTGTCGTTGGGAGCCTCCAATTAAGTTGTGGAGATTGCCCCAACCTTGTTTGTAAAGGTTTGGTTGCCGCCTCCAAGGGCACCAATAGCGGAATCA
Source organism: Triticum aestivum (assembly GCF_018294505.1). NCBI lineage: Eukaryota > Viridiplantae > Streptophyta > Magnoliopsida > Poales > Poaceae > Triticum > Triticum aestivum. Next base: position 682,043,126 of record NC_057797.1, read on the forward strand.
CGGCATCTCGCATTGTGTGAGGGCGTGAGGAGAATACGATAGCCCTAGTGGCTTCTTGGGGAGCATTGTGCCTCCACACCGCTCCAACAGAGACGTACTTCCCCTCAAAGGGATGGAATTTCGGTAACACATCCTCGTCTTCACCGGCTCCACTCTTGGTTATTTCGTACCTTTACTTGTGCAAGCTTATATTGCGTTGCATCTCTTGCTTCCTTTTGTGCTTGCTGTTGTTCCATCATATAGGTTGTTCACCTAGTTGCATATCTAGACAACCTACTTTGATGCAAACTTTAAATTGATAAAGAAAAGGCTAAAAATTGTTAGTTGCCTATTCACCCCCCTCTAGTCAACTATATCGATCCTTTCAGGCGATTTTAACCTCATCGTGGACGCCTCGGTCAAAAGTAATGACCTGATCAATCGTCGCATGTTGGGGAGATTTAGGCGGCTGCTAAATGACCTACAGCTCAAGGAATCCGACCTTGTAGGATGCCGGTACACGTGGAGTAATGAGAGGAGGGCTCCTACCCTTGAAAGAATTGACCGATGGTTTGCATCTATGGAGTGGGATTTCACTCATTAGAATCACCTTCTTCAGGCTCTATCCACATTGCTCTCTGACCACTGCCCCCTTCTGATGGCAACCAATGTCAATTTTCGGAGGAAGGCAAGGTTCCATTAATCCTTCTGGCCAAAGATTGCTGGGTTCCAGGAGGCTGTTGCCGCGGGCTGGTTCTCTACTACGCCTGCGTCGGACCCCTTCCTGGATCTATTCTTTAGGCTGAAAGCTACAACCAAGGACCTGTCAGCGTGGAGTCAACGTTCCATAGGCAACATCAAGGAGAAAATCCAAATGGCACACGAGGTCATTCGCCTAATGGACGTTGCTATGGACCAGCGGCCGCTTTCTGACGCTGAGTTCTGGTTACGTCGCCAACTCAAGAAGAAGATACTAGGGCTGGCTTCTCTTCAGCGTACCATCGCCAGGCAGTAGTCCTGTCTCCTGTGGCTCAAAGAAGGCGATGCAAATACAGGTTTCTTTCAATCCTATGCGAGTGTGCATCGTCGTCGGAATCACATTTTCAAGTTGCAGAAGGAGGGATCTGAAGCTACTACCCAACAAGCGATGGACGAGCTTGCCGTGGATCATTTTGGCAAGTTAATTGGTATCCCGGGGCAACGCCAGCATTGCTTGAATCTTCAGCACTTGGATCTCCCTCATGTGGACACTGTGCACCTTGAACGTGACTTCTCTGACAACGATATCTAGACTGCTATCAGCTCTTTGCCGCCTGACAAAGCCCCGGGGCCGGACGGCTTCTCCTTGCGTTTCTACCAGTCTTGCTGGCCAACAATCAAAGAGGTGGTTTGCAAAGCTATCCACACTTTCAGCTCTAGTGATGGCCGTGGCATTGCTCGTCTAAACGAGGCATACATCACCTTGCTGCCGAAGAAGCGAGGGGCAGTGGACATTATGGACTTCAGGCCAATCAGTTTGGTACATAGCATTGGGAAGATTGTCTCCAAAATCATGTCAATCTAGATTACTCCGCTCATGCCGTCTCTTGTGCACTCCAACCAAAGTGCGTTTATCGCAGGTTGTTCCATTGTGGATAACTTCTTATTGGTGCAGCAATCAATCAAGACTCTCCACCGGCGGCAAGTTCCTGCAATCATGATGATGATTGACATAGCAAAGGCCTTCGATTATGTTAACTGGGCCTTCTTGCTGAAGCTGCTCAAGCACCATGGTTTCGGGCCAAAGTGTATTGCTCGCCTGGCCTGCTTTATGTCTATGGCCAGTTCAAGTGTTCTGATCAATGGTAGTCCCGGCAAGGATTTCTGGCATGCTTGCGGGCTCCGACAAGGTGATCCGGTGTCTCCTCTTCTCTCCGTGATCGTCATGGACACGTTGACCGCCCTATTTCTTAAAGGGGGAGCAGAGTAATCTTTTCAAGCCTCTATGCCGCTGGGGCATCAAGCACCGCCTATCTGTCTACGCTGACGATGCCGTTTTGCTCATTCGGCCTGATGTGGTCGAAGCAGAGACCACCGTGCAACTTTTGACTGCGTTTGGGCACGCCTCTGGACTGTCTTGCAACATGGAAAAAAGCTCCATCTCACTGATCCGTTGCAGGCAGGACGACATTCATCAAGTGACAGCCATCCTTGCCTGCTCCATCAAGGAATTTCCCCTAACCAATCTGGGGTTGCCGCTGTCCGTTACTCGACTGCCCAAATCTGCTCTCCAACCTCTTATTGACAGAACCGCAGACTATTTACCCACATGGAAACTCGCTATCTCCGTCGGGCCGGGAGACTTATCCTAATCAACTCAACGCTCACCACAGCTTCCATCTTCTTAATGCTAGTGCTTGATCTGCCAGCGTGGTTTATCTCTTGCATTGATAAGATCAGACGTGGTTTTTTCTGGTGTGGGCATGATGAGGCCAAAGGCGGGAACTGCTTAATCAACTGGAACCCTGTTTGCTCGCCTAATGTTTATGGTGGACTCGGGATCCACAACCTCAGGTTACTGAATCAGGCCCTGCTCCTCAAGTGGCGCTGGTTCGAGAAGGTCGCCGACGAGAAGCCTTGGCAAGGCCTTGACATTAAACTGCCTGCTGAGGTTGACATCGTCTTCAGTGCTGGATTACATTGCTAGCTTGGGAATGGCAACAACATTAGATTCTGGACAGATCCCTGGATAAATGGTGCTAGTTTTCAGCAGCTCGCCCCGTATCTGCTAAAGTTTGTTCGACCTGTCGCCATGAAATGATCTGTTGCAGATAGTCTGCCAAATGGGGCGTGGATGACTAACCTACGTGGGAACCTTGACATACATGCCATTGCTGACGTCCTAAAAATCTGGCCTCCTATCATTGAGCAGAGCTTGTCGGAGCAGCCAGACTCTTTTAGATGGAGGCTGATAACCCACAAGTATAGGGGATCAATTGTAGCCTCTTTCAATAAGTAAGAGTGCCGAACCCAACGAGGAGCTAAAGGCAGAACAAATATTCCCTCAAGTTCTATCGACCACCGATACAACTCTATGCACGCTTGATGTTCGCTTTACCTAGAACAAGTATGAAACTAGAAGTACTTTGTAGGTGTTGTTGGATAGGTTTGCAAGATAATAAAGATTACATAAATAAAAAGTAGGGGCTGTTTAGGTAAAGACACAACTAAGTTAGTTTTAATATAGAGCTTTTTGTTACGAGAAAGTTATTTGTCCCTAGGCAATCGATAACTAGACCGTTAATCATTATTGCAATTTTATATGAGGGAGAGGCATAAGCTAACATACTTTCTCTACTTGGATCATATGCACTTATGATTGGAACTCTAGCAAGCATCCACAAGTACTAAATATCATTAAGGTAAAACCCAACCATAGCATCAAAGCATCAAGTCCTCTTTAATTATCCCATACGCAACAACCCCCTTACCCAGGTTTGTGTTTCAGTCACTCACGCAACCCACTATAAGCGAATCATGAACATATTGCAACACCCTACAGGGGGGATCCCTCACGCTTGCGCGACACGGAGAGCACCATAGGACATAACCAATAATAAAACATGCAACTCAAACCAATCGTGATCATCAAATAACCCATAGGACAAAATGGATCTACTCAAACATCATACGATAGCCATACATCATTGGGAAATAATATATAGCGTTGAGCACCATGTTTAAGTTGAGATTACAACGAGTAAGAGAGAGGTTACACCACTGCATAGAGGGGGGGGGAAGAGTTGGTGATGATGGCAGTGAAGTTGTTGCTGAAGATTGCAGTGATGATGATGGCCACGGCAGCATTCCGGTGCCACCTGAAGAGAAGGGGAGAGGGGACCCCTTCGTCTTCTTCTTCCTTGACCTCCTCCCAAGATGGGAGAAGGGTTTCCCCTCTGGTCCTTGGCCTCCATGGCATGGGAGGGGCGAGAGCCCCTCCGAGATTGGATCTGTCTCTCTGTCTCTCTCTGTTTCTGCGTTCTCAGATTCTTCCCTTTCACCGTTTCTTATATTCCGGAGATCCGTAACTCCGATTGGGATGAAATTTTAACACGATCTCTATCCGGATATTAGCTTTCTTGCAGTGAAAGAAGGGCACCAACCTCCTTACGGGGTGACCACGAGGGTCAGGGGCGCGGCCAGGGGGTGGGGCGCGCGCCCCCCTACCTCGTGCCTCTCTCGTGTACCGTCTCGCGTGTATTTTTCTTCCCAAAAATCATATATATTCCAAAAAAAATATCCACTAGTTTTTATCCCGTTTGGACTCCGTTTGATATGGATATTCTGCAAAACAGAAAACATGCAACAAACAGGAACTGGCACTGGGCACTGGATCAATATGTTAGTCCCAAAAATAGTATAAAAAGTTACCAAAAGTATATGAAAGTTGTAGAATATTGGCATGGAACAATCAAAAATTATAGATACGACGGAGACGTATCAGCATCCCCAAGCTTAGTTCCTACTCGTCCTCGAGTAGGCATATGATAAAAAAGATAATTTTTGATGTGGAATGCTACCTAGCATAATCTTGATCACATATCTAATCATGGCATGAATATTAAGATACGAGTGATTCAAAGCAATAGTCTATCATTTGACATAAAAACAATAATACTTCAAGCCTACTAATAAAGCAATCATGTCTTTTCAAAATAACATGGCCAAAGAAAGTTATCCCTACAAAATCATATAGTCTGGCTATGCTCCATCTTCACCACACAAAATATTCACATCATGCACAACCCCGATGACAAGCCAAGCAATTGTTTCATACTTTTGACGTTCTCAAACCTTTTCAACTTTCACGCAATACATGAGCGTGAGCCATGGACATAGCACTATAGGTGGAATAGAATGGTGGTTGTGGAGAAGACAAAAAGGAGAAGATAGTCTCACATCAACTAGGCGTATCAACGGGCTATGGAGATGCCCACCAATAGATATCAATGTGAGTGAGTAGGGATTGCCATGCAACGGATGCACTAAGTGTATGAAAGCTCAGACTGAAAACTAAGTGGGCGTGCATCCAACTTGCTTGCTTACGAAGACCTAGGGCAATTTGAGGAATCCCATCATTGGAATATACAAGCCAAGTTCTATAATGTAAAATTCCCACTAGTTTATGAAAGTGACAACATAGGAGACTCTCTATCATGAAGATCATGGTGCTACTTGAAGCACAAGTGTGGCAAAAGGATAGTAACATTGCCCCTTCTCTATTTTTCTCTCTTTTTTTGGTTTTTTTGGTGGGCTTCTTTGGCCTCTTTTTTTATTTGGGATTCTTTGGCCTCTTTTATTTATTTTTAAAGTCCGGAGTCTCATCTCGACTTGTGGGGGAATCATAGTCTCCATCATCCTTTCCTCACTGGGGCAATGCTCTAATAATGATGATCATCACACTTTTATTTACTTACAACTCAATATTACAACTCGATACTAGAACAAAGATATGACTCTATATGAATGCCTCCGGCGGTGTACCGGGATGTGCAATGATCTAGCGTAGCAATGGCATCAAAAAAGGGACAAGCCATGAAAACATCATGCTAGCTATCTTACGATCATGCAAAGCAATATGATAATGAATGCTCAAGTCATGTATATGATGATGATGGAAGTTGCATGGCAATATATCTCGGAATGGTTATGGAAATGCCATGATAGGTAGGTATGGTGGCTGTTTTGAGGAAGGTATATGGTGGGTTTAAGGTACCGGCGAAAGTTGCGCGATACTAGAGAGGCTAGCAATGATGGAAGGGTGAGAGTGCATATAATCCATGGACTCAACATTAGTCATAAAGAACTCACATACTTATTGCAAAAGTCTATTAGCTATCGAAACAAAGTACTACGCGCATGCTCCTAGGGGGATATATTGGTAGGAAAAGACCATCGCTCGTCCCCGACCGCCACTCATAAGGAAGACAATCAATAAATAAATCATGCTCTGACTTCATCACATAACGGTTCACCATACGTGCATGCTACGGGAATCACAAACCTCAACACAAGTATTTCTACAATCCACAACTACCCGCTAGCATGACTCTAATATCATCATCTTTATATCGCAAAACTATTGCAAGGAATCAAACATATCATATTCAGTGATCTACAAGTTTTATGTAGGATTTTATGACTAACCATGTGAATGACCAATTCCTGTCATCTCTCTAAATAGATATAAGTGAATCAAGAGAGTTTAATTCTTTCTACAAAAGATATGCCCACACCCTAACAAATATAAGTGAAGCAAAAGAGCATTCTACAAATGGCGGTTTTCTATGTAAAGAGAAACAGGCAATCCAAGCTTCAAATGATATATGTGAAGCACATGAAGCATTCTATAAAGCCATACTCAAAAGATATAACTGAAGTGCATAGAGAATTCTATAAATCAACCAAGGACTATCTCATACCAGCATGGTGCATAAAATAAAAATGAAAACTAAATGCAAAAGACGCTCCAAGATCTGCACATATCACATGAATGAAACGAATCCAAAAACATACCGACACTTGTTGAAGAAAGAGGGGATGCCTTCCGGGGCATCCCCAAGCTTAGACGCTTGAGTCTCCTTGAATATTTACTTGGGGTGCCTTGGGAATCCCCAAGCTTAAGCTCTTGCCTCTCTTCCTTCTTCTCACATAGAGACCTTCTCGATCATCGAACACTTCATCCACACAAAACTTCAACAGAAAACTCAGTAAGATCCGTTAGTATAATAAAGCAAATCACTACTATAAGTACTGTTGAAAACCAATTCATATTTTGTTTTTGCATTGTGTTTAATGTAATATAACTTTTTCATGGCTTAATCCACTGATATAAATCGATAGTTTCATCAAAACAAGCAAACTATGCATCAAAAACAGAATCTGTCTAAAACAGAACAGTCTGTTATAATCTGAACATTCACCATACTTATGATACTTTAATAATTATACCAAAATTATGAAAAATAAAAAATTTGTATATAAAGACAGTGCAAAAAGAATCAGAACCATTTGACTTTCCAGTAAAAAATGTAAAATCACGCACTACAGCCAAAGTTTCTGTCCTGCACCGTACAAACCAACAAGCAAAGTAAACATCCTAAAGGCAAACCTTGGCACATTATTTTTATAATACAATGGAATTGTACAAGGGGATAATTATTTTTATTTAAAAGTTTCTGTAATCAAGATTCACAAAGTTTCCGTCAGCATGAACAAAGTTCAAGGCTAGCTCCCACTTCAACAATGCTTGTCTTTCTCACTTTTGCTTTTCTTTTGAAAAGTTCTGGGTTCCCCTCTTTATTTTTGTTGTTTTTAAACTATATAAAAGCACTCAACAGAAATAAATGACTCTATAAAACTTCCGGGTTGTCTCCCTGGCAGCGCTTTCTTTAAAACCATTAAGCTAGGCATATAGTGCTCAAGTAGTGAATCCACCCGGATCCCAAGGTATATCAAAGCCAATTTTAATTAGCAATGATTTGTAATTTAGTAGTGAGCACAAAGTAACATATATCATGTAACAATGAAGTCTAACTCTCTTCCTATGCATCGGCATGTCATAAAAGAACAATTCATGCACACATAGTAAAGGCCAATGCATAGTATAAACAGTTTCTTGCAATTTTATCGTATTGGAAACATAGAGAGGTGGAGATATAGTTCCTCTCTCATAATAATTGCAAGTAGGAGCAGCAAGCACATGCATATTATATTCATCAAAAACATCATGTGTAGTAGTAAAATGCAACCCATCAATATAATCCTTAATAAGCACAAACTTCTCCGATATAGTGTAGTTTGGAGAATTCAAAAAGATAATAGGACTATCATGTGTGGGTGCAATAGCAACAATTTCATGTTTAACATAAGGAACTATAGCAAGTTCATCTCCATAAGCATAATTTATATTGGCATCTTGGCCACAAGCATAGCAAGCATCATCAAAAAGGGATATTTCAAAAGAATCAACAGGATCATATCAATTATCATAGCATTCATCCTTCGGTAAGCATGAAGGGAAATTAAACAATGTATGAGTTGAAGAGTTACTCTCACTAGAAGGTGGGCACGGGTGATCAATCCGCTCTTCCTCCTTTTTTTCTTTGCTCTCCTCATCTTTTTCATCCAATGGGGTCACAGTTTCATCAATTTCTTCTTCCATAGATTCCTGCAAAATATTAGTCTCTTTTGGGACAGCGGAGACTTTCTCAATAAACACATCAATATCGGAATTGTATTCATAATTCTCATAACAATATTTAAGGATAGCTAAATTTTCAGGTCTGTAGACAGCATCATAAAGATTTTCATATTCTTTGAACATAGATTCAATTTCATAAGCACCCATAAAAGCAACAAATTTTTCTATTTGTTCCACATCATAGTAATCATATATACCATTAGCATAAGAAGCTAAGGTTTTATTATCATTAAGTTCACATGAAAAGGGAAGGTGTGGAGCCTTCATCCTAGAGCTACAAGTATAATCATATCTCAAGCATAGTTGCCTAGCATACCAATACAACATATAAATTTGATCCCATAATAGTTTCCATTTTTGAGTTAAGCGATAATCCATAAAGTATTCACGTTGATCCAATGTGTCTCCCATTACCAACTTGAATGGGGTTTTCTCTAGATTATCAAAGTAGTACATAATATCTGTCACATAACGAGCATCGAGGGTTTTAGGAGGTTCCCCATCTCCATGAGTAGCAAGTACACCTAATTTTTTGGTATTTCGTGTTCCATATCCATAACTAAAGATAAAGAACAACTAATAATAGCAAATAAAAATTACTTAGTGATAAAGCAAACAAGCACACACGAGAATATTCACCCCACGCTATGGCTCCCCAGCAACGGCGCCAGAAAAAGGTCTTGATAACACACAAGTATAGGGGATCACAATAGTTTTCGATAAGTAAGAGTGTCGAACCCAACGAGGAGCTAAAGGCAGAACAAATATTCCCCCAAGTTCTATCGACCACCGATACAACTCTACGCATGCTTGACGTTCGCTTTACCTAGAACAAGTATGAAACTAGAAGTACTTTGTAGGTGTTTTTGGATAGGTTTGCAAGATAATAAAGAGGGCGTAAATAAAAAGTAGGGGCAGCTTAGATAAAGACACAACTAAGTTAGGTTTAGTAGAGAGCTTGTTGTTACGAGAAAGTTATTTGTCCCTAGGCAATCGATAACTAGACCGGTAATCATTATTGCATTTTATATGAGGGAGAGGCATAAGCTAACATACTTTCTCTACTTGGATCATATGCACTTATGATTGGAACTCTAGCAAGCATCCGCAACTACTAAAGATCATTAAGGTAAAACCCAACCATAGCATTAAAGCATCAAATCCTCTTTATCCCATACGCAACAACCCCCTTACTCGGGTTTGTGTTTCAGTCACTCACGCAACCCACTATAAGCAAATCATGAACGTATTTCAACACCCTACAGTGGGGATCCCTCATGCTTGCGCGACATGGAGAGCACGATAGGACAACACCAATAATAAAACATGCAGCTCAAACCAATCTTGATCATCAAATAGCCCATAGGACAAAACGGATCTACCCAAACATCATAAGATAGCCATACATCATTGGGAAATAATATATGGCATTGAGAACCATGTTTAAGTAGAGATTACAGCGGGTAAGAGAGAGGTTACACCGCTGCATAGAGGGGGAAGAGTTGGTGATGATGGCGGTGAAGTTGTTGGTGAAGATTGCGGTGATGATGATGGCCACGGCAGCGTTCCGGCGCCACCGGAAGAGAAGGGGAGAGGAGGTCCCTTCGTCTTCTTCTTCCTTGACTCCTCCCTAGATGGGAGAAGGCTTTTCCCTCTGGTCCTCCACCTCCATGGTGTGGGAGGGGCGAGAGCCCCTCCGAGATTGGATCTGTCTCTCTGTCTCTCTCTGTTTCTGCGTTCCCAGATTCTACCCTTTCACCATTTCTTATATTCCCGGAGATCCGTAACTCCGATTGGGCTGAAATTTTAACACGATCTATATCCGGATATTAGCTTTCTTGCGGAGAAAGAAGGGCACCAACCGCCTTACGGGGTAGCCACGAGGGTCAGGGGGGCGCCCCGTGCCTCTAGGCCCCCTCGGGCATCGTCTCGCGTGGATTTTTCTTCCCCAAAATCATATATATTACAAAAAAAATCTCCGTCAGTTTTTATCCCGTTTGGACTCCGTTTGATATGGATATTCTGCGAAACAAAAAACATGCAACAAACAGGAACTGGCACTGGGCACTGGATCAATATCTTAGTCCCAAAAATAATATAAAAAGTTGCCAAAAGTATATGAAAGTTGTAGAATATTGGCATGGAACAATCAAAAATTATAGACACGATGAAGACGTATCAGAGGCAAACACCAGATGGACCATATTCAGCAAGTAACGCTTATCATCTCTTCTTCCTTGGCCGGGAGTTTCCCCCTTGTGCTGCGGAGCTGTGGACTTCATGGGCACCTTTGGAAACAAAGATTTTTGTCTGGCTGGCCCTCCATGATCGGCTGTGGACCGCGGATCACCTCACAAGACGGCAGCTCGAGCACCCGGATTGCTGCGTGCTTTGTGCACAAGAGGAGGAGAACCTGAATCACATGCTGCTTGGTTGCTCCTTTGCCAGGGAAGTCTGGTACAACATCCTACTCCCATGGCGTTTGGATGGAAGAACTCCAACCCCAACTGACACTATCAAGGAGTGGTGGCCGGTGCTAAGCAATGCGGTTCCCAGTAGAAGCCGTCGCAAGGTTAACACCATGGTCCGTCTTGTGCTCCGATTCCTATAGCTTGAGCATAACAGGAGGGTTTTTGACAAGATTTCTCCCATGCCGCATGTGGTAGCTAGCAATATCCAAAGTGAGTTCCAACTATGGATTAAAGCAAAACTAGGTGGGCTGGCGCGAGACATTATGTAGCTTGTAATAGCCTAGAACTGTGGACTGCGCATCCAGCGTTTGTAATTACTCTGTAAATGTCCTCTCTATCTTCTTAAATGAAAAAGCACGCAATTCCCTTGCGTGTGCTTGAAAAAAATAGCAGATCAAACTGGTTGAGAACCACGCCAGCTTCAGTACATGGAAGAACAACAGAACATATAGATCAATAAAGGAAAAGTGGAATCGAAGCAAGATATATTCTACACCCTTTTGTACAAAAAGTGAGGGTGTGCTCAAATTCCAATTTGAGTAAAACCATGTGAATAAAGCTTGGCAAATTCTATGGTATTTTGACTTTTCCGGTAAAAATCCAGTCACGTTGCTAGAAATACCGTAACCCTCTAGGCTCATCGGCATCGTCTAACGCGGCGTCATCCACTCCTCCTCCTCCTCGCATGAGGCACCGTGGTCGCCGCCCTCCCTACAATTGGCGGCACCAAGCACACCATCCATGCTAAACTTGGTGTGATCCAAATTGGAGCTGGTAAATCTAGCCAAGAATGCATGATTGGCCATGCATCGTCAAGGTTCTGCATACTCCTCTTCTTCATGTTCCAGATACCAAGGTCTTTCCGCAACATCCGCTGATTTGTTAGAGAGGGTCGTAGTCGTCCGTGAGATAGATGCAGTTTGGTTGTAATGTTGTGTCCTTGGTCGAGAGGCACACAACGGCATTGAACCAAGGAAGATTGTGCAGTCTCCAATGTCCTGAAGCTCTACCAATTTCTGCCTATCTATGTCAACCTTGAAGACTAGGACCTCAGTCGTGTTGATCTCATTATCATGCCGCTCCTTAGCATCAATGTGTTGTTGGTCATCGATGACGGTTTCACTAAGCCTGTCGCCACCATTTTGTTTGCCAATTCAATACGATCATTGATCACATATGGCACAATGTCTTTGTATGTCGTGCGATTCTTGAGTGGGGTATCTATGGTATCCCGCATCCTCCACACCTGCAGGAGTTGGCCCGATGGCGCGATGACGAGATACATATCAGAAATCGCCGCATCAAAGCGAAGGCCACAAAGGAAGAGAAGATGAAGAAGCGTCTGGCTGCCGGTGGGCCTAGTGGTGGCGATGGTCGTGGTCGGCATGGCGGACAGGACGGTTGGCAAGGCCGTGGCGCACGCCCACAGTATAGACGACGCCGTGGCTGGAGCCTTAGAAGCCTCCGTACTACTACGCCGCCAAGCAGCTCGCAACTCCCGCCGGTATGGTTCCTTACATCGCCAACGTTAACGCTGCACCGCTCTTCTCCAAGTATTCTTTGCCTCTGCTTGTCCGGGCAAGGACGATGGGCAGAGAGCAGATGGGTGCCTGCACGCTGTGTGCTGCAATGCCGAGAGTGGGGGCATCGGCGTATGACGTGGACAGGGAGATGCTCGATATCATCCATGACAGAGGCGAGGGAGGAGGAGGGGGATATGAGGACGGGCAGGTGGAAGACTCGGATCCCACCCAGTCCGGCCACTACCAGCGCTAGCAATCCTACACCCAGACGGCCACACAGCAGTCCTACACCCAGACCGGCGATGGCACAGAGGAACAACAACATTGAGCCACCGGAGAGCAGCACCCGGAGGATGGAGGCGAGGGAGAAGGACGACGATGACGATGATCCGGATGATATATCCGGCGATCTGAAGAAGAAGGGTCGAGGAGAAAGCTTCAACATGCGGGAGGACGAGCTGCTGCACCACGCATGGTTGGCCACTAGCCTCGATCTTGTCCATGGCACGGAGCGAAAGGGCACCACCTTTTGGGGGAACATTCACATATGGTTCCATGAACACAAGCATTTCGCGTCCTACTCCAACGCGTTGATCCACAACTGTGAGTGAAAATCCCTCAACCATCGATGTACACCATCCAAGAGGCCATCTCCAAGTATTGTGGGCACTTAAAGCAACTCATCGCACGATGGTCTAGCGGTGCACAAATCATCGAGAAAGTAAGTTGATCACTGGCTGGATATGCTTTAGTTTTGTTGATCACTAGCCGGACATGTATTATTTTCTTGCTCACTAGATGGATATGCATTGTTTCACTTTTGTAGCCTACTCATGCTTGTGTGGTGTACAAGAAGTTGGAGAAGAATTCCTTCACCGTCATGCATTGTTGGTTGAAGTTGAATGGGTAGTCAAAGTGGTACCTTTTCATTGCCAAGACCATCGCCCAAACCAACGAGGAAGAAACCGATGACCCTACCGACCTAGCCCAAGAACCATCGAAGAAGGTTAGAAGAAATCCACGGGGCAAGAAGTGGGAGGAGGAGAGGACGAAATGAGAAGGTGCGGCGGCCAAGCGTACATAGATGTTTGAGGAGATCTTGGAGAAGAAGGAAGAGGCATGTGCGAGGCGCTCGAACATCAAGGAGGAGAGGAAGGCAAATAGGTTCAAGCAGTTGATGGATGCGATGGAGAAGAAGATCAAGCTCGAAGAGAGGAGGACCATGATCGAGGAGAGCAAGGCCATGATCTTGGAGAGGAAGGCCATGATCTTGGAGAGGAAGGCGGCGCTTGACGAGAAGAAGGTGGTGCTCGAGGAAAAGAGGGTGAAGATCGCCGCCAATGCGGAGGACGCCAAGATGTTGACCTTGAATATCGACTCTTTAGATGTCGAAGCTAGAATTATCGTGCAATCCATACGCTACCAGATGCTAGAGTGGCAGAAACATGAGTTGGCGGTGACGAAAGATGAGGACACGACGGAGGCTACCTACGCGTCGGTGCATGCACCTCCTTGATCGGGAAGCATCTTGCTGGGATGGCCGGTCCGACAGGGCAGAAATGCACGGACTGCCGGACATATGTTATTTTGGATTCAGGCATGTAAAAACTAAGCATATTTGCCTCCTTTTGGTTGTGATCGGGGATGCGATCCGTCGTGGGTGTGATCAGGCACGTTGTGTCGATCAGCATAGATTTGAATTTGAATTTGCTGGCGGATAGAATGTGGCTAGCGTTGGATGGCACACTCCCGCATCCGTGTTCACGGAGGCTTTTTGCGGGTCGCCGTTGGAGATGCCCTTACACAATGAAATATGCAAGCGATCCTTTTATCTGTAGAAAATGAATTTTGCAAGAAGGATATCGAAGATATCATGAATGCCTTGGCAAAGTGAAGGTATTTACCTAAGCATCATCTTTGTAGTCGAATGGTTGCGTCTTTGTGCACAAATCTTGATAGTGCCGAAGCATGATTTTTCTTTGAAAGATTAGAGTATTCAGGATTTCCCCATATGCCACATTTGGCATTTTCATATGCCAAATGGTATTTATGATGTGGTCCGTCAGGAAAAATTTAAGTTATCAGTGAAGTGTATTTTTATATTGTTGTTTTGAGGTTTTCCCCCTTAAAGATCTAAAGAGTATATGTCTAGATTTTTTGGGCTTATAGCTCATATGAGATACATTTCATGTGAATTAGAAGGAGTGTGACATAGTTGCCATAAATAGCTCCTATGCGTTGTCTTACATGGCAATAATAGCCCTAATGCGACGAGGTGGTTAAAACACGGGTTCGGTCGTTAACAGGACTGCGGTTAAGGTAAAAACAAGGGGTCAAACTAATCAGTGCATCTGGTGGTGGGTCCCACTTGGCAGTGCATCGATTCCCCGCCTGACTGAACATGTGCTTCTCCCCTGCTTCTGGTTGCTGCTCTCTTCTTCATTCTCATCATCGGCGGTGGCGGTGCTTTCATCCACAACCGTGGCTGCGCATGTGGTGAGTTTATTCGGCACCATTCCCCTCCATCTTGAGTTAGATCAGACCAAGTGAGCCTGTGTTTGCCCATGTTTTCCACGAGATCCAGATTGTGGAGGTGGGTGGGACTAGGGAGCGGCGGCGGGGCGGTGTTGGACTGAACGAGATGAAGCCAAGAGAGACTACGTCGACCAGTTAATCACCCTGTCCAACCCCTTCAACCCTGCAATGTGTGCCTTACCTACTTTCGTTGCCTCACAGAGCCCGCCATTGATAAACAGGGGTAATGTTGCTCGAACCTTCAAATTTAGTGTGAATTCTTACCATCTAAAGCAAAGCTAGTTGATGGTAGCGTGCGAGACATAGAGAGAGAGATACAATTGTGAAATGGGAGGTTGAATTTGAAGAGATTGATCCACGGGAAATACAGAGCATGGAAGAGAGTGAAGGAAATATGCCCTAGAGGCAATAATAATGTTATTATTTTATTTCCTCATATCATGATAAATGTTTATTATTCATGCTAGAATTGTATTATCCGGAAACATAATACTTGTGTGAATACATAGACAAACCAAACGTCACTAGTATGCCTCTACTTGACTAGCTTGTTAATCGAAGATGGTTATGTTTCCTAACCATAGACATGTGTTGTCATTTGATTAATGGGATCACATCATTAGGAGAATGATGTGATTGACATGACCCATTCCATTAGCTTAGCACTCGATCGTTTAGTATGTTGCTATTGCTTTCTTCATGACTTATACATGTTCCTATGACTATGAGATTATGCAACTCCCGTTTGCCGGAGGAACACTTTGTGTGCTACCAAACGTCACAACGTAACTGGGTGATTATAAAGGAGCTCTACAGGTGTCTCCAAAGGTACATGTTGGGTTGGCGTATTTTGAGATTAGGATTTGTCACTCTGATTGTCGGAGAGGTATCTCTGGGCCCTCTCGGTAATGCACATCACATAAGCCTTGCAAGCATTACAACTAATGAGTTAGTTGCGAGATGATGTATTACGGAACGAGTAAAGAGACTTGCCGGTAACGAGATTGAACTAGGTATTGAGATACCGACGATCGAATCTCGGGCAAGTAACATACCGATGACAAAAGGAACAAAGTATGTTGTTATGCGGTCTGACCGATAAAGATCTTCGTAGAATATGTGGGAGCCAATATGAGCATCTAGGTTCCGCAATTGGTTATTGATCGGAGACATGTCTTGGTCATGTCTACGTTGTTCTCGAACCCGTAGGGTCCGCACGCTTAAGGTTTCGATGACAGTTATATTATGAGTTTATGCTTTTTGATGTACTGAAGTTTGTTCGGAGTCCCGGATGTGATCATGGACATGACGAGGAGTCTCGAAATGGTCGAGACATAAAGATTGATATATTGGAAGCCTATATTTGGATATCGGAAGTGTTCCGAGTGAAATCGGGATTTTACCGGAGTACCGGGAGGTTACCGGAACCCCCCGGGAGGTATATGGGCCTTAGTGGGCTTTAGTGGAAGAGAGGAGAGGTGGCCAGGGCTGGGCCGCGCGCCCCTCCCCCCTAGTCCGAATAGGACAAGGAGAGGGGGGCGGCGCCCCCCTTCCTTCTCTCTCTCCTCTTTCCCCTTCCCGGATCCTATTCCAACTAGGAAAGGGGGGGAATCCTACTCCCGGTGGGAGTAGGACTCCTCCTGGCGCGCCCTCCTCCTGGCCGGCCGCACCCCCCTTGATCCTCTATATACGGGGGCAGGGGGCACCCCTAGAGACACAAGTTGATCCACGTGATCGTTTTCGTAGCCGTGTGCGGTGCCCCCTTCCACCATAATCCTCGATAATATTGTAGCGGTGCTTAGGCGAAGCCCTGCGACGGTAGAACATCAAGATCGTCACCACGCTGTCGTGCTGACGGAACTCTTCCCCGACACTTTGCTGGATCGGAGTCTGGGGATCGTCATCGAGTTGAACTTGTGCTAAAACTCGAAGGTGCTGTAGTTTTGGTGCTTGATCGGTCGGGCCGTGAAGACGTACGACTACATCAACCGTGTTGTGCTAACGCTTCCACTGTCGGTCTACAAGGGTACGTAGATCACACTCTCCCCTCTCATTGCTATGCATCACCATGATCTTGCGTGTGCGTAGGAATTTTTTTGAAATTACTACGTTCCCCAACAGAGAGGGCCGTCAGGAATGTTGTGGAGAAAATCAGGGAAAGCATTTTTTGGGGTCCAGAGCAAGAGGTATCATTGTTACGGTTTGATAATTGGAAGGTGAGTATGTGAGAATTGAGAATGATGAAGAGATGGTTGCTGAAATCGATCGGCAAGACGGCTGGGTAAGCAAATAGACTACCTTTCATGCAGAGCTCGTTGATCTGAAATCAAATTCTAAGGTTGGATATGTGCCCTCAAAGTTGGCTTCGCAGATGGTAGATGATGATTGGGCTTCACAGAAATAGACAATGCGCATGTTTACGGGTGAAGTGACAGTAATAGAGGGGGCTGAGCAAGATGCAGAAGAGGGTTGTGATGGTGCTGCAAGGGTTGTTTGTGTTGATTGGAATTCAGTACAATTAGAAGACACTACTGATTTGGTCATTGCACCAATGACTGACATTGAGATGGCCAATTTTTTTGGCATTCCAGTAGATCCAGTAGATGATCAAGATGAGGAAGAGAGGGATGAATCGAGTTTGCCTAATGATGCTAACATAGATGCTTGTGAAGATGTGGATGGACAGCTGATGAAAGATGCTGCAGGTGATGTAGATGATGCACATGATGATGTGCTTGTAAGTGTGCATGACAAAAGAAAATCCTGTTATTGAAGTAGGCAAATTGTTCCCAAGCATGAAGGAGTTTAGAATGTGTTTCAAGACTTATGCAGTCAAACATGAGTTTGATAACAAGACTATGTGGACTGACAGAAAGAAATTTTATGCCAAGACTTATGCAGCGGTTTCGATGGAAGCTTCAGGCCTTGCAAGTGGTACATATCTGCTAGAATTCAACCCGACGGAATTACCATTAGGGTTAAACAAATCCCAAATCCACATACTTGTATTACAAGTTCACAGAGAGTATCAACCATGACATCACAGCTTTGGATTGCAGAAAAGTCACTCCAATTTTAGCCAAGAAACCAAACACTATAGCAAAGAAACTTAAAGTGGACTTGGAAAAGTAGTACCCCATTAAGGTGAAGTATACCACAGTGTGGAAAGCAAAAAAAGAGGGCAATGAAAGAATTATATGGTGATTGGGCAAATACTTTTAGGATGCCTTATAACTTCAAAGTAGAGGTGGAAAAGAGGTCACCTGGTAGTGTTGTGGAGATAGATACCGAGGTAACAGAGGATGGTAGAGTTATTTTCTCCAAGTTCTTTATGGCTTTAAAGCCTTGCATAGATGGCTTCAAAGAAGGGTGCCATCCATATTTGAGCATAGACTCATCTTTTTTGACAGGCAAATGGAATGGTCAATTGGCAGCATGCAATGCTTTAGATGGACACAACTGGATGTTCCCTGTTGCTATTGGTTTGTTTCAGTCAGAGGCAGAGGTTTCATGGACATGGTTCATGATGCGGCTGAAAAGATGCATAGGGCCAGTGTCACCTCTGGCAGTACACACAGATGCATGTAAAGGGCTAGAAAATGCAGTGAAGAATGTTTTTCCTCATTGTGAGCAGAGGGCGTGCTTCGGCCATATGTGGATGAATTTGATAAAAAAAATCAGAGGGGAAGAATTTGGGAGAATGTGGCCAGCAGCAAGATCTTACACAAAACAAACACATTCATATCATATTGATAAGATAAAAGCAGCATGCAGTGAGTGTTGGGGAACGTAGTAATTTCAAAATTTTCCTACGCACATGCAAGATCATGGTGATGCATAGCAACGAGAGGGGAGAGTGTTGTCCACGTACCCTCGTAGACCGAAAGCGGAAGCGTTAGCACAACGCGGTTGATGTAGTCGTACGTCTTCACGATCTGACCGATCAAGTACCGAACGCACGGCACCTCCGAGTTCAGCACACGTTCAGCCCGATGACGTCCCTCGAACTCCAATCTAGTTGAGTGTTGAGGGAGATTTTCGGCAGCACGACAGCGTGGTGACAATGATGATGTTCTACCGACGCAGGGCTTCGCCTAAGCACTGCTACAGTATTATCGAGGTGGACTATGGTGGAGGGGGGCACCGCACACGGCTAAAAGATCAAACGATCAATTGTTGTGTCTCTAGGGTGCCCCCTTGCCCCCGTATATAAAGGAGCAAGGGGGGAGGTGCGGCCGGCCTAGAGGGGGCGCGCCAGGAGGAGTCCTACTCCTACCGGGAGTAGGACTCCCTCCCTTTTCCTTGTTGGACTAGGAGTGGAGGGGGAAAGAGGAGGGAGAGAGGAAGGAAAGGGGGGGAGCCCCCCTCTCCTTGTCCTATTCGGACTAGGGGGGAGGGGCGTGCGGCCCTACCCTGTCCGCCTCTCCTCTTCTCCACAAGGCCCACTATGGCCCATTAAGCTCCGGGGGGGGGGGGGGGTTCCGGTAACCTCCCGGTACTCCGGTAAAATCTTCATGTCTCTACCATTTCGAGACTCGTCGTTATGTCCGTGATCACATCCGGGACTCCGAACAACCTTCGGTACATCAAAACATATAAACTCATAATATAATTGTCATCGAAACGTTAAGCATGCGGACCCTACGGGTTCGAGATCTATGTAGACATGACCGAGACACGTCTCCGGTCAATAACCAATAGCGGAACCTAGATGCTCATATTGCCTCCCACATATTCTACGAAGATCTTTCTCGGTCAGACCGCATAACAACATACATTGTTCCCTTTGTCACCAGTATGTTACTTGCCCAAGATTCGATCGTCGGTATCTCAATACCTTGTTCAATCTCGTTACCGGCAAGTCTCTTTACTCGTTCCGTAATACATCATCCCGCAACTAACTCATTAGTTGCAATGCTTGCAAGGCTTAAGTGATGTGCATTACCGAGAGGGCCCAGAGATACCTCTCCGAGAATCGGAGTGACAAATCCTAATCTCGAAATACGCCAACCCAACAAGTACCTTCGGAGACACCTGTAGAGCACCTTTATAATCACCCAGTTATGTTGTGACGTTTGGTAGCACACAAAGTGTTCCTCCGATAAACGGGAGTTGCATAATCTCGTAGTCATAGGAACATGTATAAGTCATGAAGAAAGCAATAGCAACATACTAAACGATCGAGTGCTAAGCTAACGGAATGGGTCAAGTCAATCACATCATTCTCCTAATGATGTGATCCCGTTAATCAAATGACAACCCATGTCAATGGCTAGGAAACTTAACCATCTTTGATCAACGAGCTAGTCAAGTAGAGGCATACTTGTGACACTCTGTTTGTCTATGTATTCACACATGTATTATGTTTCCGGTTAATACAATTCTAGCATGAATAATAAACATTTATCATGATACAAGGAAATAAATAATAACTTTATTATTGCCTCTAGGGCATATTTCCTTCAGTCTCCCACTTGCACTAGAGTCAATAATCTAGATTACACAGTAATGATTCTAACGCCCATGGAGCCTTGGTGCTGATCATATTTTGCTCATGGAAGAGGCTTAGTCAACGGGTCTGCAACATTCAGATCCGTATGTATCTTGCAAATTTCAATGTCTCCCATCTGGACTAAATCCCGGATGGAATTGAAGCGTCTCTTGATGTGCTTGGTTCTCTTGTGAAATCTGGATTCCTTCGCCAAGGCAATTGCACCAGTATTGTCACAAAAGATTTTCATTAGACCCGATGCACTAGGTATGACACCTAGATCGGATATGAACTCCTTCATCCAGACTCCTTCATTTGCTACTTCCGAAGCAGCTATGTACTCTGCGTCACACGTAGATCCTGCCACGGCGCTTTGTTTAAAACTGCACCAACTGACAGTTCCACCGTTCAATATAAATACGTATCCGGTTCGCGATTTAGAATCGTCCGGATCAGTGTCAAAGCTTGCATCAACGTAACCGTTTACGATGAGCTCTTTGTCACCTTCATAAACGAGAAACATATCCTTAGTCCTTTTCAGGTATTTCAGGATGTTCTTGACCGCTGTCCAGTGATCCACTCTTGGATTACTTTGGTACCTCCCTGCTAGACTTATAGCAAGGCACACATCAGGTCTGGTATATAGCATCGCGTACATGATAGAGCTTATGGCTGAAGCATAGGGAACATCTTTCATTTTCTCTCTATCTTCTGTAGTGGTCGGGCATTGAGTCTTACTCAACTTCACACCTTGTAACACAGGCAAGAACCCTTTCTTTTCTTGATCCATTTTGAACTTCTTCAAAACTTTGTCAAGGTATGTGCTTTGTGAAAGTCCAATTAAGCGTCTTGATCTATCTCTATAGATCTTGATGCCCAATATATAAGCAGCTTCACCGAGGTCTTTCATTGAAAAACTCTTATTCAAGTATCCCTTTATGCTATCCAGAAATTCTATATCATTTCCAATCAACAATATGTCATCCACATATAATATCAGAATTGCTACAGAGCTCCCACTCACTTTCTTGTAAATACAGGCTTCTCCAAAAGTCTGTACAAAACCAAATGCTTTGATCACACTATCAATGTGTTTATTCCAACTCCGAGAAGCTTGCACGAGTCCATAAATGGATCGCTGGAGCTTGCATACTTTGTTAGCTCCCTTTGGATCAACAAAACCTTCCAGGTGCATCATATACAACTCTTCTTCTAGAAATCCATTCAGGAATGCAGTTTTGACATCCATTTGCCAAATTTCATAATCATAAAATGTGGCAATTGCTAACATGATTCGGATAGACTTAAGCATCGCTATGGGTGAGAAGGTCTCATTGTAGTCAATCCCTTGAACTTGTCGAAAACCTTTCGCAACAAGTCGAGCTTTATAGACAGTAAAATTACCGTCAG
This sequence comes from Triticum aestivum, assembly GCF_018294505.1. Taxonomy (NCBI): domain Eukaryota; kingdom Viridiplantae; phylum Streptophyta; class Magnoliopsida; order Poales; family Poaceae; genus Triticum; species Triticum aestivum. Next base: position 682,064,777 of record NC_057797.1, read on the forward strand.
CGTCAGTCTTCTTCTTGAAGATCCATTTATTCTCAATTGCTTGCCGATCATCGGGCAAGTCAACCAAAGTCCACACTTTGTTCTCATACATGGATCCCATCTCAGACTTCATGGCCTCAAGCCATTTCGCAGAATCTGGGCTCACCATCGCTTCTTCATAGTTCGTAGGTTCATCATGGTCTAGTAACATAACTTCCAGAACAGGATTACCGTACCACTCTGGTGCGGATCTTACTCTGGTTGACCTACGAGGTTCAGCAACAACTTGATCTAAAGTTTCATGATCATCATCATTAACTTCTTCACTAATTGGTGTAGGTGTCGCAGAAACCGATTTCTACGATGAACTACTTTCCAATAGGGGAGCAGGTATAGTTACCTCATCAAGTTCTACTTTCCTCCCACTCACTTCTTTCGAGAGAAACTCCTTCTCCAGAAAGATTCCGAATTTAGCAACAAAAGTCTTTCCTTCGGATCTGTGATAGAAGGTGTACCCAATAGTCTCCTTTGGGTATCCTATGAAGACATATTTCTTCGATTTGGGTTCGAGCTTATCAGGTTGAAGATTTTTCACATAAGCATCGCAACCCCAAACTTTCAGAAACGACAACTTTGGTTTCTTTCCAAACCAAAGTTCATAAGGCGTCGTCTCAACGGATTTCGATGGTGCCCTATTTAACATGAATGCGGCCGTCTCTAAAGCATAACCCCAAAATGATAGCGGTAAATCAGTAAGAGACATCATAGATCGTACCATATCTATTAAAGTATGATTATGACGTTCGGACACACCATTACGCTGTGGTGTTCCGGGTGGCGTGAGTTGTGAAACTATTCCGCATTGTTTCAAATGAAGACCAAACTCATAACTCAAATATTCTCCTGCACGATCAGATCGTAGAAACTTTATTTTCTTGTTATGATGATTTTCAACTTCAGTCTGAAATTCTTTGAACTTTTCAAACGTTTCAGAATTATGTTTCATTAAGTAGATATACCCATATCTGCTTAAATCATCTGTGAAGGTGAGAAAATAACGATATCCGCCACGAGCCTCAACATTCATCATACCACATACATCTGTATTTATGATTTCCAACAAATTTGTTGCTCTCTCCATAGTTCCGGAGAACGGCGTTTTAGTCATCTTGCCCATGAGGCACGGTTCGCAAGTACCAAGTGATTCATAATCAAGTGATTCCAAAAGTCCATCAGTATGGAGCTTCTTCATGCGCTTTACACCGATATGACCTAAACATCAGTGCCACAAATAAGTTGCACCATCATTATCAACTCTGCATCTTTTGGCCTCAATATTATGAATATGTGTATCACTACTATCGAGATTCAAAAAAAAATAGACCACTCTTCAAGGGTGCATGACCATAAAAGATATTACTCATATAAATAGAACAACCATTATTCTCTGATTTAAATGAATAACCATCTCACATCAAACAAGATCCAGATATAATGTTCATGCTCAACGCTGGCACCAACTAACAATTATTTAGGTCTAATACTAAACCCAAAGGTAGATGTAGAGGTAGCGTGTCGACTGCGATCACATCGACTTTGGAACCATTTTCCACACGCATCGTCACCTCGTCCTTAGCCAATCTTCGCTTAATCCGTAACCCCTGTTTCGAGTTGCAAATTTTAGCAACATAACCAGTATCAAATACCCAGGTGCTACTGCGAGCATTAGTAAGGTACACATCAATAACATGTATATCACATATACCTTTGTTCACCTTGCCATCCTTCTGATCCGCCAAATACTTGGGGCAGTTCCGCTTCCAGTTAAGAAAACCAAGACTTTGAGTGAACTAGGTGTGGTAGGATCAAAAAGTGGTAAGAAGAAGAAGAAATCGAGTGGTAAGAAGAAGTGAAAACTTCTTTTATCAAACTTGTGTAATGGTGATGTGTGTTGTAGAATAACAAACTTGCCTCAATTTGTATAAAATAGTATTTGTGTAATGCTATTCAAATTCTGGCCGACTTTCAAATTTGACCTAAAATTCAAGTTTGACCCAAAATTCAAAATTGAAATTGTTTAGTATGTGGTATTGATGTTACTATGCTTTCTCAAATATTAGTCATATATATGGATGTTAAGCAATCACTCCGAGCACTTATTGTTGATCTGAAACACTAGCCATGAAAAATGGGCTCCAAATGAGCTCCGAAGCTAGGCTAAACACCCCATTCGTAAGCAAATTTTTTCGACCTTTTCTAAATGGGCCAAAAATCAAAACTTGACATCTAGTGTGCAAATATAGGGTCCATGCCCAATATGAGATCGTTTCGATAAATTATGACATGCTTAGACCTAAACCCTAGCTTGAATCCCATGCAACCTCGTTCATGATAGATATATTTTGTGAAGGGTTTTTCATGAAAATACCCATAGACCAAGTTTCTTATTTTTCCTAGCAATTCACTCTCATAAAACGATGATGAGTGCCAGTTTCATATTTTTATGATTTTTTGAATTAGTTATGCTCAACCCTAGCCCTCAAAACCCTCTCAAAACCCCTCAAAACCCCTCAAACCCCATCTGAAACCCCGCACCCTTCCGCGCCGCTGGATCACTGTTAGTGGACGGCCTGGATCAGGCACTAGGGCTACGTCACTGATCCGCGTGAGGCTTTGTGATTGCTTGCAGTCGACAACGCTGTATAACCCCCGCGTTAACTCTGGATCGCTAGATCACTATGTGTTCAACGGTGTGGATCACGCTATGTCAGCGATCTGCGTGGTACGCTCTAATTTGCTGGATTTAGAAACTTTTATTTTGCAAACTGAACCGCGCTCTGATCCGCACACTGCAGCGAGTGGGCTAGCCGTTGGGCTCTGGTGAAAGAAGCCCACCCTTTGGACCTTTGGACCGAACCACACCTCCTCGGGTCTAGCCAGGGCCTGGCCAGCAGGCTACGTTGCCATCCATGCTCGATCGCAGCCTACGATGCATGCATGCACGGGCGACACTGATACATCTCCAACATATGTATAATTTTTGATTGTTCCATGCTATTATATTATCTGTTTTGGATGTTAATGGGCTTATTTATACACTTTTATATTATTTTTGGGACTAACCTACTAACCCAAGGCCCAGTGCAAATTGCTGTTTTTTGCCTATTTCAGTGTTTCGCAAAAAGGAATATCAAACGGAATCCAAATAGAATAAAACCTTCGGGAGAGTTATTTTTGAAACAAACATGATCCAGGGGACTTGGAGTAGACGTCAAGAAAGAAACGAGGTGGCCACGAGGGAGGGGGGCGTGCCTACCCCCTGGGCGTGCCCTCCACCCTCGTGGGCCCCTTGTAGCTCCACTGACCTACTTCTTCCTCCTATATATGTTCATATACCCCGAAAACATCCAGGAGCACCACGAAACCCTATTTCCACCACCGCAACCTTCTGTACCCAAGAGATCCCATCTTGGGGCCTTTTCCGGAGCTTTGCCGGAGGGGGAGTCAATCACGGAGGGCTTCTACATCAACACCATAGCCTCTCCGATGATGTGTGAGTAGTTTACCTCAGACCTTCGGGTCCATAGTTATTAGCTAGATGACTTCTTCTCTCTCTTTGTATCTCAATACAAATTTCTCCTCGATCTTCTTGGAGATCTATTCGATGTAACTCTTTTTGCGGTGTGTTTGTCGAGATCCGATGAATTGTGGGTTTATGATCAAGTTTATCTATGAACAATATTTGATTCTTCTTTGAAATCTTTTATGTATGATTAGTTATATTTGCATGTCTCTTCGAATTATCAGTTTGGTTTGGCCTACTAGATTGATCTTTCTTGCAATGGGAGAAGTGCTTAGCTTTGGTTTCAATCTTGCCGTGTCCTTTCCCAGTGACAGCAGGGGCAGCAAGGCACGTATTGTATTGTTGCTATCGAGGATAAAAATATGGGGTTTATATCATATTGCTTGAGTTTATCCCTCTACATCATGTCATCTTGCCTAATGCGTTACTCTGTTCTTATGAACTTAATACTCTACATGCACGCTGGATAGCGGTCGATGTGTGGAGTAATAATAGTAGATGCAGAATCATTTCGGTCTACTTGTCGCGGACGTGATGCCTATATACATGATCATGCCTAGATATTCTCATAATTATGCACTTTTCTATCAATTGTTCGACAGTAATTTGTTCACCCACCATAATACTTATGCTATCTTGAGAGAAGCCACTAGTGAAACCTATGGCCCCGGGTCTAACTTTTATCATATAAGTTTCCAATCTATTTTATTTTGCAATCTTTACTTTCAATCTATATCATAAAAATACCAAAAATATTTATCTTATTATTATTATCTCTATCAGATCTCACTCTCGTAAGTGACCGTGAAGGGATTGATAACCCCTTTATCGCGTTGGTTGCGAGGTTCTTATTTGTTTGTGTAGGTACAAGGTCCTTGCATGTAGTCACCTACTGGATTGATACCTTGGTTCTCAAAAACTGAGGGAAATACTTACACTACTTTACTGCATCACCCTCTCCTCTTCAAGGGAAAACCAACGCAGTGCTCAAGAGGTAGCAAGAAGGATTTCTGGCGCCGTTGCTGGGGAGATCTACTCACAAGTCAAGACATACCAAGTACCCATCACAAACTCTTATCCCTCGCATCACATTATTTGCCATTTGCCTCTCGTTTTCCTCTCCCCCACTTCACCCTTGCCGTTTTATTCGCCCTTTTTCCGTTCCCCTTCTCTTTTCTAGTTCATCTTTTTTCGCCTGTTCCTTGTGTCCCGTGTGCCGTCATGGCCAGTCCTTTATCTACTCCTTTGTCTCCCGAGTATGAAGTTCTTAATTTTAAACAAAGGGAGGGAGAAAATCTAAAAGATGCTTGGTACAGAATTTGCAATGCTCAAAATAGATCTACTAGGAAGCAATCTACTTCCGTCCTTCTTCGCAATTTTTATGTAGGCATCACCCCTTGGAATAGATATATTCTTGACACCATAACCGGAGGGAATTTCTTGGGTAGCCATACTTTTGATTCTTATAACGCTATGTTAGATTTGTTTGGCCCACCACCTCTTTTGGTTAATGGAATTGTTTTAACTTTAGAACATGTTATGCAAAGGCTAGAAAATATTGAAAATAAACTTGCCACTATATAATTGACTGAAAATTTGGATAAAAAGATCCACAACCAAATTATCCAATATGTATCTAAAGTAGGAGTTTCTCTTAAAATTATCCAATCTTGTGAAAAGACAGAAGTATTCGAAACTTGCAGATTACTACAGACTGTTCTGTTTTTAACAGATTCTATTTTTCGCATGTTGTTTCCTTATTTTGATGCATCTATGGCTAGTATCGGAGGGTATGCACCATAGAGAAGTTGGAATACAGTAGGTTTAACACCAATATAAATAAAGAATGAGTTCATTACAATACCTTAAGTGGTGGTTTGTTTTCTTATACTAACGGAGCTCATGAGATTTTCTGTTTAGTTTTGTGTTGTGAAGTTTTCAAGTTTTGGGTAAAGATTTGATGGATTTTGGAATAAGGAGTGGCAAGAGCCTAAGCTTGGGGATTCCCAAGGCACCCCTAGGTAAAATTCGAGGACAACCAAAAGCCTAAGCTTGGGTATGCCCCTGAAGGCATCCCCTCTTTCGTCTTCTTTCATCGTAACTTTACTTGAGGCTATATTTTTATTCACCACATGATATGTGTTTTGCTTGGAGCGTCTTGTATGATTTGAGTCTTTGCTTTTTAGTATGCCACAATCATCCTTGATGTACACACCTTTTGGGAGAGACACACATGAATTGGAATTTATTAGAATACTCTATGTGCTTCACTTATATCTTTTGAGCTAGATAATTTTGCTCTAGTGCTTCACTTATACTTTTAGAGCACGGTGGTGGTTTTATTTTATAGAAATTATTGATCTCTCATGCTTCACTTATATTATTTTGAGAGTCCTTTAGAACAACATGGTAATTTTCTTTGAGTATGAAATTAGCCCTAATATGATAGGCATCCAAGATGGGTATAATAAAAACTATCATAGAAAGTGCATTGAATACTATGAGAAGTTTGATACTTGATAATTGTTTTGAGATATAAAGATGGTGATATTAGAGTGTGCTAGTTGAGTAGTTGTGAATTTGATAAATACTTGTGTTGAAGATTGCAAGTCCTGTAGCATGCACGTATGGTAACCGTTGTGTAACAAATTTGAAACATGAGGTGTTCTTTGATTGTCTTCCTTATGAGTGGCGGTCAGGGACGAGCGATGGTCTTTTCCTACAAATCTATCCCCCTAGGAGCATCCGCGTAATGCTTGGTTTTTGATGACTTGTAGATTTTTGCAATACGTATGTGAGTACTTTATGACTAATGTTGAGTCCATGGATTATACGCACTCTCACCCTTCCATCATTGCTAGCCTCTTTGGTACCGTGCATTTCCCTTTCTCACCTTGAGAGTTGGTGCAAACTTCACCGGTGCATCCAAACCCCGTGATATGATACACTCTATCACACATAAACCTCCTTATATCTTCCTCAAAACAGCCACCATACCTACCTATCATGGCATTTCCATAGCCATTCCAAGATATATTGCCATGCAACTTTCCACCATTTTATTTATGATATGCTTCATCATTGTCATATTGCTTTGCATGATCATGTAGTTGACATCATATTTGTGGCAAAGCCACCATGCATAATTTATCATACATGTCACTCTTGATTCATTGCCCTTCCCGGTACACCACTGAAGACATTCATATAGAGTCACATTTTGTTCTAGTATCGAGTTGTAATCATTGAGTTGTAAATAAATAGAAGTGTGATGATCATCATTAATAGAGCATTATCCCCAAAAAAGAGAAAGGCCAAATAATTAAAAAAGGAGGCCCAAAAAAGAGAAAAAAGGAAGAAAAAAAAGAAAAAAGGGACAATGCTACTATCCTCCTTTTCCACACTTGTCCTTCAAAGTAGCACCATGATCTTCATAATAGAGAGTCTCTTGTTTTGTCACTTTCATATACTAGTGGGAATTTTTCATTATAGAACTTGGCTTGCATATTCCAACAATGGGCTTCCTCAAATGCCCTAGGTCTTCATGAGCAAGCAAGTTGGATGCACACCCACTTAGTTTCTTTTGTTGAGCTTTCATACATTTATAGCTCTAGTGCATCCGTTGCATGGCAATCCCTACTCCTTGCATTGACATAAATTGATGGGCACCTCCCTAGTCCGTTGATTAGCCTCGTCGGTGTGAGACTTTCTCCTTTTTTGTCTTCTCCACATAACCCCCATCATCATATTCTATTCCACCCACAGTGCTATATCCATGGCTCACGCTCATGTATTGCGTGAAAGTTGAAAAAAAGTTTGAGATTACTAAAGTATTAAACTATTGGTAGGCTTGTCATCGGGGTTGTGCAAGATGAGAGCATTCTTGTGTGACGAAAATGGAGCATGACCAAACTATATGATTTTGTAGGGATGAACTTTCTTTTGCCATGTTCTTTTGAGAAGACATGATTGCTAAGTTAGTATGCTTGAAGTATTATTATTTTTATGTCAATATTAAACTTTTGTCTTGAATCTTTCGGATCTGAACATTCATGCCACAATAAAGAAAATTACATTGAGAATTATGCTAGGTAGCGTTCTACACCAAAAATTCTGTTTTTATCATTTACCTACTCGAGGACGAGCAGGAATTAAGCTTGGGGATGCTTGATACGTCTCCAACGTATCTATATTTTTTGATTGTTCCATGCTATTATATTATCTATTTTGGATGTTAATGGCTTATTTATACACTTTTATATTATTTTTGGGACTAACCTACAAACCCAAGGCCCAACGCAATTTGCTGTTTTTTTGCCTATTTTAGTGTTTTGCAGAAAAGGAATATCAAACGGAATCCAAACGGAATAAAACCTTCGGGAGAATTATTGTTTGGAACGAACGTGATCCAGGGGACTCGGAGTACACGTCAAGAAAGAAACAAGGTGTCCACGAGGCAGGGGGTGCGCCTACCCCCTGGGCACGCCCGCCACCCTCGTGGGCCCCTCGTAGCTCTACCGACCTACTTCTTCCTCCTATGTATACCCATATACCCCGAAAACATCCAGGAGCACCACGAAACCCTATTTCCACCGCCGCAACCTTTTGTACCCAAGAGATCCCATCATGGGGCCTTTTTCGGAGCTCCGCCGGAGGGGGAATTGATCACGGAGGGCTTCTCTACATCAACAACATAGCCTCTCCGATGTTGTGTGAGTAGTTTACCTCAGACCTTCGGGTCCATAGTTATTAGCTAGATGGCTTCTTCTCTCTCTCTTTGGATCTCAATACAAAGTTCCCCTCGATCTTCTTGGAGATCTATTCGATGTAACTCTTTTTGCAGTGTGTTTATCGAGATCCGATGAATTGTGGGTTTATGATCAAGTTTATCTATGAACAATATTTGATTCTTCTCTGAAATCTTTTATGTATGATTGGTTATCTTTGTAAGTCTCTTCGAATTATCAGTTTGGTTTGGCCTACTAGATTGATCTTTCTTGCAATGGGAGAAGTGCTTAGCTTTGGGTTCAATCTTGCGGTGTCCTTTCCCAGTGACAACAGGGGCAGCAAGGACGTATTGTATTGTTGCCATCGAGGATAAAAATATGGGGTTTATATCATATTGCTTGAGTTTATCCCTCTACATCATGTCATCTTGCCTAATGCGTTACTCTGTTCTTATGAACTTAATACTCTAGATGCATGCTGGATAGCGGTCGTGTGTGGAGCAATAGTAGTAGATGCAGGATCATTTCGGTCTACTTGTCGCGGATTTGATGCCTATATACATGATCATGCCTAGATATTCTCATAATTATGTACTTTTCTATCAATTGCTCGACAGTAATTTGTTCACCCACCGTAATACTTATGCTATCTTGAGAGAAGCCACTAGTGAAACCTATGGCCCCCGGGTCTAACTTTTATCATATAAGTTTCCAATCTACTTTATTTTGCAATCTTTACTTTCAATCTATATCATAAAAATACCAAAAATATTTATCTTATTATTATTATCCCTATCAGATCTCACTCTCGTAAGTGACCGTGAAGGGATTGACAACCCATTTATCGTGTTGGTTGCGAGGTTCTTATTTGTTTGTGTAGGTATGAGGGACTTGCGTGTAGTCTCCTACTGGATTGATACCTTGGTTCTCAAAAACTGAGGGAAAATACTTACGCTACTTTACTGCATCACCCTTTCCTCTTCAAGGGAAAACCAACATAGTGCTCAAGAGGTAGCAGGCACACGCACAGAAGAATGGGTCAGCGTGACCCCTTGACCCCTGACCGATGGCATAGACGCGTGCAGCTGTGAAACGTCGTAGCACGGCTATTGATGCCCCGGTTTCCCATGCGTGTGTACACACGCCCGATGCCACCAAACGCCGCCCGGTCATTACTTGCACCCGGTGAAACCATTAAAAAAAATCAAAAAACACGTCGCACTAAGGCTATTCAAAAATTATGTTATTATCATTTACCTACTCAATGACAAGCAGGAATTAAGCTTGGGGATGCTTGATACGTCTCCAACGTATCTATAATATTTGATTGTTCCATGCTATTATATTATCTATTTTGGATGTTTAATGGGATTTAATATGCTCTTTTATATTATTTTTGGGACTAACCTATTAACCGGATGCCTAGTGCCGGTTTATGTTTTTTTGCCTATTTTAGTATTTCGTAGAAAAGGAATATCAAACGGAATCCAAACAGAATGAAACCTTTGCGAGGATCTTTCTTGGAATAAACGCAATCTAGGAGACTTGGACTGGAAGTCTAGAAGTCCGCAAGGCGGCCACGAGGCAGGAGGGCGCGCCCAAGGGGGTAGGCGCCCCCCACCCTCGTGGGCCCCATGGAGCTCCACCGACGTACTTCTTTCGCCTATATATACTCTTATACCCTAAAAACATCTAGAAGAGCCACGAAACCACTTTTTCACCACCGCAACCTTCTGTACCCGTCCCATCTGGGGCCTTTTCCGGTGATCTGTCGGAGGGGGAATCAATCACGGAGGGCTTCTACATCAACACCATAGCCTCTCCGATGATGTGTGAGTAGTTTACCACAGACCTTTGGGTCCATAGTTATTATCTAGATGGCTTCTTCTCTCTCTTTGGTTCTCAATACAAAGTTCTCCTCGATGTTCTTGGAGATCTATTTGATGTAATACTTTTTGCGGTGTGTTGCCGAGATCCGATGAACAGTGGATTTATGATCAAGTTTATCTATGAATAATATTTGGTTCTTCTCTGAATTCTTATATGCATGATTTGATATCTTTGCAAGTTTCTTCAAATTATTGGTTTAGTTTGGCCTACTAGATTGATCTTTCTTGCAATGGAAGAAGTGCTTAGCTTTGGGTTCAATCTTGCGGTTTCCTTTCCCAGTGACAGTAGGGGCAGCAAGGCACATATTGTATTGTTGCCATCGAGGGTAAAAAGATGGGGTTTATAATATATTGCTTGAGTTTATCCCTCTACATCATGTCATCTTGCTTAATGCATTACTTTGTTCTTATGAACTTAATACTATAGATGCATGCTGGATAGTGATCGATGTGTGGAGTAATAGTAGTAGATGCAGAATCGTTTCGGTCTACTTGTCGCGGACGTGATGCCTATATTCATGATCATTGCCTAGATATTCTCATAACTATGTGCTCTTCTATCAATTGCTCGATAGTAATTTGTTCACCCACCGTAATACATGCTATCATGAGAGAAGCCACTAGTGAAACCTATGGCCCCCGGGTCTCTTTCTTATTATATTGCATCTCCTTTTATTTTCATCGCATCTCATTTACTATTTTGCAATCTTTGCTTTCTAATCTATACAACAAAAAGACCAAAAATATTTATCTTACTATCTTTATCAGATCTCACTTTTACGAGTGACTGTGAAGGGATTAACAACCCCTTTGTCGCGTTGGTTGCAAGGTTCTTGATTGTTTGTGCAGGTACTAGGTGACTTGCGTGTTATCTCCTACTAGATTGATACCTTGGTTCCCAAAAACTAAGGGAAATACTTACGCTACTTTGCTGCATTACCCTTTCCTCTTCAAGGGAAAACCAATGCATGCTCAAGTGGTAGCAAGTAGGATTTCTAGCGCCGTTGCCGGGGAGATCTACGCCAAGTCAAGACATACCAAGTACCCATCATAAACTCTTCTCCATCGCATTAAATTATTTGCCATTCGCCTCTCGTTCCCCCCACTTCTAAAACGATTTTCGAAAAACTTTTCCTTTTCCTTCGCCCTTCTTCCGTTTGTCCTTCTGTCTGCTCGTGTTACCATGTGCCTTCTATTAGCTTGCATCTTCGCTTGTTAAATATCTATTGTTATGGATCCTCATCCTCTTGCTAATCTTTTTAAAATATCCAATTATGATGAACCAATTGCTAGTGAGTTGAGTGCACTAGATTATTTTTATGAGGTTTTGCTTGAAATTCGTGAATCTGAAAATTGTGATGAAGTGTTGAAAGAAGAAAATTATAAAGTGATTCACGATAACTCCTTGAATGAAAAGCATGATTGCAATTATGTTATTATAAATTCTATTAATGTTAGTTGTGTTAATGATATGCAAAACCCTAAGCTTGGGGATGCTAATTTTGCTATGTCCACTACTTGTTGCAATGATCATGATTGGGGTGATGATTCTTATGATCTTGAAAACTTATTTAAACCTCCTGATGAATATGCTTGCTATAATATTGAAAGTGGGTTTGGAAGAGTGTCAACTTTAGCTAAAAATAATCCCACTATTTTGGAAGAGTGTCAACTTTGCATGCATACGGATCATGTAGAGAAAATTTTATATGATAGATAATTTGAGTATGATCCTACATATAATTATTATGAGAGAGGAAACTATGGTTGTAGAAATTTTCATGTTATTAAATTTCCTCTCGTTATGTTGAGATTGTCAATGTTTTATTCCTCTCCTTTGCGTATGCAAGATATTTCTTGTCTTGATAATTTGTTTTCCTATAAAATTCCTATGCATAGGAAGTATGTTAGACTTAAATATGTGTCGGAGTAATGGGCCACGGGTAGGCTAACCCGAGTCCCATAACCTTTCAAGACATCGGGGCAGGCTGCGCCCCTCAAGACCCCAGGGCGAAGAGCCGTCTCCTGAGGAGTCAACGGCAAGGCGGCCGACTGCCCGCTCACGGCCGAGTTCCAGGGACGACTTCCAGAGAAGCCGGCTTTGGGGAGTCGGCCGGTGACTCCAGCAAACCCATGACCTCATCGAAGGGGACGGGGCAGGGGCGTGGCTACAATGAAACCACTCCCTGCCCCTTACCAAGGGCAGGCATGGCCACAGCACGCCGTACCCGGGAAGATCTCCGTGCGGCGTGGCACTGTTGCCCGGCCGGCCCTGACATCAGCACCACAGTACCAAGTCCTGCTCCCACGACGGCTTGTCTGTATGGCCTGGAGGCAGCAGGGCCCACCAGTCACCGAGACATCGGGAGACGGCGGGAGAACCGCCAGTCGGACCCGTCGGGAGTCGGCCCGGGGGAGTCGGCCGAGCCCTCCCCCGGGGCCCACGCGCCATTAATCAAGATGAGATGGGGAGTGGCCACAGTGATCGCTCGCCAGGCGGTGGGGCTGTTGCCACGACCCCATGACCAAGCCTGCATCATCAGAAACACGGCTACAGTAATCAGCGGCCGGCAAGACCCGCCCGCGCCCAGTCGAGTTACCATTGTACCCCTGGGGGGGTAGGCCTATATAAACCCCCCAAGGCACCCATGCAAGGGGTTGGATCCCAGTAGTTCTAGACCATACCAGATAGAAGGAGAGAGCTAGCCTTGCCCTCTTCTACCAACAGAAACAGCTCAAGGAGCGACCGTGTAAACACTTGGCCATAGTGATCATGCGGAGACCCCGCAGAGCAGTAGTGGTATTATCTCCCCGGAGAGCCCCGAAGTTGGGTAAGATTCACCGGCGTGAATGTCTTCGCCTCATCCCGTTTCCAGGCACCGGCGACGTTCTACTCGCCCCCACCATGATAATCCATCCGTTGGCATATGTCGCACCAAACCCCCGACATTTGGCGCCCACCGTGGGGCATGGTGCACCGCCGTCCGGAGATTTGTTCTGGACGGGAACCCTTTTCCTCCCTGGCGAGCGCAGCCAGCCAGGCACGCCAGACGAAGTCTGCTTTGACGCACTGCGCGGCGTTGAGATCGCTTGCGCAGCCAGCTCCTTGGCCGAACTTGTCGGCGAGGTCCGCCTCTCCGACGAACCTGCGTCCGACGCAGGCACGGGCGGCCCGGAAAACCTCCTCGTGGGCCTCCTCGATCAACTCCACGTTTCCGGCGAGCCTGCCATAGACTTGGAGTCCGTAGGCTCCACCGACCCGATGCTGGTCGACTCCAATACCACGTCGATCGACGCATTCCCCACCAACATGGTGGTCTACGACGAGCCTCTCCCCCACGCAGAGAGCGACGGAAGCACCGTCACTGAGGTGCTAGTCATCAGTCATGACGAGTTCCCTGGCGGAGGAGCGCCCAACTCACTCGGCGCAGTGCTGCAAGACCTGACTGTGCCCATTCCGGAAGATGCTGCCGTGGAAACGTTAGAAGTGCGCCGCCTTCAGCTCGTTGAAGGCGCGAAGAAGCTGGCCAGCATGAGACGCTTGTCAGAAGCTTACCAGCGGGAGATGGATCGCGCCGTTGGCGGCTCGCCGGCCGTGGTAGGACCCAGCCGCCTTGGCGCGGTCCAGGAGCACGGCGTAGCCATCGCCAGCCTATTTGGGGCTAGCTGCCCCGTGTACGCTACACCGGCGGAGAACATCCAAGCCGCCCAGGCAGCGGCGGAAGAGCTGGACAATTTTGAGGACGAAGAACGCCGCCTCATGATGGAGCGAGTCCAGCGGCTCCTCGACTCGGCCGCCACGCAGAACGAGGCCGGCTGCCGCACGGAGGCGCCGCAGCGGCCAAACGACGACCCGCACCGAGATCAAGGCGCGACGTCTCGGACGCCGACTGGCGGCGCCCGAGGAAGAAAAGACAAGGAGCCGGCTGTCAGCCACAGTCGGACTCGCATTACCATAGAGCACGACCGAGATGGCGGCCCGAGAGCAGTGGAACGACGGGACGACTGTCCGCCTCCCCCTCCCCGCAAGGAGAGGCGAGTCTCCCCACCGCCTGTTGACCATCCGACTCTCGGTGACCGCCTTGGCCGCCGAGAGGGAGTTGGAGAGAATGATGCCCGCCACCGGATCGACCGACTTCACCGGTCCCTGGCGCTAGAAGAAGAAGACGAGCTGGGTCCGCCTTGTTTCGGGCCCCGCATTCAAGACGATTCCCAGAGGGTTCACGCTCCCAAGAGACACGCCCAAGTATACCGGCTCCGTGAAGCCGGAAGACTGGCTAGTCGACTACTCCACGGATGTCAGCATAGCAAATGGCAACAAGCGTGTCACCGTAAAATATGTTCCGCTCATGCTCCAGGGCACGGCCCGGACATGGCTGAACAACCTAAAACCCCACAGCATCAACAACTGGGTCGACTTCATTGAAGCGCTCGTCTGCAACTTCACCAGCACGTACAAGCGTCCTCCCAAGCCTCGTCATCTCTCCTTGTGCGTGCAAGGTCCTAACGAGTCGACTCGCGACTACCTCATGCGTTGGGCTGAGCTCCGGAACTCCTGCGAGGGCTGCACGAGGTGCATGCCATCGAGTACTTCATAGCCGGGTGCCGAGAAGGCACCCTCCTCAAGCACAAGCTCCTCTACGACGAGCCGGAAACCCTCGACGAGCTGCTGATCATAGCGGACAAGTACGCCACGTCCGACTCCTCCATGAAGGTGGAAATTCAAATCAGCACGATTGGGAAAGTAGCTCCTCAGGCTCCAAGAACTCCGGCGGCAGACGCCGGCCGGCGACAATAGCAGGGCGACAACAAGCGCAAGGCCACTCGGTCACACTGACAGGGTCGGGCTATATATAGTCACGGGCAAAAATTTGGAAATTTCTCCGAACCCCTTCGCCCGCGTGATAGCCTGCTCTGCCAACTTGGTCTCCGGATCGTCTCCTCGCCGCCAGCCGCCTCCAGTCGCTGGTCTCCGTCGCCGTCAACGGAAATTCAACCCCGCCATTGCCGCCATAGCGAGTCTCCGCCGAACTAGGGTATGGACTCGATCTTTGTGCTATTCCCCAATCCGATTCTTAGCACATTGTGATCATCATGATTCTTGCCACGTTTGTTAAACTTCTATCCAGTCAATGAACTCGTAGATTAGGTTTAATTCGAAAATTCTAGGGTTAGGTTTCCGTCGAAACCATCTCGGACCCACCGAGTTGAAAAACTCAGTCCCACCGATTTGGCTTATGCCATTGCACAAGTGAGACTCGGTCTGACCGAGAATTACTTATCGGTGTGACCGATTTTGGAACTCTGTGAAACCCTAGCAGTCTCGGTGCCACCGAACTGTGACTCGGTCTGACCGAGTTCACTAGTTTAGGTGCCAAAACTGCTTCAGTATCACCGAGTTTAGAAATCGGTAGATCCAAGATGCTTTCAGTGGGAAACTAAAACTAAGTTTTTGAATTATTCTTTTGAAAAAATCTCTGCATTTTGTGATGCTTTTCCACTCTATCTCATCTAGAACCTATTCACAGGGTCAGCAGTCAGAGTTTGCATCATGTCAGATCAAAGTGATAGCCAGAACTTGTCAGAGCAGCAAGTGCAGATGAGTGAGGGCACTAGTCCCTCAAGTTCCTCAGATGATGGCAGCAGGAGCACCCCTAGCAATCTGCCTAAAGCTGCCACAAGACAGAGAAAGAAGAGAACCTCAGACTCAGAAGATGAGGATTATGTGGCAGAAGAGGAAGCAACTTCCAAGAGAGTTGAGCCAGCACAGGGCACAAAGCCAGGCTTAAAGATCAAAAGGCCAGCAGGTAGGCAGCCTATGCCAAAGGCCAGAGTTTCAACTCAGATTCCTGAAAAGCCTGCACCCATAGAGCCAGTTGCTGCTGAAGGCAAGAAAAGAAAGGAAAGGGTGAAGAAAACCATAGCCAGAGTGCTTGGCAAGGCTTCCATCATGGAAGATGAGGAGGAAGAAGAAGAGGTAGCTGCACCAACACCTAAGGCACCCAAGCTGATGGGTGATGCCATAAGAACAGGGGCAGCTGCTTCCAAGGCCAAGCCAGCTCCAAAGCCAAAGCCAAAGAGGAACACAAGAAGCATCCCAGCTACTGAGAAGAACAAGGCCCCAGTGCCTGAAGCTGCAGAAGAAGAAGAAGAGAATGTTCTTAGAAAGCTCAAGCCCAAGATCCCAGACCACAATGATCCTCATCCTGTGGCTGAGAACATGAAGCTCAGAAGAGACTCAGGGCTGAGGAAGTGGAGAGAAGCAGATCCGTATGCTTTAAGGAGGAGGACTACTGTTGACTACAGGTTCCACACTAAGGAACATCAGGACTTCTATGAGACAGTTTTGCTTGATAAGAAGCCCATTGTTTGTGACATGAGACGGGTCGACTGGACCTACATGAAGGACAATGAAGAACACTACCCTGGAGTGTATGACAACTTCAATGCTTGTGGAGTAGCAGACTTTGTTGGGCAGAAGCTCACAAAGTGCAACGAGGAACTTATTATGCAGTTCTACTCCACGGCACACTTCTATCCAGATGGTAGGATAACTTGGATGTCTAAAGGTACGAGGTACCAATCTACAGTTGCTGAATGGGCTCATCTCATCAATGCCCCAGAAGAGCAGGAAGATGACTTGGATGTATATGCCAAGAAGAAGATGGACCAACACTCTATGTCCAACATGTACAAGGAAATTCCAAATGAAGCACTTGATACTTTCAAGTTTGGCTCAGTGCATTATCTTCTGTCAGGGCTGCCAACTATTAACTGGATCCTTAGGCACACTCTGTTGCCCAAGTCAGGTGATCACAAGATGATCAGAGGCCATGCAATCAATTTTCTTCATGTATTTGATGTGCCTCAGAAATTCAAGTTCATGAGCCTCATAGTAGAGACCATCAAGAGGACTGCAGCAGATCAGAAGAGGAGCTGTGGATATGCCCCACAGATTCAGGAGCTCATCAACTCCAAGATGGGCACGGGCATATACTTATTGGACAAGGAACACCTGCCCATCCGTCCAGATTTTGAGGACAATCAAGTTGTGATGACTGAGAATGAACCATCATCTGCCCAAGCACAAGCAAAGAAGGAGAAGGCAAGGAAGGAGAAAGCTGCCAAGATGCCAACTCAAGAGGAGGCATCTGAGTATTTCTTGAAAACCAAACAAGAGCAGCTTGGTTATGTAGGATCGAAAGTATGTCTAGAGGGGGGTGATTAGACTACTTGACCAAATAAAAACTTAACCTTTTCACAATTTTAGTTCTTGGCAGATTTTAGCTAATTTAGGACAAGTCAAGCAATCATCACATGATTCAAGCAAGCATGCAAAGAGTATATAGGCAGCGGAAAGTAAAGCATGCAACTTGCAAGAATGTAAAGGAAGGGTTTGGAGAATTCAAACGCAATTGCAGACACGGATGTTTTTCCCGTGGTTCGGATAGGTGGTGCTATCCTACATCCACGTTGATGGAGACTTCAACCCACGAAGGGTAACGGTTGCGCGAGTCCACACAGGGCTCCACCCAAGGGTAACGGTTGCGCGAGTCCACACAGGGCTCCACCCACGAAGGGTCCACGAAGAAGCAACCACCCACAAAGGGTCCACGAAGAAGCAACCTTGTCTATCCCACCATGGCCATCGCCCACACAGGACTTGCCTCACTAGCGGTAGATCTTCACGAAGTAGGCGATCTCCTTGCCCTTACAAACTCCTTGGTTCAACTCCACAATCTTGTCGGAGGCTCCCAAGTGACACCTAGCCAATCTAGGAGACACCACTCTCCAAGAAGTAACAAATGGTGTGTAGGTAATGAACTCCTTGCTCTTGTGCTTCAAATGATAGTCTCCCCAACACTCAACTCTCTCTCATAGGATTTGGATTTTGTGGAAAGAATATTTGAGTGGAAAGCAACTTGGGAAGGCTAGAGATCAAGATTCATATGGTAGGAATGGAATATCTTGGTCTCAACACATGAGTAGGTGGTTCTCTCTCAGAACATATGAGTTGGAATGGTGTGTGTGTTCTGATGGCTCTCTCTTCGAATGAAGAGGAGGTGGAGGGGTATATATAGCCTCCACACAAAATCCAACCGTTACACACAGTTTTCCAATCTCGGTGGGACCGAATCAACAAACTCGGTCGGACCGAAAATGTAAACCTAGTGACCGTTAGAGATTTTTCGGTGGGACTGACATGCAACTCGGTAGGACCGATATGGTTAGGGTTTGGGCATAATGTAATCTCGGTGAGACCGATTACAAAAACTCGGCGAGACCGAATTTGGTAATTAGCTAACCAGAGAGTTGGTCAGGCAAACTCGGTGGGACCGATTTGCTCTTTCGGTGAGACCGAGTGGAACTCGGTGAGACCGAAAAGTTACAAAGGGGAAACACTGAGTTTACATTGCAATCTCGGTGGGACCGATTCGCTCTTTCGGTGAGACCGAAAGGTTACGAAAGGGAAATAGAGAGTTTGCAATCCCATCTCGGTGAGACCGAGATCCTTATCGGTAGAACCGAATTGCTAGGGTTTGGCAGTGGCTAATGACAAGTGAAACTCGGTGGCGCCGGATAGGAAGAATCGGTAGGACCGAGTTTGGCTTAGGGTTTAGGTCATATGTGGATATGGGAAAGTAGTTGAGGGTTTTGGAGCATATCACTAAGCACATGAAGCAAGAGGCTCATTAAGCAACACCTCATCCCTCGTTGATAGTATTGGCTTTTCCTATGGACTCAATGTGATCTTGGATCACTAAAATATAAAATGAAGAGTCTTGAGCTTTTGAGCTTGAGCCAATCCTTTGTCCTTAGCATTTTGAGGGTTCCACTTTCACATCCATGCCATGCCAATCATTGAGCTTTCCTGAAATAATCATCTTGGAATAGCATTAGCTCAATGAGCTATATGTTGTTATGAATTACCAAAACCACCTAGGGATAGTTGCACTTTCAATCTCCCCCTTTTTGGTAATTGATGACAACATATAGATCAAAGCTTCGACAAATGATAATAAGCATGAAATATATCGTCGCTTTGAGAAGTATGTGATAAGTAAGAGCTCCCCCTAAATTTGTGCATATTTAAAATTTGCTTTGGACTGCAAATGCACAAGGAGTTAGAGTCATGGGTTACTCTTCCATGTCACATACATCTTGGTGGAGCGCTTAAAATGATAAGAATGAAATACATGCACTCATCACCATGAATAGTGAGTGATCACATAAGATAGATAAGATAATAGCATTAAGCAAGCATTAAGTGTAGCTTATGATCAAACACATGATCATCAATGTCTCACAAGCATAGTATCTCAAGCACTCAAAGCAAACAAGTTTGAAAAACCACCAAATAAAGCAAGAGAGAAAAGCAACACTCTCTCTCTCTCGAAGCCTATGATCTATACATCTTCTTCCCCTTTGGCAACAAGTTACCAAAAAGTTCCTAGAAAATGCATAGCACTAGATCGACGCTCAGGCTTGATCTTCTGGTGGTGGTGGAGTCCGGATCACTCCAAGGACGAAGGCTTCGGTAGATGCTGAAGTAGACGCTGGAGTTGGAGCTGAAGTAGATGCTGGAGCTGGTGGAACTGAGGCTGTTGCTGGTGCTGAGGTGGTGGCTCTGGTGTCAGCAACTGGCACGGCAGATGACCTCGGGCCTCGTGGCACTCTGGCAAAGGCATGAGTGGTAGTCCTGCCTCTCCTCTCCTGCATGTCCTCCCGGAGCTACTCCACTGCAGACTGAACTTCCGTTACTTTGACATCCAAGTCATAGAACTTCTGTTCCATGATTCTCTCTAGGCTCTGCTGATTTTGAGTGAGGGTGGCTAGACTTTGCTCAATCCTCAGCGTGGATGCAATCAAGTAACCAAGCTGCTCTTGTTTGGTCTTCAAGAAGTATTCAGATGCCTCCTCTTGAGTTGGCATCTTGGCAGCTTTCTCCTTCCTCGCCTTCTCCTTCTTTGCGTAAGCTTGTGCAGACGATGGCTCGTTCTCAGTCATGACAACTTGATTGTCCTCAAAATCTGGATGGATGGGCAAATGTTCCTTGTCCAATAAATATATGCCCGTGCCCATCTTGGAGTTGATGAGCTCCTGAATTTGAGGGGCATACCCGCAACTCCTCTTCTGATCTGCTGCAGTCCTCTTGATTGTTTCCACTATGAGGCTCATCACCTTGAACTTCTGAGGCACATCAAACACATGTAGCAAGTTGATAGCATGGCCTCTTATCATCTTGTGATCTCCAGACTTGGGTAGTAAGGTGTGCCTTAGTATCCAATTGATCGTAGGCAGACCTGACAGAAGATAATGCACTGAGCCAAACTTGAAAGTATCAAGTGCTTCATTTGGGATCTCCTTGTACATATTGGACATTGAGTTGTGGTCCATCTTCTTCTTGGCATATATGTCCATGTCGTCATCATGCTCCTCTGGGGCATTAATCAACTTTGCCCATTCCTCAACAGTGGATTGGTACCTCGTACCCTCAGACATCCATGTGATCCTCCCATCTGGATAAAAATGTGCCGTGGAGTAGAACTGCATTATAAGCTCCTCATTCCACTTTGTGAGCTTTTGCCCAACAAAGTCAGCTACTCCACAAGCTATGAAGCTGTCTTGCACTCCAGGATAGTGCTCTTCGTTGTCCTTGATATATTGCCAATCAACCCATCGCATATCACAAACAATGGGCTTCTTATCTAGCAGCACTGTCTCATAAAAATCCTGCTGCTCCTTGGTGTGAAATCTGTAGTCCACGGCAGTCCTTCTCCTTGAAGCATATGGGTCTGCTTCTCTCCACTTCCTCAGCCCTGAATCTCTCCTGAGCTTCATATCCTCAGCCACAGGATGAGCATCGTTGTGGTCTGGGATCTTGGGCTTTAGCTTTCTCAGGACATTCTCTTTCTCTTCTTCTGCAACAGTCTCAGGCACTGGGGCCTTGTTCTTCTCAGCTGCAGGAATGCTCCTTGTATTCCTCTTTGGTTTTGGCTTGGAGGCAGCTTTGGGCTTAGATGCAGTAGCCCCTGACCTTATGGCATCACCCATCAGCTTGGGTGCCTTGGGTGCTGGTGCAGCTACCTCTTCTTCCTCTTCCTCTTCCATGATGGAAGCTTTTCCTAGCACTCTGGCTACGGTCTTCTTGACCCTTTCCTTCCTCTTCTTGCCTTCTGCAGCAACTGGCTCTTGGGGAGTGGGCTTCTCAGTTGAGGCTCTTGCCTTTGACATGGGCTGCCTACCTGCTGGCCTTTTGATTTTCAGCCCTGGCTTTGTGCCTTGAGCTAGCTCAACTCTCTTGGAAGTGGCCTCTTCCTCTGCCACATAGTCCTCATCTTCAGAATCTGAAGTCCTCTTCTTCCTCTGTCTCGTGGCTGCCTTTGGCAAGTTGCTAGGGGTGCTCCTGCTGCCCTCATCTGAAGAACTTGAGGGACTAGTGCCCTCACTCATGTGCACCTGCTGCTCTGACATGTTTTGGCTATCACTTTGATCAGCCATGCTGCAAACTGACTGCAGACCCTGTGAACAGATTATAGATGAGGTAGAAAGGATGAGCATCACAAAATGTAGAGATTTTTGCAAAAGAGTGATCCAAAAACTTAGTTTTAGTTTCCCATTGAAATCATCTCGGATCTACCGATTTTCAAACTCGGTGATACCGAAGCAGTTTTGGAACCTAAACTAGTGAACTCGGTAGGACCGAGTCACAGTTCGGTGGTACCGAGACTGCTAGGGTTTCACAGAGTTCCAAAATCGGTCACACCGATAAGTAATTCTCGGTCAGACCAAGTCTCACTTGTGCAATGGCATAAGCCAAATCGGTGGGACCGAGTTTTTCAACTCGGTGGGTCCGAGATGGTTTCGGCGGATACCTAAACCTAGAATTTTCGAATCAACCCTAATCTATGAGCATTTTGACTGGATAGGAGTGTTTCAATCGTGGCAAGAATCATGAAGATCACAATGTGCTAGGAATCAGATTGTAGAATAGCACAAAGATCAAGTCCATACCCTAGTTCGGCGGGGACTTGCTACGGCTGCAACGGCGGGGCAGAATTCCCGTTGACGGCGACGGAGACCAGCGACTGGAGGCGGCTGGCAGCGAGAAGACGATCCGGAGACCACGAGGGCAGAGCAGGCTATCGCGCGGGCGAAGGGGTTCGGAGAAATTTCCAAAATTTTGCCCTTGACTATATATAGCCCGACCCTGTCGGTGTGACCGAGTGGAGCAACTCGGTGGCACCGAGATTCATAACTGCAAGCAGTTACTGAAACTCGGTGTGACCGAAAGGTTCAAATCGGTTGCACCGAGATCGAAAACCTAGATCAACTTAATGATCTCGGTAGGACCGAAAGTGGAGTATCGGTCAGACCGAGAATCATAAAGAGGTTTTGGAAGTTTAAGTCTATGACGAATCGGGGACTCTGAGCGCTCCTCACACAGAGTGGTTCGAATCTGACTTGATCAAATTTTGTGATGCAGCATGAATAGAGTTTGAGACGAGAAAAGCATAGATAGCTAGAGGAGGTTCTTAGGCATTCTTGTCCATCCACTTGGCAAAAAGAAATAAAGCCGAACAATCAAAACAACAAGTGCATGTCCTCGAATGAGTAAAATATGCATCCAGCATGCTCACACAATAAGATGGCAAATGAAATATGTGACAAGGCATGCACAACCAATTCTAGCATCTATCAAGCAATTTGCGATGACTAGGTCATCTATATATGAGTATATTGACTTAGGAGTCAAGTGAGAACACTTGATCATAGGTCATACTCATCGTTTAAGCTCAAGTGGGGTTACCACTTTTACATAAAGCATTGTTGTGTTCACATCTTTAGAGTTGCTTTAGCTCAAGTCTTAGAGTAAAGCTCCCCCTAGATGTGATATCCCCCCTAAGAGGGATGAACTAACCTTGGGTTTTGTCGATGATGACTTCATGTAGATATTGAAGATGTGGATGCTCAATGTTGATGTAGATCTCTTGGAGCTATCCATTTGAGTGAATTGCACTTTCAATACCTACATGGGTTAGTCCCACAAGGAACAAACGAGGATATCCATAGACATAGAGTGATGCACACACAAGATGATGTCCATAAAACTTTTAGGTTACCTTGTCCCTTGTCTTACCAACAAGAGGGTTTGTGACTCCTTGAACAAGTGCAAGATGTGGAAGTTGATTGCAATTGTTCTTGCCAAAATGATAAGAGTGAAGTATGTTGGCGGAGTCACCCTCGAGAACTCTCTAGTTCTTCTTCTTTTGGATCCACACCATCTTGATGGGAATCCTTGGAGTTGTAGTCATACTTGATGAAGTGGAACTTGAAGTAGTCTTGGGAATCCACTTGACTAAGGTCTTTGGAGTTTCTTCAAATGCATCAATTTCCTCTTGAAGCTTGTCCTTGCCTTTTTGCTTGTAGTCTTGTGGTGGAAGATCATCTTGAGCTTGTGTCCCCTTGAAAGAAGTATCATACTTCTCTTGTTGAGGAATAAACTTCATCTTGGGGTATTGATCTTCTTCCCACTCAACTCCATTGGCATTGAACTTTCGTTCAAAACCAACACCTTGATTCTTCCGGTGCATTCCTTGCTTGCGCACAATTTCCTCGAATTGCTTACTCCCGGCAAGGCTTTTGTACACTCCTTTCTCTATAATTCCCTTCAATAAACTATTTTCTTGCTCAAGTGTAACTTGGCTAAGAGAATCATTAGTGGAATCAAGAGAACTACTAGAAGCAACAATATTGGATTTAACATGATCATTGTCACTGCTAGAGGAAGAATCTTTCTTGTTACTAGACTTGACTTGAGGCATGTAAGTGGATAAGAGTAAACGCTTGGCAATGTAAGAAGAACTTTTCTTGCGGAGATCATCATTGATTGCTTTTAAGAACTCATGCTCTTGCTCAAGATTGAGCTTCTCAAAGCATAATTTCTCATGAGCTCTTAAAAGTTCTCGATGATCTTTGAAGATGGTTTCATGAGCTAACTTAAGAGTGTTTAGTTCTTTAGTTAGGGCCTCAATCTTCTCCTTATCATTGTCATTCGTTTTATCTTGATTAGCATGTTTAATTGACATTTCATCATAGTATTCATCACTAGAGTTGTCAATAAGCAAATCATCACCTAACAAGTCATCTTCATCACTATTGAAATCAACATACACGGGGTGTGTTACCTTAGGACCTTTGGCCATGAAGCATCTTCCAATTCCTTCATTTGGTGAGTCAAATATGTCGTAGGAGTTGGTTGACACAAGTGCTAGACCGGCAACACCTTCATCTTGAGTATCTTCGGAGTCGGAGTGATAACTTCTTTCGGAGTGGCTGTCGGAGTCGGAGCCGGATACCCATTCACCAACATGAGCTTGATGTCTTCGTCTTGTATAGCTCCTTGATGATTTTTCCTTCCTTTCCGAATCCTTGTTTCTCCGTGAGTATCTTCGTTCATAACGATCATCTCTACTCCTTCTCTCTCTTGGTGGTGATCCTTTGCTTCTTCTTTTTGGAGAATCTTCTCTTCTCTTGTAGGGAGCCGTACACTCATTGGAATAGTGTCCGGGTCTTCCACAATTGTAGCAGTTTTGCTCTCGACTAGAAGATCTTTTGTCATTGTAGGACCTTGACTTGAAGCTTCTATCTTTGCTTCTACTCTTGTAGAACTTGTTGAAGTTCTTCACCATTAAGCTCAATTCTTCATTGAAGTCTTGTTTCTCACTTGATGATGTAGGGGCTTCACATGAGGCTTTATAGGCACCACTTGATTTGTTGTGAAGTTCCTCTTTATCCTTAAGTGACATCTCATGAGCAACAATTCTTCCAATCACCTCCGTTGGCTTGAGATCTTTGTAATTGGGCATCATTGGGATCAATGTGCACACGGTATCATACTTTCCATCCAAGGCTCTTAGAATCTTCTTGATGATGAATCTATCGTTCATCTCTTCACTTCCTAAGCCGGCAATCTCATTTGTGATGAGAGCAAGCCTAGAGTACATTTCAATGACACCTTCACCATCCTTCATCTTGAACTTGTCAAGTTGGCTTTGAAGCACATCCAACTTGGATTCCTTGACGGAGTCGGTACCTTCGTGCATATCAATCAAAGTGTCCCAAATTTCCTTTGCATTCTCAAGACGGCTGATTTTGTTGAATTCTTCGGGGCACAATCCGTTGAAGAGAATATCACAAGCTTGAGCATTGTATTGCAACATCTTCAACTCATCCGCGGTAGCTTCACGGTTTGGTTCTTTCCCATCAAAGAAGTTACCTTGCAAACCAACACACACAATAGCCCAAACGACGGGGTTATGTCCAAGAATATGCATTTTCATTTTATGCTTCCAACTAGCAAAGTTAGTACCATCAAAGTAAGGACCTCTACGGTGATAATTTCCCTCGCTAGACGCCATACTCTCCTAGGTTGTGAAACCAAGGCTATGACCCCCAAAAGCTATGGAGATCAAAGCAAATGGAGATCAAAGCTCTGATACCACTTGTAGGATCGAAAGTATGTCTAGAGGGGGGGGGGGTGATTAGACTACTTGACCAAATAAAAACTTAACCTTTTCCCAGTTTTAGTTCTTGGCAGATTTTAGCTATTGTAGGACAAGTCAAGCAATCATCACACAATTCAAGCAAGCATGCAAAGAGTATATTGGCAGCGGAAAGTAAAGCATGCAACTTGCAAGAATGTAAAGGGAAGGGTTTGGAGAATTCAAACGCAGTTGGAGACACGGATGTTTTTCCCGTGGTTCGGATAGGTGGTGCTATCCTACACCCACATTGATGGAGACTTCAAGCCACGAAGGGTAACGGTTGTGCGAGTCCACGGAGGGCTCCACCCACGAAGGGTAACGGTTGCGCGAGTCCACGGAGGGCTCCACCCATGAAGGGTCCACGA
The DNA here is from genome assembly GCF_018294505.1 of Triticum aestivum. Classification (NCBI taxonomy): domain Eukaryota; kingdom Viridiplantae; phylum Streptophyta; class Magnoliopsida; order Poales; family Poaceae; genus Triticum; species Triticum aestivum. The sequence goes on from NC_057797.1 coordinate 682,090,868, forward strand.
AGAAGCAACCACCCACGAAGGGTCCATGAAGAAGAAACCTTGTCTATCCCACCATGGCCATCGCCCACGAAGGACTTGCCTCACTAGTGGTAGATCTTCACGAAGTAGGCGATCTCCTTGCCCTTACAAACTCCTTGGTTTAACTCCACAATCTTGTCGGAGGATCCCAAGTGACACCTAGCCAATCTAGGAGACACCACTCTCCAAGAAGTAACAAATGGTGTGTAGGTAATGAACTCCTTGCTCTTGTGCTTCAAATGATAGTCTCCCCAACACTCAACTCTCTCTCATAGGATTTGGATTTAGTGGAAAGAAGATTTGAGTGGAAAGCAACTTGGGAAGGCTAGAGATCAAGATTCATATGGTACGAATGGAATATCTTGGTCTCAACACATGAGTAGGTGGTTCTCTCTCAGAACATATGAGATGGAATGGTGTGTGTGTTCTGATGGCTCTCTCTTCGAATGAAGAGGAGGTGGAGGGGTATATATAGCCTCCACACAAAATCCAACCGTTACACACAGTTTTCAATCTCGGTGGGACCGAATCAACAAACTCGGTCGGACCAAAAAGGTAAACCTAGTGACCGTTAGAGATTTTTGGTGGGACTGACATGCAGCTCGGTACGACCGATATGGTTAGGGTTTGGGCATAACATAATCTTGGTGAGACCGATTACACAAACTCGGTGAGACCGACTTTGGTAATAGGCTAACCAGAGAGTTGGTCAGGCAAACTCGGTGGGACCGATTTGCTCTTTCGGTGAGATCGAAAAGTTACAAAAAGGAAACAAAGAGTTTACATTGCAATCTCGGTGGGACCGATCCGCTCTTTCAGTGAGACCAAAAAGTTACGAAAGGGAAACAAAGAGTTTGCAATCCCATCTCGGTGAGAACGAGATCCCTATCGGTAGAACCGAATTGCTAGGGTTTGGCAGTGGCTAATGACATGTGAAACTCGGTGGCGCCGGATAGAAAGAATCGGTATGACCGAGTTTGGCTTTGGGTTTAGGTCATATGTGGATATGGGAAAGTAGTTGAGGGTTTTGGAGCATATCACTAAGCACATGAAGTAAAAGGCCCATTAAGCAACACCTCATCCCTCCTTGATAGTATTGGCTTTTCCTAAAGACTCAATGTGATCTTGGATCACTAAAATATAAAATGAAGAGTCTTGAGCTTTTGAGCTTGAGCCAATCCTTTGTCCTTAGCATTTTGAGGGTTCCACTTTCACATCCATGCCATGCCAATCATTGAGCTTTCCTGAAATAATCATCTTGGAATAGCATTAGCTCAATGAGCTATATGTTGTTATGAATTACCAAAACCACCTAGGGATAGTTGCACTTTCAGGTTACCTAATTGCATCCACCCTGCGGATTGAGAAAGGACTAGCCACACTAACTCAGAACCAGGCAAGCCTAGAGAGAATCATGGAACAAAAGTTCTATGACTTGGATGTCAAGGTGACAGAGATTCGGACTGCAGTGGAGCAGCTCCAAGATGACATGAAGGAGAGGAGAGGCAAGACTACAACTGATGCCTTTGCCAGAGTGCCACGAGGTCCAAGGTCGTCTGCAGTTCCAGTTGCTGACCCCAGAGCCACCATGTCTGCACCAGCTACAGCCTCAGTTCCACCAGCTCCTGCATCCACTTCAGCCTCGACTCCGACTACGTCTATAGAAGGCTTCGTCCTTGGAGTGCTCCGGACTCCACCACCACCTGAAGATCAAGCCTGAGTGTTGATCTAGCACTATGCATTTTCTAGGAACTTTTTGGTAACTTGTTGCCAAAGGGGGAGAAAAATGTATAGATCATAGGCTTCGAGAGAGAGAGTGTTGCTTTTATTCTCTCTTGTTTTATTTGGTGTTTTTTTTCGAACTTTGTTTGCTTTTGTGTGAGATACTATGTCATTGCTCGTGAGACATTGATGATCATGTGTTTGATCATAAGCTACACTTAATGCTTGATGAATGCTATTATCTTATCTATCTTATGTGATCATTCACTATTCTTGGTGATGAGTGCATGTATTTCATTCTTATCATTTTAAGCGCTCCACCAAGATGTATGTGACATGGAAGAGTAACCCATGACTCTAACTCCTTGTGCATTTGCAGTCCAAAGCAAATTTTAAATATGCACAAATTTAGGGGGAGCTCTTACTTGTCACATACTTCTCAAAGCGACGATATATTTCATGCTTATTATCATTTGTCGAAGCTTTGATCTATATGTTGTCATCAATTACCAAAAAGGGGGAGATTGAAAGTGCAACTATCCCTAGGTGGTTTTGGTAATTCATAACAACATATAGCTCATTGAGCTAATGCTATTCCAAGATGACTATTTCAGGAAAGCTCAATGATTGGCATGGCATGGATGTGAAAGTGGGACCCTCAAAATGCTAAGGACAAAGGATTGGCTCAAGCTCAAAAGCTCAAGACTCTTCATTTTACATTTTAGTGATCCAAGATCACATTGAGTCTTTAGGAAAAGCCAATACTATCAATGAGGGATGAGGTGTTGCTTAATAAGCCTTTTGCTTCATGTGCTTAGTGATATGCTCCAAAACCCTCAACTACTTTCCCATATCCACATATGACCTAAACCCAAAGCCAAACTCGGTCATACCGATTCTTTCTATCCGGCGCCACCGAGTTTCACATGTCATTAGCCACTGCCAAACCCTAGCAATTCGGTTCTACCGATAGGGATCTCGGTCTCACCGAGATGGGATTGCAAACTCTCTATTTCCCTTTCGTAACTTTTCGGTCTCACCGAAAGAGCGGATCGGTCCCATCGAGATTGCAATGTAAACTCTTTGTTTCCTTTTTGTAACTTTTCGGTCTCACCGAACGAGCAAATCGGTCCCACCGAGTTTGCCTGACCAACTCTCTGGTTAGCCTATTACCAAAATCGGTCTCACCGAGTTTGTGTAATCGGTCTCAGCGAGATTACGTTATGCCCAAACCCTAACCATATCGGTCCTACCGAGTTGCATGTCAGTCCCACCGAAAATCTCTAACGGTCATTAGGTTTACCTTTTCGGTCCGGCCGAGTTTGTTGATTCGGTCCCACCGAGATTGGAAAACTGTGTGTAACGGTTGGATTTTGTGTGGAGGCTATATATACCCCTCCACCTCCTCTTCATTCGTGGAGAGAGCCATCAGAACACATACACAATTCCAACTCATATGTTCTGAGAGAGAACCACCTACTCATGTGTTGAGACCAAGATATTCCATTCCTACCATATGAATCTTGATCTCTAGCCTTCCCAAGTTGCTTTCCACTCAAATATTCTTTCCACAAAATCCAAATCCTATGAGAGAGAGTTGAGTGTTGGGGAGACTATCATTTGAAGCACAAGAGCAAGGAGTTCATCATCAACACACCATTTGTTACTTCTTGGAGAGTGGTGTCTCCTAGATTGGCTAGGTGTCACTTGGGAGCCTCCGACAAGATTGTGGAGTTGAAACAAGGTGTTACTTCTTGTAATTAGCTGTCGGCAACACCCGTCCGCGGCGGACGCGGCCTGTCGGCTCCGTACCAGACCAGTCGGCGGGCCCCAGCAGTCGGCGGAGAAGTCGGAGGTCGGAGGCACTAACAGCGGGGCCCGCGCCCAGTCGAGTTACCATTGTACCCCTGGGGGGTAGGCCTATATAAACCCCCCAGGGCACCCATGCAAGGGGTTGGATCCCAGTAGTTCTAGACCATACCAGATAGAAGGAGAGAGCTAGCCTTGCCCTCTTCTACCACCAGAAACAGCTCAAGGAGCGACCGTGTAAACACTTGGCCATAGTGATCATGCGGAGACCCCGCATAGCAGCAGTAGGGGTATTATCTCCCCGCAGAGCCCCGAAGCTGGGTAAGATTCGCCGGCGTGCATGTCTTTGCCTCATCCCGTTTCCAGGCACCGACGACGTTCTACTCGCCCCCACCATGATAAGCCATCCGTTGGCATATGTTGCACCAAACCCCCGACAATATGTTTGTCACATGTTTCATGTTTCTTTCCTTGTGCTACAATTATTACCTTTCGTGTGAGCATCATTGAATTCTAATGCCTAGCTAAGGGCGTAAAACTATAGCTCTTGTTGGGAGGCAACCCAATGAATAAAATTTATTTTTGCTTTTTGATTCCTGTTTTTGAGTGTTAGCACAATTATGCCACTGTTATGATTGTGTTTTTATGTTTTAATTAGTGTTTCTGCCAAGTAAAGCCTTTAGGATCTTCTTGGGTGATTGTTGTTTGATCTTGCTGATAAAAACATAAAGTATGCACTCATGAAAATAATTGTCATTTTTTACCAGAGAGCGATAAAATACCAATTCCAACTGAAGTAGATCATAATACAAATTATTTAGGTCGTCCTAATATTTCAGAATTTATAGTTATAGAAGTATTCGAAACCTCCAGATTGCTACAGACTATTCTGTTTTGACAGATTCTGCTTTTCGTGTGTTGTTTGCTTATTTATGGGTAGTATCGGGGGGTATGAACAATAGAGAAGTTGGAATACAGTAGGTTTAATACTAATATAAATAAATAATGAGTTAATTACAGTACATTAAAGTGGTGGTTTGTTTTCTTATACTAACGGAGCTCATGAGATTTTCTGTTAAGTTTTGTGTTGTGAAGTTTTCAAGTTTTTGGGTAAAGATTTGATGGATTTTGGAATAAGGAGTTGCTAGATACTAAGCTTGGGGATTCCCAACACACCCCAAGGTAAAATTCAAGGACAACCAAAAGCCTAAGCTTGGGGATGCCCCGGATGGCATCCCCTCTTTCGTCTTTGTCTATCAGTAACTTTACTTGAGGCTATATTTTTATTCACCACATGATATGTGTTTTTCTTGGAGCGTCTTGTATGATTTGAGTATTTGCTTTTTAGTTTACCACAATAATCCTTGCTGTACACACCTTTTGGGATTGCTGTACACACCTTTTGGGAGAGACACACGGAATTTATTAGAATACTCTATGTGCTTCACTTATATCTCTTGAGCTAGATAATTTTGCCCTAGTGCTTCACTTATATCTTTTTAGAGCATGGTGGTGGTTTTATTTTATAGAAATTATTGATATCTCATGCTTCACTTATATTATTTTGAGAGTCTTTCAGAACAGCATGGTAATTTGCTTAGGTTATAAAATTAGTCCTAATATGATGGGCATCCAAGATGGGTATACTAAAAACTTTCATATAAAGTGCATTGAATACTATGAGAAGTTTGATTATCTATGATTGTTTCGAGATATGAAGATGGTGATATTAGAGTCATGCTAGTTGAGTAGTTGTGAATTTGAGAGATACTTGAGTTAAAGTTTGTGATTCCAGTAGCATGGACGTATGGTGAACCGTTATGTGATGAAGTCGGAGCATGATTTTTTTATTGTCTTCCTTATGAGTGGCGGTCGGGGATGAGAGATGGTCTTTTCCTACCAATCTATCCCCCTAGGAGCATACGTGTAGTACTTCATTTCGATAACTAATAAATTTTTGCAATAAGTATGTGAGTTCTTTATGACTAATGTTGAGTCCATGGATTATATGCACTCTCACCCTTCCACCATTGCTAGCCTCTCTAATACCGTGCAACTTTCGCCGGTACCATAAACCCACCATTTACCTTCCTCAAAACAGCCACCATACCTACCTATTATCGCATTTCCATAGCCATTCTGAGATATATTGCCATGCAACTTTCCACCGTTCCGTTTATTATGACACGCTCCATCATTGTCATATTGCTTTGCATGATCATGTAGTTGACATCGTATTTGTGGCAAAGCCACCTTCATAATTCTTTCATACATGTCACTCTTGATTCATTGCACATCCCGGTACACCACCGGAGGCATTCACATAGAGTCATATTTTATTCTAAGTATCGAGTAGTAATTCTTGAGTTGTAAGTAAATAAAAGTGTGATGATCTTCCTTTTTAGAGCATTGTCCCAGTGAGGAAAGGATGATGGAGACTATGATTCCCCCACAAGTCGGGATGAGACTCCAGACGGAAAAAAGAGGCCATAAAAAGGGGGAGAAAGGCCCAAATAAAACAATGAAAGAAAAAGAGGGAAGGGGCAATGCTACTATCCTTTTACCACACTTGTGCTTCAAAGTAGCACCATGATCTTCATGATAGAGAGTCTCCTATGTTGTCACTTTCATATACTAGTGGGAATTTTTCATTATAGAACTTGGATTGTATATTCCAATGATGGGCTTCCTCAAAATTGCCCTAGGTCGTGAGCAAGCAAGTTGGCTCCACACCCACTTAGTTTCTTGTTGAGCTTGCATACACTTATAGCTCTAGTGCATCCGTTGCATGGCAATCCCTACTCACTCATATTGATATCTATTGATGGGCATCTCCATAGCCCATTGATACGCCTAGTTGATGTGAGACTATATATCTTCTCCTTTTTGTCTTCTCCACAACCACTATTCTGTTCCACCTATAGTGCTATGTCCATGGATCACGCTCATGTATTGCGTGAAGATTGAAAAAGTTTGAGAACATCAAATGTATGAAACAATTGCTTGGCTCGTCATCGGGGTTGTGCATGATTTAAATATTTTGTGTGATGAAGATAGAGCATAGCCAGACTATATGATTTTGTAGGGATTGCTTTCTCTGGCCATGTTATTTTCAGAAGACATGATTACTTTATTAGTATGCTTGAAGTATTATTATTTTTATGTCAATATTAAACTTTTGTCTTGAATCTTTCGGATCTGAACATCCGTGCCACAATAAAGAAAATTGCATTGAAAATAATGTTAGGTAGCATTCCACATTAAAAATTCTATTTTTATCATTTACCTACTCGAGGACGAGAAGGAATTAAGCTTGGGGATGCTTGATATGTCTCCAATGTATCTATAATTTTGATTGTTCCATGCTATTATATTATCTGTTTTGGATGTTTAATGGGCTTTAATATGCTCTTTTATATTATTTTTGGGACTAACCTATTAACTGGAGGCCCAGTGCCAGTTTCTGTTTTTTTGCCTATTTTAGTGTTTCGTAGAAAAGGAATATCAAATGGAATCCAAACGGAACGAAACCTTTCTGAGGTTCTTGGAACAAACGCAATCTAGGAGAGTTGGAGTGGAAGTCTGGAAGTCTGCGAGGCGGCTACGAGGCAGGAGGGCGCGCCTAGGGGGGTAGGCGTTCCCCCACCCTCGTGGGCCCCATGGAGCTCCCCCGACGTACTTCTTTCACCTATATATAATCTTATACCCTAAAAACATCCAGGAGAGCCACAAAACCACTTTTCCATCGCCACAACATTTGGTCCCCATGAGATCCCATCTGGGGCCTTTTCCGGCGATCTTCCGGAGGGGGAATCGATCAGGGAGGGCTTCTACATCAACACCATAGCCTCTTCGATGATGTGTGAGTAGTTTACCACAGACCTTCGGGTCCATAGTTATTAGCTAGATGGCTTCTTCTCTCTCTTTGGTTCGCAATACAAAGTTCTCCTTGATGTTCTTGGAGCTCTATTGGATGTAATACTTTTTGCGGTGTGTTTGCCGAGATCCGATGAACTATGGATTTATGATCAAGTTTATCTATGAATAATATTAGGTTCTTCTCTAAATTATTATATGCCTTATTTGATATCTTTGCAAGTCTCTTCGAATTATCGGCTTAGTTTGGCCTACTAGATTGATCTTTCTTGCAATGGGAGAAGTGCTTAGCTTTGGGCTCAATCTTGCGTTTTCCTTTCCTAGTGATAGTAGGGGCAACAAGGCATGTATTGTATTATTGCCATCGAGTATAAAAAGATGGAGTTTATATCATATTGCTTGAGTTTATCCCTCCACATCATGTCATCTTGCGTAATGCATTACTCTGTTCTTATGAAGTTAATACTCTAGATGCATGCTGGATAGCGGTCGATGTGTGGAGTAATAGTAGTAGATGCAAAATCGTTTTGGTCTACTTAACATTGACGTGATGCCTATATTCATGATCATTGCCTAGATATTCTCATAACTATGCGCTCTTCTATCAATTGCTCGGCAGTAATTTGTTCACCCACCGTAATACATGCTATCATGAGAGAAGCCACTAGAGAAACCTATGGCCCTCGGGTCTCTTTCTTATTATATTGCATCTCTTTTTATTTTCATCGCATCTCGTTTACTATTTTGCAATCTTTACTTTCTAATCTATACAACTAAAATACCAAAAATATTTAGCTTACTATCTTTATCAGATCTCACCTTTGCGAGTGACCATGAAGGGATTGACAACCCCTTTATCGCGTTGGTTGCAAGGTTCTTGATTGTCTGTGCAGGTACTAGGTGACTTGCGTGTTATCTCCTACTGGATTGATACCTTCACTAGTACAAAAAGGGCCATTTGTCCCGCTTCATAAGGCCCATCTGTCCCGGTTGGGGAACCGGGACTAAAGGGTCATTACTAATGCCCTAGACCTTTAGTCCCGGTTCTTATACTATCCGGGACAGATGGGCCTCCACGTGGCCGCTCCGGCAAGCCCATGCACGAGGGCCTTTGGTCCAGGTTGGTAGCACCAACCGGGACCAATAAGCTTCCACGCATCAGCATTTCAGGGGCTGGTTTTTTTGAAAGGAGGTGGTTTTGGGGTTTTGGGGGTAATTTAGGTTGGTATAGGTAGCTAATAGAGAGATGTGTCCTCTCTTATCTCTGTGCTACTGCTACTGCTATGCCTAAACATGACTTAGATTGAAGTGAGGCAACATGTGGTGCATGTCGAAACTAATACTAATCCTAACTTGATCAAGTTTGGATTGTACTACTTTCGACATGCACCACATGCATGTTGCCTTCACTTCAATCCAATCCATGTCCATTTCACCCGCTGATATATAATAACTCTTCATGCTCGCATCATGCATCATCATATATAATAACAAGTCTACTAATCATCATCATACAACTTCTACTTGTTATTAATAACAAGTCATACGATCATTATCCTCATAGTCATCGAACCAACCCTACTTAATTGTTCTTAGCACATGATCATCAGTATTAGGTAGGACCTAAATACCCTCTTTAAGGTAAAATAGCATAAAACAATATAGACCCCGACTCTCCATTATGGAGAATGGAGATCATCCCATCTCCAATTCTTGCGCTTCGCTTCCTTTTGCTTCCAAGAACCTCCTTACGACTGTCCATACATTTTTTCCACCCTTTGATTTGCATGTCTCCATTCCTTTTAGAAATCTGGTATGGACAGTTGAGATTCGTAGGATGACCTAGTTGTATGTTCAAAACATTAAGGCTACCTTTCTGATACATCAAATGAGGCACACAATTCTCTGGCATTATCTGTTGAAAAACATAGTAATAATTCCATAGTTAGCAATGATGTACTAGTTTTAGAAGTATGCAAAAGATGCACGAATGTCGTAATAGTAAAAAATCTTACTAGGGTATCTCCATGGTAGTTACCGTAGTTGAACACATGCACTGTGGCACGTATTGACCATAACGTTGAGGAGTTTGATTGTAGATATTGTAATTCTCAATGTCAGTACAAAATCCGACAGATGATTTTTCTCCTTGTAAGTTAATTCGGAGCCATCGGTGTAGTGGGTTTTGTCTACCATCCCCCGCACATTGTTTGAAGAATGAAAATAAGCTGTCAATGGAAATAAGCTGTCAACTATTTTGAAATAAACAATATAAATTAGCTAATAACTATGTTTGAGAAACTAAACTCACATAGCGGTAGAATTGGAGGCGTATCAACAAGGACCCAAATGTCCATATTGTCTTGCTCGATTTCAGGATCACCAAGATCCATGGTGACAAGCATACCCTCATCATAACCATACATCTTGCAAAGTGCTTCTGACTTTTTGCAACCAAAATGGGTTACGCTCTCAGAATTGTACAACTTTACTTCAAAATCCACATCATGATGAGTCCTTAGGTGAATTTTCATTGTTTCAAAACTTTCATGGTCTTCAAAACACATCCTCTTTCATGGTCTTCAAAACTTTCACATAGTAGTACAGCGGCGGCTTGGGATGGCGTCGGGGCGGCGCGTCGGAGGCAGGGGCGACGATGGCGACGGCGAGACAAGGGGGCAGCATGGCGGCGTCGCGGTGGGGGAATGAGGAACTGAATGAAAAATTTGCAAGTCCTGCTTATATAGACGAGGCATTGGTCCCGGTTCGCAGCACAAACCGGGACCAATGCCCCCTTTAGTCCCGGTTGGTGCCACCAGCCGGGACCAAAGGTCAGTTTTTGGCAGCCCGAAAGGCGGGAAGCGCCTGCCTTTGGTACCGGTTTGTGGCACCAACCAGTACCAAAGGGGGGCATTCATACCGGTTGGTGCCACGAGCCGGTTCCAATGCCCCCCTTTAGTCCCGGTTGGTGGCACCAATCGGGACCAAAGGCCTCGTTCTGCCCGTGCCCAAATGTTTAGTCCCACCTCACTAGCTGAGAGGGGCGCGCAGTGGTTTATAAGCCCCACTGCCGCACCCCTCTCGAGCTCCTCTCCATTGCAGGCTTTCGGGCCTAATTGTCACCGGTATGCGCGATGGGCCTACTGGGCCTTCCGCGGGCCTGAATCCTGGCCCATGGATGGGTTTCGAGTCGTATTCAGGCCGTGGAGGCCCAGTAGGTGGCATATTTTTTATTTTTTCCCTGTTTTTTTGTTTTCTTTTTTGCTTTATTTATTTTGTTTTGTTTCTGCTTACAACAAAAAACTTATTTTATTTTATTTTGCTATTAAAGTTTCTAACAAAAAAATTCTTTATGAAAATTCGTTTTGCTTTTAATGATTTTGAACAGAAAATACTTTGATAGTTTTAGTTTCATCAATTTTATATTTTATTAAAGTTTATATTATTTTGTTTCTAATTACTTATTTAATTTATTTTATGATAATTCTTTTTGCTATTAAAGTTTGTAACAAAAAAGTTCTTTATGAAAATTCTATATATTTTTAGTTGCATAAATTCTATATAATTTTAGTTTCAATAATACTAGAGGTTTATAAAATGCAACATTCAAAGCATTTCAACAAAACATTCAAAGCATTTCAACAAAACGGACGGAAACTCGTCTGTTACAACATGCATTTCAAATGAACTAGGAAAAGGTTGAAAGTTGGCATGGTGTCATCATAATAGTTGTGGACAGAAAGTCTTCACTTTTAATTCGCTTGTGTGTTTTGCTTATTGCGCCGTAACCATGGATAATCTTCACTTTTTATCAGGATGCTTGGGTCAGCCTTAACTTTGAAGGGAGGAATTTCATGAAACTTTTCATAATCTTCGGACATGTCTGTCTTGCCCTCCACTCCCACGATGTCCCTTTTTCCTAAAGGAACTATGTAGCGCTTTCGCTCATCGTATGATGTATTCGCTTCCTTATCTTTTCTTTTTCTCGGTTTGGTAGACATGTCCTTCACATATATAACCTGTGCCACATCATTGGCTAGGACGAACGGTTCGTCAGTGTGCCCAAGATTGTTCAGATCCACTTTTGTCATTCCGTACTTTGGGTCTACCTGTACCCCGCCTCCTAGCAGATTGACCCATTTGCACTTAAACAAAGGGACCTTAAAATCATGTCCGTAGTCAAGTTCCCATATGTCCACTATGTAACCATAATATGTGTCCTTTCCCCTCTCGGTTGTTGCATCAAAGCGGACACCGCTGTTTTGGTTGGTGCTCTTTTGATCTTGGGCGATCGTGTAAAATGTATTCCCATTTATCTCGTATCCTTTGTAAGTCAATACAGTCGAAGATGGTCCCCTGGACAATGAGTATAGCTCATCACAAACAGTGTTGTCACCTCTGAGACGTGTTTCCAACCAACTGCTGAAAGTCATGATGTGTTCACATGTAATCCAGTCGTCACACTGCTCCGGGTGTTTGGAGCGTAGACTGTTCTTGTGTTCATCGATATACGTGGTCAGCAAGGTAGAGTTCTGTAGAACTATGTAGTGTGCTTGAGACCAAGAATGCCCGTCCCTGCATATTATTGAGTCCGCTCGTAGCATGCCTTTTCCAGTCCGCCTCCCATCATACCACGATTTAGGGAGACCTATCTTCTTAAGGCCAGGAATGAAGTCAACACAAAACCCAATGACATCCTCTGTTTGATGGCCCATGGAGATGCTTCCTTCTGGCCTAGCACGGTTACTGCCATATTTCTTTAGGACTCCCATGAACCTCTCAAAGGGGAACATATTGTGTAGAAATACGGGGCCCAGAATGACAATCTCGTCGACTAGATGAACTAGGACGTGCTTCATGATATTGAAGAAGGATGGTGGGAACACCAGCTCGAAACTGACAAGACATTGCGCCACATCACTCCTTAGCCTCGGTATGATATCTAGATCGATCACCTTCTGAGAGATTGCATTGAGGAATGCACATAGCTTCATAATGGCTAATCGGACGTTTTCCGATAGAAGCCCCCTCAATGCAACCGGAAGCAGTTGCGTCATAATCATGTGGCAGTCATGAGACTTTAGGTTCTGGAACTTTTTCTCTGGAATATTTATTATTCCCTTTATATTCGACAAGAAGCCAGTCGGGACCTTCATACTGAGAAGGCATTCAAAAAAGATTTCCTTCTCTTCTTTGGTAAGAGCGTAGCTGGCAGGACCTTCATACTGCTTTGGAGGCATGCCGTCTTTTTCGTGCAAACATTGTAGGTCCTCCTGTGCCTCAGGTGTATCTTTTGTCTTCCCATACATGCCCAAGAAGCCTAACAGGTTCACGCAAAGGTTCTTCGTCACATGCATCACGTCGATTGAAGAGCGTACCTCTAGCTCTTTCCAGTAGGGTAGGTCCCAAAATATAGATTTCTTCTTCCACATGGGTGCGCGTCCCTCAGCATCATTCGGAACAGCTAGTCTGCCGGGACCCTTTCCAAATATTACGTGTAAATCAGAGACCATATCAAGTACGTGATCACCGGTACGCATGGAGGGCTTCTTCCGGTGATCTGCCTCGCCTTTGAAATGCTTGCCTTTCTTTCGACATTGATGGTTGGTCGGGAGAAATCGATGATGGCCCAGATACACATTCTTCCTGCATCTGTCCAGGTATATACTTTCGGTGTCAGCTAAACAGTGGATGCATGTGTGGTATCCCTTGTTAGTCTGTCCTGAAACAGAGCGGGCCAATCGTTGATGGTTACAAATAGCAACGCATGTAGGTTAAATTCCACCTGTTTGTGCTCATCCCACGCACGTACACTATTTCCATTCCATAGCTGTAAAAGTTCTTCAACTAATGGCCTTAGGTACATATCAATGTCGTTGTCGGGTTGCTTAGGGCCTTGGATGAGAATTGGCATCATAATGAACTTCCGCTTCATGCACATCCAAGGAGGAAGGTTATACATACATAGAGTCACGGGTCAGGTGCTGTGATTGCTACTCTGCTCCCCGAAAGGATTAATGCCATCCACGCTTAAACCAAACCATAGGTTCCTTGGGTCACCTGCAAACTGAGCCTAGTACTTTCTCTCGATTTTTCTCCACTGCGACCCGTCAGCGGGTGCTCTCAACTTCCCGTCTTTCTTACGGTCCTCACTGTGCCATTGCATCAACTTGGCATGCTCTTTCTTTCTTAACAGTCGTTTCAACCGTGGTATTATAGGAGCATACCACATCACCTTCGTAGGAACCCTCTTCCTACGGGGCTCGCCCTCAACATCACCAGGGCATCTCGTCTGATCTTATACCGCAATGCAACGCATACCAGGCATGCGTTCAAATCCTTGTACGCACCGCGGTAGAGGATGCAGTCATTAGGGCATGCATGTATCATCTCCACCTCCAATCCTAGAGGGCATACGACCTTCTTTGCTGCGTACGTACTGTCGGGCAATTCCTTATCCTTTGGAAGCTTCTTCTTCAATATTTTTAGTAGCTTCTCAAATCCTTGGTCAGGCACATCATTCTCTGCCTTCCACTGCAGCAATTTCATTATGGTACCGAGCTTTGTGTTGCCATCTACGCAATTGGGTTACAACCCTTTTTTGTGATCCTCTAACATGTGATCGAACTTCAGCTTCTCCTTTTCACTTTCGCACTTTTCCCTTGCATCAACAATGACCCGACAGAGATCATCATCGGGCACATCGTCTGGTTCCTCTTGATCTTCAACTTCCTCTTGATCTTCAGCTTCCCCCATTGCAGCATCACTGTATTTAGGGGGCATATAGTTGTCATCGTCATCTTCTTCTTCGTTGTCTTCCATCATAACCCCTATTTCTCTGTGCTTCGTCGAAACATTATAGTGTGGCATGAAACCCTTTTACAGCAGGTGGGTGCGAAGGATTTTCTTGTCAGAGTAATACCTCGTATTCCCACAATCAGGGCATGGACAACACATAAAACCATTCTGCTTGTTTGCCTCAGCCACTTCAAGAAATTTACGCACGCCCTTAATGTACTCGGAGGTGTGTCTGTCACCGTACATCCATTGCCGGTTCATCTGCGTGCATTATATATAATTATGTGTGTCAAAAGTAAGAAAATTAGACAAGTATCTATCTAAAGTAAGATTTTTTTCTTTCAGAAAGAAGATAAGAACAAGAGGCTCACCACGGTGGTGCCGACGACGAGATCGGCGCGGGAGATCGACGGCGGTGAAGACGAGGATGGGGCATGATGGACCGCTAAACCTAGACAAATCTCGGAAAAAATGGAGCTCCGAGGTCGAGCTTCGAGAGGAGAAAGCTTAACTAATGTGGCTCGGGCATTTCATCGAGCACCTCACATGCATAAGAGGTGAGCTAGAGCACACAAATGCCCTTCCTCGCCGGCCAGCAAAAAACAGAGCAATGTGGAGTGCTCTGCTCGCCGGTGGTGGGGTATATATAGGAAACTCATTGGTCTCAGTTTGTGGCTGGAACCGGGACTAAAGCCCAGCCTTCTGTCCCGGTTCGAGCCAAGAACCGGGACCTATGTTTGTGGGCCAGGAGCGAGGCCCATTGGTCCCGGTTCGTGCCAAGAACCAGGACAAATGGGCCAAGACGAACCGGGACCAATGCCCACAAGGCCCCGGCCGGCCCCCTGGGCTCACGAACCAGGACGAATGCATCCATTGGTCCCGGTTTGTGGCAGAACCGGGACTAATGGGCTAGCCAGGCCCGAACGAAAGCCCCCTTTTCTACTAGTGCTTGGTTCTCAAAAACTGAGGGAAATACTTATGCTACTTTGTTGCATCACCCTTTCCTCTTCAAGGGACGCATGCTCAAGAGGTAGCACCTATCACCTTCCTCTCCCTCCTCATCCATACCACAACCCCATCCTCTCCCATCTGCCCCATCTGCCCTCCTTCTTCCTTCTTCTCTACAAAGAAGCCGGGCTAGAAGCCACCATGCAGTACAACGGCCCGACCTACCATCCCCCCTCGTGCCAGAGAGGCTCTATCCCGCCGGTGTCTATGTAGAGAACACCCTTAGGGTGTGGGCGATCTCAAGGTGGAGGGGTGCAAACGAGTTAACACACTTCTTCCTTTTGGACGGCTACCACCACCTCCCCCTGGCTCTCCTGTGATTTTCCATGTCGAAGAGGTCAATCACAATGGCGTTGTGGTTGCGCTCCTCACTACCTTCACCAACCCCTTCGACGCCTTCTACATCCTCAGCCGAGTGTTTTGGTGTGGGTGTGAGTTTATTGCTTTCACCACCCACAACATCTTCACCGACTTCAACAACATCTTCCCAACCAACGACGACATGCACACCCTCTCGTACCCTGTCGACAACCAGGAGTGAAGGGCACCCGAAGGAGCGAGGTGGCGTTCGCCAAGAGGAGGAGAAGGAGAAGAACCCATTTGGTGCCCCTGATCTATCTAGCTATCTATCTATCATATTAGTATTCAAGTTGTAGTCGTTTATGTTTGCATGTTACTATTATTAAGTTGTAAGGCTATGTCGTAGAACTATGGGTTGTGCTACTATTTATGAGTTATATTGTTGTTGGGTTTCATTCTACTATATATATTGTTATTTCGTGCTATTATTTATGTGTTGCCCTGTGTTGCTATGGGTTGTTGGGTTTCTATCTAGTTTTTATTTTTTTCTATCTAGTTCATATTGGTCAATTGATATATGGGTACCCAAATGTGTTGGGGAATGCAATATTACAATATTTTTTCCTACGATCACGCAAGATTTATCTAGGAGATGCATAGCAACGAGAGGGGAGAGTGTGTCCACGTACCCTCGTAGACCGAAAGCGGAAGCATTTAGTAACACGGTTGATGTAGTCGAACGTCTTCACGATCCAACCGATCCAAGTACCAAACATACGGCACCTCCATGTTCAGCACACGTTCAGCATGATGACGTCCCTCGGGCTCTTGATCCAGTTGAGGACGAGGGAGAGTTTCGTCAGCACGACGGCGTGTTGACGGCGATGATGAAGTTACCGGCGCAGGGCTTCGCCTAAGCACTAGGATGATATGACCGAGGTGTGTAACTGTGGAGGGGGGGCACCGCACACGGTTAAGAGAAGACTTGGTGTGTCTTTGGGGTGCCCCCTCCCACGTATATAAAGGAGGGGGGAGGAGGAGGTGGGCCCTGGAGGGGCGTGCCAAGGGGGGGAGTCCTACTTGGACTCCCGGTCCAAGTAGGATTCGGCCCCCTCCTTCCTTTCTACAGAGGGGAAAAAGGGGGAAGGAGAGGAGGGGAAGAGGAAAAGGGGGGTTGCGCCCTCCCCTTCCTATTAGGACTCCACTTGGGGGGCGCCTCCCCCTTGTGGGCTGTCCCCTCTTCTCTCCCATGGCCCATAAGGCCCATGATTTCCCCCGGGGGTTCCGGTAACCTCCCGGTACTCCGAAAAATTGCCCGACACTCGAAACCATTCTGATGTCCGAATGCAACCTTCGACTATATCGATCTTTACCTCTCGACCATTTCGAGACTCCTCGTCATGTCTGATGTCTACTACACAACCTTCTTCTTGTAGACGTTGTTGGACCTCCAAGTGCAGAGGTTTGTAGGACAGTAGCAAATTTCCCTCAAGTGGATGACCTAAGGTTTATCAATCCGTGGGAGGCGTAGGATGAAGATGGTCTGTCTCAAACAACCCTGCAACCAAATAACAAAGAGTCTCTTGTGTCCCCAACACACCCAATACAATGGTAAATTGTATAGGTGCACTAGTTTGGCGAAGAGATGGTGATACAGGTGCAATATGGATAGTAGATAATGGTTTTTGTAATCTGAAAATATAAAAACAGCAAGGTAACTAATGATAAAAGTGGGCACAAACAGTATTGCAATGCGTTGAAACAAGGCCTAGGGTTCATACTTTCACTAGTGCAAGTCCTCTCAACAATAATAACATAATTGGATCACATAACTAGCCCTCAACATGCAACAAAGAGTCACTCCAAAGCCACTAATAGTGGAGAACAAACGAAAAGATTATGGTAGGGTACGAAACCACCTCAAAGTTATTCTTTCCAATCAATCCGTTGGGCTATTCCTATAAGTTTCACAAACAACCCTAGAGTTCATACTAGAATAACACCTTAAGACACAAATCAACCAAAACCCTAATGTCACCTAGATACTCCAATGTCACCTCAAGTAAACGTGGGTATGATTATACGATATGCATCACACAATCTCAGATTCATCTATTCAAACCAACACAAAGTACTTCAAAGAGTGCCCCAAAGATTCTACCGGAGAGTCAAGACGAAAACATGTGCCAACCCCTATGCATAGATTTGCAAGGTCACGGAACCCGCAAGTTGATCACCAAAACATACATCAAGTGGATCATAAAATACCCCATTGTCACCACAGGTATCCCATGCAAGACATACATCAAGTGTTCTCAAATCCTTAAAGACTCAATCTGATAAGATAACTTCAAAGGGAAAACTCAATCCATTACAAGAGAGAAGAGGGGGAGAAACATCATAAGATCCAACTATAATAGCAAAGCTCGTGATACATCAAGATCGTATCACCTCAAGAACACGAGAGAGAGAGAGATCAAACACATAGCTACTCGTACATACCCTCAGCCCCCGAGGGAGAACTACTCCCTCCTCATCATGGAGAGCGCTGGGATGATGAAGATGGCCACCGGAGAGGGATTTCCCCTCCGACAGGGTGCCAGAACGGGTCTAGATTGGCTTTCGGTGGCTACAGAGGCTTGGGGCGGCGGAACTCCCGTTCTATTGTGCTTGTCGATGGTTTTAGGGTATATGGGTATATATAGGAGGAAGAAATACGTCAGGGGAGCCACGAGGGGCCCACGAGGCTGGAGGGCGCGCCCAGGGGGTGGGGGCGTTCCCTGCCTCGTGCCTTCCTTGTTGCTTCCCTTACGTACACCCCAAGTCTTCTGGATTGCTTCCGTTCCAAAAATAAGTTCCGTGAAGTTTCAGGTCAATTGGACTCCGTTTGATTTTGCTTTTCTGTGATACCCTAAAATAAGGAAAAACAGAAACTGGCACTGGGCTTTGGGTTAATAGGCAAGTCCCAAAAATAATATAAGAGTGTATAATAAAGCCCATAAACATCCAAAACAGATAATATAATAGCATGGAACAATCAAAAATTATCGATACGCTGGAGACATATCAATGTCCGTGATCTCATTCGGGACTAAGGGAGTCCTGGACTAAGGGGTCCTCGGGCGTCCGGCTGTTATCTGATGGGCCAGACTGATGGGCTATGAAGACATGAAGACTGAATAATATACCCGTGTCCGGATTGGACTCTACTTGGCGTGGAAGGCAAGCTAGGCGACCGATTATGAAGATTCCCTCTTATGTAACCGACCTCGTGTAACTCTAGATCTCTTCGTGTCTATATAAATCGGAGAGCATAGTCCGGATAGGACAGATTCATTACCATATACTCATACGCTAGACTTCTAGGGTTTAGCCATTACGATCTCGTGGTAGATCAACTCTTGTAATACTCATATTCATCAAGATCAATCAAGTAGGAAGTAGGGTATTACCTCCATAGAGAGGGCCCGAACCTGGGTAAACATCGTCTCCCCCGTCTCCTATTACCATCGATCCTAGACGCACAGTTCGGGACCCCCTACCCGAGATCCGCCGGTTTTGACACCGACATTGGTGCTTTCATTGAGAGTTCCACTGTGCCGTTGACGAAAGGTTTGATGGCCCCTTCAATCGTCAGTAATGACATGGTCCAGGGAGAAATCTTCCTCCTCGGACAGATCTTTGTATTTGGCGGCTTCGTACTGCGGGCCAACTCGCTCGGCCATCTAGAGCAGATCGATAGCTACGCCCTGGCCATCAGGTCAGATTCGGAAGCCTGAACTACGTCGCGGACATCTGTGGAGACTTGATCTTTGACAGATTCGAGACCACGGCAACCACTCCCCTTGGCCCGATGAACATGGCTTAAACTTGTCATCGGGACGCATCCAGGAGATAGCTCCTGTAACCACTCTGGCCTTAGATCCGGAGCAGACCAAGTCGTCCAAAGATGGGAAACTCAACCCCATCGCGGGGGCTACCAATTCGGCGGCATTAGAGCCGCATGCAGATTGCATTTCGTATGATACTTGCATCAACGGAACCCCGGACTTGTTTCCGGTATCGATATCCGAACCTTGTGAGCCCGCGGATACCAAACTCGATCGGCTATCGATCTCCAAGTACAGTGCCGCAGATATCTTCCGACACTCCCCCATGGGCGACCTACTAATCTCGCTAAAAAACCTATCCCTGGCAGACGGTTCGTCGCTGAACTATGTTCGGTTTGACCTTACGGTGGATGATGAAGAATTTTGCTTCCCACCCGCTACCCACTTCATAGCCACCGTCGACGACCCAACCAACACGCCTGACCCCTGCTCCGAAGACATCGACGGTCTGTACGACGATGAAGGGAAAAGCCAGAGCTTACTATCCGCTAGACACGGCCGAGGCGACCACTTCCTGGTATGATGTGTGCATGCTAGACACACCCAACGACGATCTCGATGATGACAAGGAGGATCTAGTCGAGGATAAGCCTCCTTGTACACAGTCCGAACACTGGCGCCCCCGGCGCCACCCTCAGCCACGTCACTCAAGAGAAAACAATACTAGGATCGGAGGTGATAATACTCCGGACAGTGAAGACCCTGTTGAGACAGGATCCGAACAGGAGGACCAGGAAAGCAGGCAGGATAGCCCTGATGAACAGGCCACATACGGAGGCTCAGAGGATAGTAATTATCTTCCACTTTCCGACAAAGAAGAGAGCCTCGGCAACGAGGAATTCACCATGCCTGAGGAACCTCTAGAACAGGAGCGCTTTAAACGTCGGCTCATAGCCACTGCAAGGAGCCTAAAGGAGGAAACAGCTGCAGCTCCAAGTGAGCCAAGATATGCTCAATGATAGATGGACCGAGGTCTTGGCCGCCGAAGAATACGGCCTTAGCATCCCAGACAAAAAGCCACCACAACAGCAGGTGGCTCCCTCAATACGATGGCAAGGCTTAGGCCGACCACAGTTCGGTTTGGGCAAAGCAGTAGCCCCAGTAGAGCACCATTCCAACCCATCCGGCCGTCCAAGCAAGAATAAAGAAACTCGGGGGAACACTCGCGACATCCAACAAGGCTCGGAGGGTAGAACAGGACACACAAAATCGATACACAGATCGCAGAGACATGCCCCGACCAGTAATAACGGTTATCTATTCGGACACAACAGACCCGAGCACGCTCGGTCCGAAAATCGTAAGCGGAGTCCGCCAGAGGTGCTTCACAATGTGGCCCAACATAGACGAGCCGCACACCCTCTTTGCTTCACCAACGAGGTAATGGAGCATGAATTTCCAGGCGGGTTTAAACCCATCAACATCGAATCATACGATGGAAAAACAGATCCTATAGTATGGATTGAGGACTTCCTCCTCCATATCCATTTGGCTCGCAGAGACGACCTTCATGCCATTAAATACCTGCCTCTCATGCTTAAGGGGCCAGCACGGTACTGGCTAAACAGTTTGCCAGAAAACTCTATTGGCAGCTGGGGAGATCTGGAAGATGACTTTCGTGACAACTTCCAAGGAACATATGTCCGGCCACCAGATGCCGATGGCTTAAGTCATATTGTCCAACAGCCCGACGAGTCAGCCTGGGAACTCTGGACCAGGTTCTTAGTCAAAAAGAACCAAATTTTCTACTGTCCGGACGCGGAAGCCCTAGCGGCCTTCAAACATAGCGTCCGGGATGAATGGCTAGCACGTCACCTTGGCTAGGAAGGACCTAAATCCATGACAGCCCTTACTGCTCTAATGACTCGCTTTTGTGCGGGAGAAGACAACTGGCTCGCTCGTAAAAGCAACAACGCCAGGGACCCGGGAACTTCCAAAATCTGAGACAACAACGGCAAGCCACGCCTCAACGAGCATAACAATCACAGCAATAACGAAAGGTTGTGTGACACAGCGGTCAACGCCGGATTTCACAATCCAAAACCTGGTCAATGGAAGAAGCCATTCAAGGCTAAACAGGACGGACCATCCGCCCTTGAAAGGATATTGGACCGACCCTGTCAGATTCACGGCCACCCTGATAAGCTAGCTAATCATACCAACAGGAACTGTTGGGTCTTCAAGCAGGCAGGCAAGCTTAATGCCGAATACAAAGGGAGAAGGCGACCAAGCGACAAAGACGACGGCAAGGCTCGCCAGCCGAACACCGGGGGCCAGAAGCAGTTTCCCTCCGATGTTCGACCACTACCGAAGCGGAAATAGCAGTTCGGTTTCCGTCACCAACCCACTATGATGGCAGGATTTACACCACGCGTACATCACTACACGCTCAAGATACCATGGGCATCGGTGGAAGCACAATACGGACAACCCTGCAAGCATTCCCGTAATGTTTTTTATCCATTTTTCTTTATTTTTCTCTATTCTAAACAGGTGACCGATGGGACTTCATATACAACAGACTCTGTCGGAGTTCGGATCCGCACACTCACCTAAGGGGCCACTTCCGTTAAGAACCCCCCTCCCCGAGGACAGGCGGCGCAGACGTGTGACAGGAGGTCAAAAACAGTTTTTTTTGTAGAATGCACTCTTTATTTTGAGACTATACTATACCTTTTTCCTCTGTTCCCGACCCCGAGCATGTCAAATAGCCGGGTTGTGGTTTTTTCCTCTTCTTTTTATATATACATGAATTTATCATTGGCTTGTTGCTCCACTCCCAGTAAACTTCATCCGAACTAATCTCCTATACTCTTTTTAAATTGAGTACGGCCGTAACGACAGTGTTACAAGACGCACCTCGGCATAACCCGCCAGGGGCTCGGTATGGGAACAAATGAGTCGCTAATAAAAGTCCAAACAGCTCTATAGCGTACTTCGGCGTTGCAAGTTTGGCCTTATATGCATCAGCTCCGAATCATTGTCTTTGGTCAATAGTTGGGTTGCCCGGCTCCTATGCTTGCTACCCTACGTTCCGCTCTATCGACTAAGGTAGTAAAGGGAGAACTACTGCGATTGTGCCCTAGCTTTGGCCGGATGAGCACCTCAGTAGAGAAAGTCGAAAACTGACGGTCATGATGCGGCGAGAGCTGGTCAACCACTTGACGGCTTATCCGAATCTTCAGCGATTCTCCGTGTCACACGAAGGATCTGTTTTAGATAAAAACATGCAAGGCACAATATTACGATATGCTGCATACATACCAGGGGCTATGTAGTATCCCCACCATAAAACTCCTATGGCTAAGTGAAAGTGTTAACGCCCTATAGTCCGATTGCCTAGTTCGCCGCATTATCACCTCCTTTGTTGACCAAAACGTTGGATAAAGAGTGATTCAATGCTTTTCCGAACACCCCCGTATTTCCTATGAGGGGGCTGAAGCCGACGGCTGGAAAACTTTCAAATTATATTAAAATGCCGCACAAGGGGAATACAAGCTTTCAAAAAAATAGATTAACTATAAAGTTGTCTGTTATAACCCTTGTACACATCACTCGAATATTATGTCTTTCGAGCACTGACCCTCTATCAAGCGGGCGACCTCTAGGACGTCTCCTAATGCTCCGGTTCCGGACGGTCCTTGCCTTCGGGTGGACTCTTCGTCGCAATATTGATGGCCTTCATCTTCCCCCAGAATGTCTTGACTCGGGCGAAGGCCATCCGTGCACCTTCAATGCAGGCCAATCGCTTCACAGCGTCGATACGCGGCACTACATCAGCAAGCCGCTGCACCAGGCCGAAGTAACTACTCGGAATAGGTTCAGTCGGCCACAAATGGACTACGACGTTCTTCATGGCAGCCCCGGATATCCTATGCAGCTCGGCCCACTGGGACATCTGTTCATTCAGCAATAGAGGGCGCTTCGATGCGCCGAATTGCGACCAGAAAAGCTTCTCCGTTGCACACCCCTCTTGCGCCTGATAAAACTGCCCCGCATCGGAAGAACTCTTCGGCAAGTCTAAAAAAATGTCCGGAGAACTCCATACTTGGTTAAGCTGAGCATAGTTCGGATCGCCAAACTTAGCTTGTAGCAAAAAGGGTTTGCCAGCCACAATCTCCCCAGCTTGCCGAATCTCCTCACGGGCTGCTCTGGATTCAGATCGCGCCTCTTTCGCCTCTTGTAAGGCCTTGTCAAGATCAGCCGTTTTGGCTTCATTCTCCTTCTCAAGAAGTGTACAGCGGCTAGCCGCATTCTCTAACTCGCTTGCCATGGTGGACATCTTCTCTTTATCTTGGTGCCGCGCAGCTTGCTCGACCTTCAAATCAGCTGATGCCTTTTTGGCCGCCGCATCACTAAACCAGGCCTGCTCCTTGACCCGGGCCAGCTCCTCCCGAAGAGCTTCCACGATGGCGTCACCATCTGCATTCATGCACATTTCATATAAAACTCTTTGTCAGAGTCAAGCTTCAATTACAAGCACATGGGTGTAAGGAATACTTGAAATATACACCTTGCGAGTCGTCAAGATGCCTGTTGATCAAAGCAATGTCATCCTCCGCAATATCCAGCTTTCGCTGTAGCTCGGTTACCTCCGAATTCCGGGCAGTGGCAGGAGGGGAGACAACCTGCATTCAAAGTTAAACCAAGGTTAGCACCTGAGGATCTCTTTTCGATCCTCCGATCACTTCCTTTGAAGGCAATCCGAGTCTCAGGGGCTGCTGCATACACAACATGTGCATTCTGTGAACATTATTCCATTGACAAAATTACATCACAAACCTCCAATACCCTTAGAAGGATCATGAAGGCCTCATTCAACCCGCTCTTCGTGGAGAGAACCTTTTCGTCCACTATAGCCATTAAGGCATGGCGCTCCTCTGAAACGGACACATGCGTAGCATGTCCGTTAGTGTCTCCAGCACTCTTGGGTCTTCAGACGCCGTTGTGGAGCACAACATTCCTTTAAAGGAACCCGCCTACCTACCTCCAGAATCATCTCCGGTTGTAAACCGGACAGTTCGGGGCCGCCATTCTTGACCCCCGAACCCAGAGTGATAGAGGCACCACCTTCGGGTAACTCCTTCCTCGTTTCCTGTGCTACTTGCCGGACGGGAGGGGCCCTTCGGGACGACACCTCAAGATCATCCGCCCTATTGGGCGAGGAGGCCGGAGAAGGCATGTCCCTCTCCATCATCTCTGGAAGAAGGTACCCCGAGGAGGAGGACGATTGAGAAACACCAGGTGTTAACCTGCGAGGACGTGCACATGTCGGAGAACTACTTCTGTAATAAGAAAAGAATGAGGTATGGTTAAAGTACCCCACTTCACTTATGGTCTGGCCGGAGATTCATCCTCAACATCAAGCTCTACATCGGCATCGCTTTCCTGGCTCAAGCCAACTGACGATGGCATTTTTGCTTTCTTGGAAAGTTTCCCCTCCTGGCCTCCAGAAGCAGCCCGCTTCTTGTCGTGGCATGCATCTCCTTTGGGCTCCCCGCTCTCACCCCCCTCTGCAGACACCCAATACGGTGTCAGAACTAACATCCGCGTCAGTAGGGGGACGCGGGATCTTCGGGAAGGGGCGCCGGACTCCAGATTAATACCGCTTTCTTTATCCAGTCCTGTAGGGATGGATTGCTCAGTATCTTGTCAAAAGATGTTGGAGTAAAAGGTGTTGAATACTGCTACCTCTTGAGCACTGTGTTGGTTTTCCCCGAAGAGGAAGGGATGATGCAGCAAAGTAGCATAAGTATTTCCCTCAGTTTTTGAGAACCAAGGTACCAATCCAATAGGAGGC
Organism: Triticum aestivum; assembly: GCF_018294505.1. Taxonomy (NCBI): domain Eukaryota; kingdom Viridiplantae; phylum Streptophyta; class Magnoliopsida; order Poales; family Poaceae; genus Triticum; species Triticum aestivum. The sequence goes on from NC_057797.1 coordinate 682,116,089, forward strand.
TACGCGCGAGTCCCTCGCACCTGCACAAAACAAATAAATCCTTGCAACCAACGCAAATAGGGGTTTTCAATCCCTATAGGGCCACTTACGAGAGTGAGATCTGATAGATATGATAAGATAATATTTTTGGTATTTTTATGATAAAAGATGCAAAGTAAAATAAAGGCAAAGTAAATAGCAAAGGAAATAACTAAGTAGTAGGAGATCAATATGATAAAGATAGACCTGGGGGCCATAGGTTTCACTAGTGGCTTCTCTCGAGAGCATAAGTATTCTATGGTGGGTGAACAAATTACTGTTGAGCAATTGACAGAATTGAGCATCGTTATGAGAATATCTTGGTATGATCATGTATATAGGCATCACGTCCGAGACAAGTAGACCGACTCCTGCCTGCATCTACTACTATTACTCCACTCATCGACCGCTATCCAGCATGCATCTAGAGTATTAAGTTAAAAACAGAGTAACGCCTTAAGCAAGATGACATGATGTAGAGGGATAGACTCATGCAATATGAAGAAAACCCCATCTTGTTATCCTCGATGGCAACAATACAATACGTGCCTTGCTGCCCTTACTGTCACCGGGAAAGGACACCGCAAGATTGAACCCAAAGCTAAGCACTTCTCCCATTGCAAGAAAGATCAATCTAGTAGGCCAAACCAAACTGATAATTCAAAGAGACTTGCAAAGATAACCAATCATACATAAAAGAATTCAGAGAAGATTCAAATATTATTCATAGATAGACTTGATCATAAACCCACTATTCATCGGTCTCAACAAACACACCGCAAAAAGAAGATTACATCGAATAGATCTCCACAAGAGAGGGGGAGAACATTGTATTGAGATCCAAAAAGAGAGAAGAAGCCATCTAGCTACTAACTATGGACCCGTAGGTCTGAGGTGAACTACTCACACTTCATCGGAGGGGCTATGGTGTTGATGTAGAAGCCCTCCGTGATCGATGCCCCCTCCGGCGGAGCTCCGGAACAGGCCCCAAGATGGGATCTCGTGGATACAAAAGTTACGGCGGTGGAATTAGGGTTTTGGCTCCTATTCTGATCATTTGGGGGTACGTGGATATATATAGGAGGAAGGAGTACGGCGGTGGAGCAACAAGGGGCCCACGAGGGTGGAGGGCCCGCCTGGTGGGGGTGGGCGTGCCCCCTACCTCGTGGCCTCCTGTTTTATTTCTTGATGTAGGGTCCAAGTCTCCCTGATCTTATTTGTTGAGAAAATCACATTTTTGAAGGTTTCATTCCGTTTGTACTCCGTTTGATATTCCTTTTCTTCGAAACCCTAAAGTAGGCAAAAAAAACAGCAATTCTGGGATGGGCCTCCGGTTAATAGGTTAGTCCCAAAAATAATATAAAAGTGGATAATAAAGCCCAATAATGTCCAAAACAGTAGATAATATAGCATGGAGCAATCAAAAATTATAGATACGTTGGAGACGTATCAAGCATCCCCAAGCTTAATTCCTGCTCGTCCTCGAGTAGGTAAATGATAAAAATAGAATTTTTGATGCGGAGTGCTACTTGGCATAATTTTAATGTAATTCTTCTTAATTGTGGTATGAATATTCAGATTCGAAAGATTCAAGACAAGAGTTCATAATGACATAAAAATAATAATACTTCAAGCATACTAACTAAGCAATTATGTCTTCTCAAAATAACATGGCCAAAGAAGTTCATCCCCACAAAATCATATAGTTTAGTCATGTTTCATTTTCGTCACACAAGAATGCTCTCATCATGCACAACCCCGATGACAAGCCAAGCAATTGTTTCATACTTTAGTAATCTCAAACATGTAAAGTTTCATGCAATATATGAGTGCGAGCCATGGACATAGCACTATGGGTGGAATAGAATATAATGAGGGGGTTATGTGGAGAAGACAAAAAGGAGAAAGTCTCACATCAACGAGGCTAATCAATGGGCTATGGAGATGCCCACTGATTGATGTTAATGAAAGGAGTAGGGATTGCCATGCAACAGATGCACTAGAGCTATAAATGTATGAAAGCTCAACAAAAGAAACTAGTGGGTGTGCATCCAACTTGCTTGCTCACGAAGACCTAGGGCACTTTAGGAGGCCCATTGTTGGAATATACAAGCCAAGTTCTATAATGAAAAATTCCCACTAGTATATGAAAGTGCGAGACTCTCTAACATGAAGATTAAGGTGCTACTTTGAAGCACAAGTGTGGCGAAGGATAGTAACATTGTCCCTTCTCTCTTTTTTATGGCATTTTCTGTTTTTTGGGTCTTCTCTTTTTTATGGCCTTTCTCTTTTTTTATTCCTCACTTGGGACAATGCTCTAGAAAATGATGATCATCACACATCTATTTATTTACAACTCAATGATTACAACTCGATACTAGAACAAAAGATGACTCTATATGAATGCCTTCGGCGGTGTACCGGGATATGCAATGGACCAAGAGTGACATGTATGAAAGAATTATGAACGGTGGCCTTGCCACAAATACTATGTCAACTACATGATCATGTTAAGCAATATGACAATGATGAATGTGTCATGATGAACGGAATGATGGAAAGTTGCATGGCAATATATCTCGGAATGGCTATGGAAATGCCATAATAGGTAGGTATGGTGGCTGTTTTGAGGAAGATATAAAGAGGTTTATGTGTGAAAGAGCATATCATATCACGGGGTTTGGATGCACCGGCGAAGTTTGCGCCAACTCTCAATGTGAGAAAGGGCAATGCACGGTACCGAAGAGGCTAGCAAGGATGGAAGGGTGAGAGTGCGTATAATCCATGGACTCAACATTAGTCATAAAGAACTCACATACTTATTGCAAAAATCTACAAGTCATCAAAAACCTCGGTACTACGCGCATGCTCCTAGGGGGATAGATTGGTAGGAAAAGACCATCGCTCGTCCCCGACCGCCACTCATAAGGAAGACAATCAAATAACACCTCATGTTTCAAATTTGTTGCATAACGTTTACCATACGTGCATGCTACGGGACTTGCAAACTTCAACACAAGTATTTCTCAATTTCACAACTACTCAACTAGCACGACTTTGATATTATTACCTCCATATCTCAAAACAATCATCAAGCATCAAACTTCTCTTAGTATTCAAAACACTCTTAAGAAAATTTTACTAACTTTGAATACCTAGCATATTAGGATTTTAAGCAAATTACCATGCTATTAAGACTCTCAAAATAATCTAAGTGAAGCATGAGAGATCAATAGTTTCTATAAAACAAATCCACCACCGTGCTCTAAAAGATATAAGTGAAGTACTAGAGCAAAATTATATAACTCAAAAGATATAAGCGAAGCACATAGAGTATTCTAACAAATTCCAAATCATGTATGGCTCTCTCAAAAGGTGTGTACAGCAAGGATGATTGTGGTAAACTAAAAAGCAAAGACTCAAATAATACAAGACGCTCCAAGCAAAACACATATCATGTGGCGAATAAAAATATAGCTCCAAGTAAAGTTACCGATAGAAGTAGACGAAAGAGGGGATGCCTTCCGGGGCATCCCCAAGCTTTGGCTTTTAGGTGTCCTTAGATTATCTTGGGGGTGCCATGGGCATCCCCAAGCTTAGGCTCTTGCCACTCCTTGTTCCATAATCCATCAAATCTTTACCCAAAACTTGAAAACTTCACAACACAAAACTTAAAGTAGAAAATCTCGTGAGCTCCGTTAGCGAAAGAAAATAAAAGACCACTTCAAGGTACTGTAATGAACTCATTATTTATTTATATTGGTGTTATACCTACTGTATTCCAACTTCTCTATGGTTTATAAACTATTTTACTAGCCATAGATTCATCAAAATAAGCAAACAACACACGAAAAACAGAATCTGTCAAAAACAGAACAGTCTGTAGTAATCTGTAGCTAGCGCAAGATCTGGAACCCCAAAAATTCTAAAATAAATTGCTGGACGTGAGGAATTTATCTATTAATCATCTCAAAAATAATTAACTAAATATCACTCTCAAATAAAAATGACAGCAGTTCTCGTGAGCGCTAAAGTTTCTGTTTTTTTACAGCAAGTTCAACAAGACTTTCCCCAAGTCTTCCCAACGGTTCTACTTGGCACAAACACTAATTAAACACAAAAAACACAACCAAAACAGAGGATAGATAAATTATTTATTACTAAACAGGAGCAAAAAGCAAGGAATAAAAATAAAATTGGGTTGCCTCCCAACAAGCGCTATCGTTTAACGCCCCTAGCTAGGCATAACAAGCAAGAATAGATCTAGGTATTGCCATCTTTGGTTTTCAACTTTTTAGCAGAATCAAGCTCGAATCCGGTAGGTTCTTTACGTTTCCATTCATATTCTGAAATTTTTAGATCTAATGAATGCAACCGCTTATTGCAAAGGGTAATCAACATATTCATGCGGTGAATATTTCCACTAATGTTCTTAAGAGGTTCAAGAGATTTCTGCAAGATTTTAGTAACTTTACAATTTTTTTCAAAAACTTGTGTCTCTTCCTGAGTAGGATGAGGCCCCTTTTGTTGAGGTAGTGTTCCCACTATACCTTCTATAATTTCAAGTGCAATACGGGAACGATTTCAATAAAATTGCCTTTGGCAACGCAATACAAGAGTTGTCTATGAGACATATTTAATCCAACATAAAAATTGCGAAGCAAAATTCTCAGGTTTATTTCAGAGGTACAATTACGATAAGACTCCATTATTCTCAACCAGGCATCTTTTATGTTTTCTCCTAATCTATGTTTAAAGTGAAAGATTTTGAACTCAGGAGTCAACGGAGAAGATAAGGGACTAGCCATAACGACAAGCAAACAGACTAACACACAAGCAAACAAAAAGCAAGCGAACAAAAGGCGGCAAATAGAGAGGGAGGATAGAGAGAGAGGGTGAATAAAACGGCAAGGGTGAAATGGGGGAGAGGAAAACGAGAGGCAAATGGAAAATAATGTAATGCGGGAGATAAGGGTATGTGATGGGTACTTGGTATGTTGACTTTTGCGTAGACCTCCTCGGCAACGGCGCCAGAAATCCTTCTTGCTACCTCTTGAGCACTACGTTGGTTTTCCCCGAAGAGGAAGGGATGATGCAGCAAAGTAGCGTAAGTATTTCCCTGAGTTTTTGAGAACCAAGGTATCAATCCAGTAGGAGGCTACGCGCGAGTCCCTGGCACCTGCACAAAACAAATAAGTCCTCGCAACCAACACAAATAGGAGTTGTCAATCCCTATAGGGCCACTTACGAGAGTGAGATCTGATAGATAAGATAAGATAATATTTTTGGTATTTTTATGATAAAAGATGCAAAGTAAAATAAAGGCAAAGTAAATAGCAAAGGAAATAACTAAGTAGTAGGACATCAATATGATAAATATAGACCCGGGGGCCATAGGTTTCACTAGTGGCTTCTCTCAAGAGCATAAGTATTCTACGGTGGGTGAACAAATTACTGTTGAGCAATTGACAGAATTGAGCATAGTTATGAGAATATCTAGGTATGATCATGTATATAGGCATCACGTCCGAGACAAGTAGACCGACTCCTGCCTGCATCTACTACTATTACTCCACTCATCGACCGCTATCCAGCATGCATCTAGAGTATTAAGTTAAAAACAGAGTAACGCCTTAAGCAAGATGACATGATGTAGAGGGATAGACTCATGCAATATGAAGAAAATCCCATCTTGTTATCCTCGATGGAAACAATACAATATGTGCCTTGCTGCCCTTACTGTCACCGGGAAAGGACACCGCAAGACTGAACCCAAAGCTAAGCACTTCTCCCATTGCAAGAAAGATCAATGTAGTAGGCCAAACCAAACTGATAATTCGAAGAGACTTGCAAAGATAACCAATCATACATAAAAGAATTCAGAGAAGATTCAAATATTATTCATAGATAGATTTGATCATAAACCCACAATTCATCGGTCTCAACAAACACACCGCAAAAAGAAGATTACATCAAATAGATCTCCACAAGAGAGGGGGAGAACATTGTACTGAGATCCAAAAAGAGAGAAGAAGCCATCTAGCTACTAACTATGGACCCGTAGGTCTGAGGTGAACTACTCACACTTCATCGGAGGGGCTATGGTGTTGGTGTAGAAACCCTCCGTGGTCGATGCCCCCTCCGACGGAGCTCCGGAACAGGCCCCAAGATGGGATCTCGTGGATACAGAAAGTTACGGCGGTGGAATTAGGGTTTTGGCTCCTGTTCTGATCGTTTGGGGTACGTGGATATATAGGAGGAAGGAGTACGTCGGTGGAGTAACAGGGGGCCCACGAGGGTGGAGGGCGCGCCTGGTGGGGGTGGGCGCGCCCCCCTACCTCGTGGCCTCCTGTTTTATTTCTTGACATAGGGTCCAAGTCTCCCTGATCTTATTCGTTGAGAAAATCACGTTTCCGAAGGTTTCATTCCGTTTGGATTCCGTTTGATATTCCTTTTCTTCGAAACCCTAAAACAGGCAAAAAACAGCAATTCTGGGTTGGGCCTCCGGTTAATAGGTTAGTCCCAAAAATAATATAAAATTGGATAATAAAGCCCAATAATGTCCAAAACTGTAGATAATATAGCATGGAGCAATCAAAAATTATAGATACGTTGGAGACGTATCAAATACTTACCGAAGTGTCCGGATGATTGCAGTCGAGGCCAACATCTTCGGTGGTGTCCGGCCATTGCTCTCGCTCCCCGAAATATAATTTCCACATTCCTTCGTGCGTAGTACGGAAGAAGTGCTGAAGAGTCTGCCGCCCTTCTGGATTGAACTCCCACATACGGAGAGGCCGCTGTTGACACGGCAGGATCCGGTGGACCAGCATTACCTGAACGATGTTCACAAGATCGATGCCCTTCTCGGTAAGGCTTCAGATGCAACCTTGCAGAGTCTGCACCTCAATAGCAGATCCCCATTCTAACCCCTTGTTGATCCATGAGGCAAGCTGAGTCGGAGGGCCGGGACGGAATGCAGGCGCTGCCGCCCACTTGGAGCCCCGTGGCTCGTTAACATAAAACCACCTCTGCTGCCATAGTTCGAAAAACTCAGCGTAGGATCGTTCAAACCAAACCGCGCTGGCAAGCTTGTTTAGTACAATGCTGCCGCACTCTACCTGCTCCCCCTTGGTCACCCGCGGCCTCACATCAAAAGTCTTGAGCCACAAACCAAAGTGCGGAGGAGTCCGGAGGAAGGCCTCACACGTGACGATAAATGCCAAGATGAGAAGAATGGCATCCGGGGACAGATCGTGAAAATCTAGCCGATAATAGAACATGAGCCCCCGGACAAAGGGGCTAAGCGCGAACCCTAGCCCACGAAGGAAGTGGGACACAAATACTACCCTCTCGCTGGATTTGGGGGTGGGAATAATCTACCCCTCGGCAGGAAGCCGGTGAAAAATTTCTGCGGTCAGGTACCTCGCTATGCGGAGGTTCGCAATATCCTCCTCTGTGACGGAAGAGGCCACCCACTGGCCTGAATGGCTGGACCCAGACATGATTGGGGCTGGTGGTGATTAGGACTCGAGGGATAGAACTCGAGGTGGCTGGGATTGAGGAAGAAGCAAGTGTAGAAGAGAAAGACAAGTCCGGGTCCCTATATAAAGGCCCAGAATATCGAGCGTCCCCCCTGGGTATCGAAACTTACCTATCCTCAAAGAGTTGTACCCAGAGGACAGTTGGGTTACCCATGACAATATTATTGAAAATCCCGTGAATAAGGGGGCACGATCTCTGCTTTGACAAGATGTGCCAATAAAACCGCTTCCCAGGCGACATGCTAGCCAACGGTTGGAAATCATAACCGGGCAGGCATAATATAGTGCCGTAAACCATTGTCTGCAGATTGGCCTCATGGAGTATTGTATTTTCTGAAATTATATACATAGGTCACAATACAATCATCATCTCCGACTATATTGAAGTTCGGACGAAGGGGAACTCGCCTTGCAATGCCGAAGACAATCTGCACGCCGGACTCCTCGTCATTGAAGCCAGGTTCAGGGGCTACCGAGGGAGTCCTGGACTAAGGGGTCCTCGGGCGTCCGGCCTGTTATCCGATGGGCCGGACTGATGGGCTATGAAGACATGAAGACTGAAGAATATACCCGTGTCTGGATTGGACTCTACTTGGCATGGAAGGCAAGCAAGGTGACCGATTATGAATATTCCCTCTTATGTAACCGACCTCGTGTAACCCTAGATCTCTCCGGTGTCTATATAAACCGGAGAGCATAGTCCGGATAGGACAGATTCATTACCATATACTCATAGGCTAGACTTCTTGGGTTTAGCCATTACGATCTCGTGGTAGATCAACTCTTGTAATACTCATATTCACCAAGATCAATCAAGCAGTAAGTAGGGTATTACCTCCAAAGAGAGGGCCTGAACCTGGGTAAACATCGTGTCCCCCGTCTCTTGTTACCATCGATCCTAGACGCATAGTTCGGGACCCCCTACCCGAGATCCGCCGGTTTTGACACCGACAGGGACTCCGAACAATATTAGGTCATCAAATCACATAACTCATAACACAAATCGTCATCGAACGTTAAGCGTGCGGACCCTACGGGTTCAAGAACTATGTAGACATGACCGAGACACATCTCCGGTCAATAACCAATAGTGGAACCTGGATGCTCATATTGTCTCCTACATATTCTACGAAGATCTTTATCGGTCAAACCGCATAACAACATACGTTGTTCCCTTTGTCATCGGTATGTTACTTGCCCGAGATTCGATCGTCGGTATCATCATACCTAGTTCAATCTCGTTACCGGCAAGTCTCTTTACTCATTCCATAATGCATCATCCCGCAACTAACTCATTAGTCATATTGCTTGCAAGGCTTATAGTGATGTGCATTACCGAGAGGGCCCAGAGATACCTCTCTGATACACGGAGTGACAAATCCTAATATCGATCTATGCCAACTCAATAAGCACCATCGGAGACACCTATAGAGCATCTTTATAATCACCCAGTTATGTTGTGATGTTTGATAGCACACAAGGTGTTCCTCCGGTATTCGGGAGTTGCATAATCTCATAGTCAGAGGAACATGTATAAGTCATGAAGAAAGCAATAGCAATAAAACTAAACGATCATTATGCTAAGCTAATGGATGGGTCTTGTCCATCACATCATTCTCTAATGATGTGATCCCATTCATCAAATGACAACACATGTCTATGGCTAGGAAACTTAACCATCTTTGATTAACGAGCTGGTCAAGTAGAGGCATACTAGGGACACTCTGTTTTGTCTAGGTATTCACACATGTAGTAAGTTTCCGGTTAATACAATTCTAGCATGAATAATAAACATTTATCATGGTATAAGGAATATAAATAACAACTTTATTATTGCATCTAGGGCATATTTCCTTCAGTCTCCCAGTTGCACTAGAGTCAATAATCTAGTTCACATCGTCATGTGATTTAGTACCAATAATTCACATCTTTATGTGATTAGTTCACATCGCCATGTGACTAATACCCAAAGGGTTTTACTAGGGTCAATAATCTAGTTCACATCGCTATGTGATTAACGCCCAAAGAGTACTAAGGTGTGATCATGTTTTGCTTGTGAGAGAAGTTTAGTCAACGGGTCTGCCATATTCAGATCCGTATGTATTTTGCAAATTTTCTATGTCTACAATGCTCTGCATGGAGCTACTCTAGCTAATTGCTCCCACTTTTAATATGTATCTAGATTGAGACTCAGAGTCATCCAGATCAGTGTTAAAGCTTACATCGACGTAACTCTTTACGACAAACTTTTTGTCACCTCCATAACCGAGAAACATATCCTTATTCCACTAAGGATAATTTTGACCGCTATCCGGTGAACCACTCCTAGATCACTATTGTACCCTCTTGCCAAACTCATGGCGAGGTACACAGTAGGTCTGGTACACAGCATAGCATACTTTATAGAACCTATGACTGAGGCATAGGGAATGACTTTTCATTCTCTTTCTATTTTCTGCCGTGGTCGGGTTTTGAGTCTTTACTCAACTTCACACCTTGCAACACAGGGAAGAAATCCTTCTTTGACTGTTCCATTTTGAACTACTTCAAAATCTTGTCAAGGTATGTACTTATTGAAAAAACTTATCAAGCGTCTTGATCTATCTCTATAGATCTTGATGCTCAATATGTAAGTAGCTTCACCGAGGTCTTTCTTTGAAAAACTCATTCAAACACTCCTTTATGCTTTCCAGAAAAATCTACATCATTTTTGATCAACAATATGTCATTCACATATATTTATCAGAAAGGTTGTAGTGCTCCCACTCACTTTCTTGTAAATACAGGCTTCACCGCAAGTCTGTATAAAATTATATGCTTTGATCAACTCATCAAAGCATATATTCCAACTCCGAGATGCTTGCACCAGTCCATAGATGGATCGCTAGAGCTTGCGTATTTTGTTAGCACTTTTAGGATTGACAAAACCTTCTTGTTGCATCATATACAACTCTTCTATAAGAAATCCATTAAGGAATGCAGTTTGGGCATCCATTTGCTGGATTTCATAAAATGTGGCAATTGCTAACATGATTCGGACAGATTTAAGCATTGCTACGAGTGAGAAAATCTCATAAACACCTTGAACTTGTCGAAAACCTTTTGCGATAAGTCAAGCTTTGTAGATAGTAACACTACCATCAACGTCCATCTTTCTCTTGAAGATCCATTTATTCTTCATGACTTGCCGATCATTGGGCAAGTCAACCAAAGTCCATACGTTGTTTTCGTACATGGATCCCATCTCAGATTTCATGGCCTCAAGCCATTTTGCGGAATCTGAGCTCATCATCGGTTCCTCATAGTTCATAGGTTCGTCATGGTCTAGTAACATGATTTCCAAACCAGGGTTACCATACCACTCTGGTGCGGAACGTACTCTGGTTAACCTACGAGGTTCGGTAGTAACTTGATCTGAATTTTCATGATCATCATCATTAACTTCCTCACTAATTAGTGTAGGCATCACTGGAACTGATTTCTGTGATGAACTACTTTCCAATTCGGGAGAAGGTACAATTATCTCATCAAGTTCTACTTTCCTCCCACTCACTTCCTTTCGACAGAAAATCCTTGTCTAGAAAGGATCCATTCTTAGCAATGAATATCTTGCCTTCGGATCTGTGATAGAAGGTGTACCCAAGAGTTTCCTTTGGGTATCCTATGAAGATGCATTTCTCCAATTTGGGTTTGAGCTTATCAGGTTGAAGCTTTTTCATATAAGCATCGCAGCCCCAAACTTTAAGTAATGACAACTTAGGTTTCTTGCCAAACCATTGTTCAAACGGTGTCATCTCAACGGATTTAGATGGTGCCCTATTTAACGTAAATGCAACTGTCTCTAATGCATAAACCCAAAACGATAATGGTAAATTGGTAAGAGACATCATAGATCACACCATATCTAATAAAGTATGGTTACGATGTTCGGACACACCATTACACTGTGGTCTTCCAGGTGGCGTGAGTTGCGAATCTATTCCACATTGTTTCAAATAAAGACCAAACTCATAACTCAAATATTCGCCTCCATGATCAGATCTTAGAAACTTTATTTTCTTGTTATGATGATTTTCAGCTTCACTCTGAAATTCTTTGAACTTTTCAAATGTTTCGGACTTATGTTTCATTAAGTAGATATACCCATATCTGCTCAAATCATCTATGAAGGTCAGAAAATAATGATACCCGTCGCGAGCCTCAACACTCATCAGACCACATACATCAGTATGTATTATTTCCAATAAGTCACTGGCTCGCTCCATTGTTCTGGAGAACGGAGTCTTAGTCACCTTGCCCATGAGGCACGGTTCGCAAGCATAAAATGATTCATAATCAAGTGATACCAAAAGCCCATATGCATGGAGTTTCTTCATGCTCTTTACACCAATATGATCAAAACAACAGTGCCACAAATATGTTGCACTATCATTATCAACTTTGCATATTTTGGCATCAATACTATGAATATGTGTATCACTATGACCGAGATTCAATAAACCATTTACATTGGGTCTATGACCATAGAAGGTTTTATTCATGTAAACCAAACAACAATTATTCTCTGACTTAAATGAATAACCGTATCACAATAAACATGATCCAATCATATTCATGCTCAACGCAAACACCAAATAACATTTATTTAGGTCCAACACTAATCCCGAAGATAGAGGGAGTGTGCGATGGTGATTTTATCAACCTTGGAATCACTACCAATACACATCGTCACCTCACCCCTAACTAGTCTCTGTTCAATTTGCAACTCCTGTTTCGAGTTACTAATCATAGCAACTGAACCGGTATCAAATACCCTGGGGTTACTATCAACACTAGTAAAGTACACATCAATAACATGTATATCAAATATACCTTCCACTTTGCCATCCTTCTTATCCGACAAGTATTTGGGACAGTTCCGCTTCTAGTGATCATTCCCTTTGTAGTAGAAGCACTCAGTTTCAAGCTTAGGTCTAGCTTTGGGTTTTTTCACGGGAGTGGCAACTTGCTTGCTATTATTTATTGAAGTTCCCTTTCTTTTCCTTTTCCCCTTTTATTGAAACTAGTGGTCTTGTTAACCATCAACACTTGATGCTCTTTCTTGATTTCTACCTTCGCTGATTTTAGCATCGCAAAGAGCTTGGGAATTGTTTTTGTCATCCCTTGCATATTATAGTTCATCACGAAGTTCCAGTAACTTGGTGATAGTGACTAGAGAACTCTATCAATCACTATCTTATCTGGAAGATTAACTCCCACTTGATTCAAGCGATTGTAGTACTCAGAAATTCTGAGCACATGCTTACTGGTTGAGCTATTCTCCTCCATCTTGTAGGAAAAGTACTTGTCAGAGGTCTCATACTTGTCGACTCGGGCATGAGTCTGAAATACCAACTTCAGCTCTTGGAACATCTTATATGCTCCGTGGCGTTCAAAACGTTTTTGAAGTCCCGGTTCTAAGCCGTAAAGCATGGCGCACTAAACTATCAAGTAGTCATCATACCGATCTTGCCAAACGTTCATAACGTCTGCATCTGCTCCTGCAATAGGTCCGTCACCTAGCGGTGCATCAAGGACATAATTCTTCTATGCAGCAACGAGGATAATCCTCAGATCACGGAACTAGTCCGCATAATTGCTACTGTCATCTTTCAACTTATTTTTCTCTACGAACATATCAAAAATAAACGAGGAGCTATATAGTGAGCTATTGATCTACAACATAATTTGCAAATCTTATCAAGACTAAGTTCATGATAAATTAAAGTTCAATTAATCATATTACTTAAGAACTCCCACTTAGATAGAGATCCCTCTAGTCATCTAAATGATCACGTGATCCATATCAACTAAACCATGTCCAATCATCATGTAAGATGGAGTAGTTTTCAATGGTGAACATCTCTATGTTGATCATATCTACTCACTGGTGCGCGTCGGTCCTAAACAAACGGTTTTTAACCCCTTTCCGCGATGGTATTTGGAACCGTCGCCAAGTGAGTGTGTGCGATAGGGTGTCCTTCCCACACAACCCAGAAATCATCGGGGATAGGCCCTCCTAGGACCCAGGCTGGGGCCGTGTGTGATCAGGCGAGGCATCGAAACCCAATAATTTCCGTAGGTATGTACATCCCACACGGTAATCCAAGAAAATCATTTCCATAGGTATGTACATCCCACACAGTGAATCCCAGAAAATCATTTCCGTTCATATGTATATCACACACAGTCAATCCAAGGAATTCGTTTCCGTTCTTATGTACATGCCACACAGTCAATTCAGGGAAAATGTTTCCGTTGGGTGTACATCCCAGACGGTTTTATGTATACACTCATGTGTGAAAGGTGTAACTATCACACATGGTCTGCCTTGATTAACTGTTTGCTTTCATTAACTACATCACACATGATTTGATGTAGAAAACTGTGTGGATTGGGCTATCCATCATAAGCACTTTTATTGCCAGAACCGTTTACAAAGTTCCATGACCGTCTGTTCTCTTTTTATTTTTGCCTATAATTTATTATTCTAATTGGAAATTTTGAAATACGAAACGTGCAATTCAAATTCTCAGCACAATGGTTCAACAACGAATCCATAAATAAAGTTGCCAGTACAATATGTTCAGTAGTTACAGGATTAGGGAGCAATTAACTATGATGAACCACAATATTTAAAGGTGGTAAAGGTGAAGAGACAAGTGTAAATCATTTTGACTGCCGCAGTGTTGAAAAAGCGGAATGTCCATAATGTGCCTTCCTGCATGCCATAGGCACGAACCACATTTGTCCAACCCCTTGTGACGATCGCCCACCCATCCTTCACCGCCTTCAGGAAGACTTCTAGAGCTTTATCATGGTAGCATGAATTATATACTGTAACCTCAGTTGCCTCCACTCCGATCATGTAGTTTGCAAGGTAATTGTCGGTAAATAGCTTCGGAAACCACTGAAAAGAGAAAAATATCAGATAGTGAGGTGTAATAGAGTAACTTGTTGTGGGAAGGGGGAAAAGGCAACACATTACTTACCATCCTAAAGTTCACCGTTGTCTTCGATAATGTGTAAATAAAGAGCTTAATTCCAATCAGCAGTTTCTTTCGCCTAACAATCTTTCTTAGTTTCCTCACTTTATGCTTGTTCATGAATATCTCATTGCCCCATACACAAAAGGGATCGAAGTGTGGATCAGTACCGCTCATATATGTACCTACAAGCAACCAGTAAATGTTAGAAGCTAAACTGAGATTGCACAAATGATGTAAAATACAACTACCTATGTTCCTAATTACAAGTATTTTTTTGAGATTTTAATATGGACTACATATAGATGTATATAGAATTATAGATACAGTTTAGATTAGAATCTAGATTCACTCATTTTACTCCTTAAGTAGTCTATATTGGAATCTCTAAAAATACTTTTATCTAGGAATAGATGGTGTATAAGACATGGGATGCAGCTAACCTCGATGGCAAACAACAACATTGCCCATTGTAGCCCTGTGTAAGTACATGCAAAGCCAATGTTAACTACAACAAGGTTAACATCCACCAAAAATAGCAAATGGTAATAAAACGGCAGCATCTGTAGTGATATCTTCATTTTGAAAGAGTAGCACGGTAGCAAACAGACGGATTAAAAAATGGATACAACTGTTAATTGCAACAGGCTTAACAACATCCTAATTCTTGTTTTGTAAGTTTGTAGCCATTGAAATACAACTCTTTAAAATGGATACAACTGTTAATTGCAACAGGCTTAATAGCCATTGAAACCGGTACTGATAAAAATGCAATTGGCAGAGTTAAACCTCACAAGGCAGGTGCTGCCAGAGTAGATAATGGCCCGGTTGTCTATAAAAAGGTAGGGAAAATAGCTCAAACGTGTTAGGCATGTTTACTACAACATGCTTAATACATCGAAAGTACAAAACATAGCCATTAATTGCAACTGGTATTGGTAAGATTGAACTGGTGGGTACATACTTGGTAAGTCCTGAGAGGTAGTTGCTGGGGAACTTCATCTTGGCCAGAGCCCGCCCAAAGTTAGCGGCGGCGGAGGCGAGTTGTTCCTCCGGGTCGAAGTGTGGATCAGTGCCACTGACATGTGTACCTACAGGCAACCAGTAAATGGTAGAAGTTAAACTGTAATTGCACAAATTATGTGAAATACTGTAAGACATGGGATGCAGCTTACCTTGACGACAAACAAAATCATCGGCCGTTATGATCCTGCATAAGTACATGGACAAGCATGTTAAGTAAAACAGGGTTAGCATACACCAAAAATAAAAAATGGGGAGCATCTCTAGTATATCTTCGTTGCGGAGAGTAGCATGGTAGCAAATGGACAGATTAAAAAATAGATACAACTGTTAATTGCAACAGGCTTAACAACATCCTAAGTCATGTTTTGTAAGTTTGTAGCCATTGAAATACAACTATTTAAAAATGGATTCAACTATTAATTGCAACAGGCTTAATAGACATTGAAACCGGTACTGATAAAAATACAATTGGCATAGTTAAACATCACAAGGTAGGTGCTGCCATAGCAGAGAATGGCCCAGATGTCTATAAAAAGGTAGGGAAAGTAGTAAAAACGTGTTAGGAATGTTTACTAGAACATGCTTAATACATCGACCATATAGAACATAGCCATTAATTGCAACTGGTATTGGTAAGATTGAACTGGTGAGTGCATACTTGGTAAGTCCCGAGAGGTAGTTGCTGGGGCACTTCGTCTTGGCCAGAGCTCGCCCAAAGTCAGCGGCGGTGGAGGCGAGCTGTTCCTCCGGGTCGAAGCATGGATCAGTGCCACTGATATGTGTACCTACAGGCAACCAGCAAATGGTAGAAGTTAAACTGCAATTGCACAAATTGTGTGAAATACTGTAAGACATGGGATGCAGCTCACCTCGACGGCAAACAAAAGCATCGGCCGTTATGACCCTGCGTAAGTACATGGATAGACATGTTAAGTACAACAGGGTTAGCATCCACTAAAAATAGCAAATGGACATCATCTCTAGTGATATCCTGAGTCATGTATTGTAAGTTTGTTGCTGGTATTGGTGAAATTGAGCTGGACACGGTAATATTTGAACATCACACATTGTGCAGTACTGAAATAAACAAGGCACGAACATGCTTAATACATCAAACGTACAATTCATAGCCATTCTAAGTGGTATTGGTAAGATTTAGTTGGCCAGATCTTACCTGTTAAGTCCTGGGGGTAGTCGCTGGGGGACTTCATCTGGGCCAGAGCCTGCACCATGTCGGCAGCAGCAGTGGAGGCGAGGTGTTCCTTCGGGTCAACTCGCACAACGGCCATCGCGCCATGGACCGCCATCAGCTCCTGGCGGGGGTGGGGATTTGGAGGCATGAGGATGTTTCGCGGGCACCATATAAGCAATCAGGCCGGGGACGTGATAGAGATCGGTGGGTTACCTGACTGGATCTGAGCAGAACGTAGATGTGGTTTAAGCTGTGGTTGCGGCGGCGGCGGTTTGAGATGCCGGTAGGGGGAGGGGCGAGGGAGGGGGATAATGAGGAGAAGGGGATGTGGCTGGAGGAATAAATTCTGAAATCGCGCGCCTAATGAAAATTTCGGTGCGAAACTTGAAACTTGGGCAGGGGAACACACAACGCAGACGAAGTGCGTAAAATACTCGTGTGCGAGAAAAAAGAAAGTTGGCAGATCCCGTCTCCAAAAAAATGTACACGTGTACTTGATTTTTGGGGTCAATGATACGCCTGGTTTATTAGGAAATATCGCACACGTAACTGACTTATGGGTCATTAACGCAAAAAAACGGAGACAGGTATGGCATAGAAACCGTGTGTTTTGTGATCTTCTAATGATTCACGCAAAAAATGCACACAGGGACACATGCTAATCAACGCTCAAAGCCCTTAAAGGAAGTTATTACCGACATTGTACGTTAATACTACAAACTTGAAGTACTACTAGCAATTTGCTCTAATACTACAAACTTAAACTACTTCTCACATGCTGCCATCAGGGCATGCTGGCCAGACGCCGGCGTTATCCTTCCCGGCCTTGTAGAAGGCAGCCCACCGTGCTTTGATCCCCGCCAAGCTCTCCTCACCATGGCGTGCGGCCTCTTTTTCTTGCGGCGACGGGACTCATTTTTCTTGACTGCTTTCTGCCTTTTCCGCTCCTTCTGTGCGGCTTTGGCCGCCTCTAGATCCACCACCCATTCGGCCATGGCAGCCTCAAAGTCCGCCCATGTAACTGTCTGGCCGCCGGCGGTGATGAACTCGGCGTGGCGAGATGCCTTCACTTCCTTACCATGTGTGCAGCCGCGGGCGGCGAGGAACGCGGTGCGGTGGGATGCCATCACTTCCTTACCAGTTACTGTGCGCCGCGGTGCCATGGACGACGCCTGGAGGGGAACGCAATATTACAAAAAAATTCCTACGATCACGCAAGATCTATCTAGGAGATGCATAGCAACGAGAGGGGAGAGTGTGTCCACGTACCCTCATATACTGAAAGTGGAAGCGTTTAGTAACGCGGTTGATGTAGTCGAACGTCTTCACGATCCAACCAATCCAAGTATCGAACGTACGACACCTCCGTGCTCAGCACACATTCATCATGATGACGTCCCTCGAGCTCTTGATCCAGTTGAGGACGAGGGAGAGTTCCGTCAGCATGACGGCGTGTTGACGGTGATGATGAAGTTACCGGCGCAGGGCTTCACCTAAGCACTACGACGATATGACCGAGGTGTGTAACTATGGAGGGGGGGCACCGCACACGGCTAAGATAAGACTTGGTATGTCTTTGGGGTGCCCCCTCCCACATATATAAAGGAGGGGGGAGGAGGAGACCGGCCCTAGAGGGGGCGCGCCAAGGGGGGGAGTCCTAGTTGGACTCCCGGTCCAAGTAGGATTGGCCCCCTCCTTCCTTTCTACGGAGGGGGAAAAGGGGGAAGGAGAGGAGGGGAAGAGGGAAAGGAGGGTCGCGCCCCTCCCCTTCCTATTCGGACTCCACTTGGGGGGCGCCTCCCCCTTGTGGGATGTCCCCTCTTCTCTCCCATGGCCCATAAGGCCCATGATTTCCCCCGGGGGGTTCCGGTAACCTCCCGGTACTCCAGAAAAATGCCCGAATCATTCGGAACCATTCTGATGTCCGAATGCAACCTTCCAATATATCGATCTTTACCTCTCGACCATTTCGAGACTCCTCGTCATGTCCGTGATCTCATCCGGGACTCCGAACAATCTTCGGTCAGCAAATCACATAACTCATAATACAAATCGTCATTGAACGTTAAGCGTGCGAACCCCATGGGTTCGAGATCTATGTAGACATGACCGAGACACATCTCTGGTTAATAACCAATAGCGGAACCTGGATTATCATATTGGCTCCTACATATTCTACGAAGATCTTTATCGGTCCAACCGCATAACAACATACGATGTTCCCTTTGTCATCGGTATGTTACTTGCCCAAGATTCGATCGTCGGTATCATCATACCTAGTTCAATCTCGTTACCGGCAAGTCTCTTTACTCATTCCATAATGCATCATCCCGCAACTAACTCATTAGTCATATTGCTTGCAAGGCTTATAGTGATGTGCATTACCGAGAGGGCCCAGAGATACCTCTCCGGTACACGGAGTGACAAATCCTAATATCGATCTATGCCAACTCAATAAACACCATCAGAGACACCTATAGAGCATCTTTATAATCACCCAGTTACGTTGTGATGTTTGATAGCACACAAGGTGTTCCTCCGGTATTCGGGAGTTGCATAATCTCATAGTCAGAGGAACATGTATAAGTCATGAAGAAAGCAATAGCAATAAAACTAAATGATCATTATGCTAAGCTAATGGATGGATCTTGTCCATCACATCATTCTTTCATGATGTGATCCCTTTCATCAAATGACAACATATGTCTATGGCTAGGAAACTTAACCATCTTTGATTAATGAGCTAGTCAAGTAGAGGCATGCTAGGGACACTCTGTTTTGTCTATGTATTCACACATGTACTAAGTTTCCGGTTAATACAATTATAGCATGAATGATAGACATTTAGCATGATATAAGGAAATATAAATAACAACTTTATTATTGCCTCTAGGGCATATTTCTTCAAAATGGACATGCAAGTGTATGGGTACCCAAGTGTTTTTGCAAAAAGAAAACAAATCATATATTGGTGTGTTGCATGTGGGCATGCATGTATCTAGGCCCTGGCTATTTGGGCCACCATAGCTAGTAGGTGTAGGGTCCAATTTTATTTATGCAAATAATTATTGGATTAACTCAAATGCCCAAATAAATATTTCTGTGCTCCTAAAAATATTGGATTGAATTTTACCTCTGGCCAATCTTTTCATAGCAAAACAGGAACATTTTCTTGGACCTGATCATTTCCAAAATTGATTTCTATGCTCCTAAAAATATTGGTTTGAATTTTACCTGGCGAATTTTAACATGATCATTTCCAAAAATAATTTCTGAGGCTTTCACATATCCCCATTTAATTTGGGTTTCATGGAACCATAGACAAGCAACAAATATGTAAAGCAAAACCAAAAAAAGTTACAATACATACATGTGTTCATGCAGCCATTTTATGAATTGCTACATTTGGTGCACCAAGCGGGTGGGCTTGTTTTCTATTTGGGCCTGCTTTTTGTCACGGTACTCATCAACCCATGGCCCAATAACGTTTTTTACCATGAACTCTACACATGCACTTTGTTATAACTGAAGAATTACTGGATTTTATGAGTTGCTACATTTCATTCATCAATTGCTTCACACATGCACTCTGTTAACTGAGAATATCATTGGGTCCTAAATATCATTACCAGAATTCAGGCTTTGCTTCACACAAATTCAAATTCAGCTAACAAATGATCCCTGACTTACTGAAATTACTAGCTAGACACAATAACTGAAACTAGGGACCCCTGACTCTGAAACTAGCTTGACACACAAACTGAAACTGTAACAATTTCTAGTGATTGATGAACATCAAGTAAAAAAAACCATAGCAATGACACATCAATAAAATGCTCCAGCCATCATATTTGCTTGCTGCTTGAAATTGATCAGCTGCTCTAGTTGCTTGCCCATTTCCTTCAATTCACACTTCACTTCGGCACTGTCCATCATCGGATCGACTCTGTCCACCAAATGTGAGGCGTGTTCCACCCCAAGCTGCCTCCCAAAATTGAAATTGAGCTCTTGTGTTGAAGCCTACATTTTCAGCCTCTCAACGTACTCATCGAGGCACTCGAAATGTCCTAATTTCTTCATAACAAGAAAAATAGGGTAAATAGGGGTCAACGGCGGCATGAACCCTAGATCAAATCCACCGCCCAAATTCGACGGAAAAATAAAGAAATCGGGAGAATTTAGATAAGCTGCTTGGTGCGGTACAAGGATCTAACCCGCACTGGCTGTGGCCTGCTCAACCATTTGACGAACTCGCGCCCATGGTTACCATTTTCCTCCACACATGTCAAACGCTTCAGAGGCTCCATGCGCGGATAATCGGGGCATCTTGTCAATGGCACTGGACCGTACTACGGCCATGATTGGCGGGAGGCAGAAGTTGAGCTAGACATCACTCGCCGGCGGCGCGCGTCGTTGCCGGAGAAGAGGAAGAACAAGGTGGGGGAAAGGGGAGAGGGGAAGGGCAAGCAATGGGGGTTGGGCTAGCTCGGGCTCGTGGATGGCTCGGGTCGGGGCACACCGATGAGCGGGATGAGCACGGGTATGCTTATGTGGATAAGTTGTGGGCCCCGCACGCATGTGAGTAAGTGGTGGGTCCCACATTCATGTGGATAACTAATGGGTCCCGCGTGTCATAACTCAAACCACTAACCCCTTGTGTTTTGCATTTCATGCTTAAATAGGGCCATGTCGCATTGGAGCAATTGTTGGCTGCAAATAGGTCGCACCGGAGATATTTTCGTCAATTACGTAGCTCCTCATCCAATTCATCTCAAAGATGTCGCACAGGAGCTATTGGCCCAGATTTTTCAGCCTATATATTTCAATTACACATTAAAAAATCAATTCAATTGCTAAAAATCAAATAACAAAATATTTTATCCCGTTGCAACACACGGACATATGTGCTAGTATATATACCCAAGCCTCTATATCTGGCAAGGTTTTCGCCCCAAGAATGAGCCATTTGGATGAAAGTGACCTATGGTGAGTTGTGGTTATGGCGCGTGGTATTTTTTTGGTACACGGCGGGGTAGAAGCGTTTTTCTACCGGATGTGGGGCAGCTTCATGTGGTCGGTCTTTGTACGTGTTTTTGTTGTGTACATCGGTTTGCTGTTGTCGCTCTCGTGTTGTAGTTTGTGCCCTGGTTCCTCCTTTCTGGTTCGGTGCTTCTTCGTGTTTTAATTGGCCTAGACGACCTGTCCCTTTCTCTTTCTGCCGCTGTTGGGTCTGTGACGGGCCAGTCGATCTGTCCCTTTCTTTCCAATTTGGCCCAATTGATCTGCCGCTCTTTCTTTGATTGACACGTGTATGGGAGAGTTTCGATGTTCTTTTTACCGGCCAAGCTTTCTGCACCTCCACCGATTTAACTAGGTTTGATTGCATGTGTAATTTTTAGATCGATTGCCGCTTTGACGTGGGCCTTCTGGGGTATTCATCTTGTCTGTTGGACGCCACGTGTGTACTCTTGAGAAACCATGGAGTTTTCTCGACGTCTCGCTTCGCCTATTTAGACGCCAGGGCGCAATCCCTTGACGCAAATTCCACGCCGGCGAAATAGCAGCCAATTGTTGTAGGGGAGACTCTCGCGGCGCGATGCCAAATTTGCCGGATCTGGCTCGAAGGCCACGATCACCGCACGAAACGGCGCTACCTCGAGGTCGCTGGAACGGCTTCAGCAGCGGGCCGAAATAGAGGTCCATCTCGGCCCAAAATTTGCTACGGCAGAGCAGGACCTCCAGGAAACCTAGCATCGCTCCGTTCAGTACCTCGCATCTGAGGAGGTTCCGGCAAGCCGGCGGCTGCTTCGGCGCAGGCTGGAGGCAGTGACGGGCGAGGCGACAAGGCGGCGAATAGGGATCCAGGCGGAAAGCCGGAGGCAATGATGGGCAAGGCGGCGACAAGTGATCTTGGCGAAAAGCATGAAGCTGTGATGGGCGAGGCAGCGACGGCGACAAGCCAGAGGTGATGGGCGAGGCGGCAAGGCGACGAGTCCACGTCGTCTTCTCCAACTCCCAGCAAGTATAGGCAAGTGTTCTCTGTCCGTTTGTGGATTCAGTACCATTAGCAAGTGCATCCCCATATCAATCTTGAGTTCTTAACTTGTTCACTTCTTGTGCTTTACCCTTTTTCAGTTCGAGTAAATCTGTTTTCCTCACGAAAATCCCTTGTTTTTCTGCTGAAAATGCCCTGTAGTAATTCTTGCTAAATGGCTTAGCTGCTATAGCGTTAGAGATGAGCTGCCGCCAAATGTAATCTCCCGCGATTTTGATCTTTGCTGCTGCTACACATGCAGTATATCTCTCGAGTTTGTGCTAAGAATAATATAATCGGGCAAATAGCTCCCATGCGCCGTCGTTGGTGTGAATTGTCTCTCATGCGACGTCGTTGGTTGTAATAGCTCTCATGCGACTTCTGCGTTGGAAAAAATAGCTCCCATGCGACACTGCTGCCTAATCCAAAGACACATGTTTAAAACTCGAATCGGGTGAGTGGGACCCATAGCATGGGACCCACTAACTTATCCAACTCAGCATTGGTCAGGTGAACGAGACCCACAGCGTGGGACCCACTAACTTATCCAGGTGAGCATTGGTACAAGAGGACACCGAGCCTTGCCCCGAGCCGTGCAGCACCCGAGCCCATCCCCCCCTCCCCCTCCCCGACTGTTCTTCTTCTTCGGCGACGACGCGCAGCAACGCCGTTCCGGGCCGCGACCTAGCAATGTCGAGCTCCGCTTTAGCCTCCTGCCACTCATGGCCGCGCTATGGCGCAGTGCCCATGACAAGGTGCCCTGCATGCCCACGTATCGCACCCCTGAAGCGGCTAGTCACAACGACCGACAAGAATGGCAACCTTGGGAGGGAATTCGTGAAATGCGAGAGCAAACCAGAGCAGGGAAAGATGAGATTTTACTTCTCAATATGCCAATTTTGGTTTTTGTCTCCCAATTTTATATTTGTCCAATTTTTCATCGGATTTGGGATTTAGGGTTCATCTTTCCAATTTCAGAAATTGAATCAATGATTCATTTTGAGTGGCTAGATGAGTACATAGAGCGGATTCAACTAGAGGGTACATCAGGGGAGCTCGATTTACCATTGAAGGCGGAGAAGTTGGGCAAGTTTGGATTGGGCGCGTCTGGATCTGGGCCCCCTGGATCTGCCCATTCCATTGGGGCTACTGTGGGGGATGCAGGAGTGACGGCAGAGCTGAAGAAGCTGAACAAGCAGATGAAGAAACTCATCGAATTGCAGAAGCAGGGCAATTTGATGGGGCTGATGGCCGGACTTTTTTATGTTTGCGTAATTGCTCTCGCATTTGTTTATGTGATGATAATTAGTCATAAGTGAATAGATTGGGCATCATTTGTAATCTAATGATATGTATATTTGAATAAAAGTGTTGCGCTGTACGAATTCGGCATGTCTTCTCCACTCTGTTCGGCCCCGTTTTTTCAGTTCTTCAGTTCGTCATCAGTTTCAGTGGTAGAGGGAGAAAAGGAAAAAAAAGGTTCATCCACAGTTGCCCGAAAAGTCCAGGCCCATATAGAAGTTAGGCAGGGCCGAATAGAACATATCCAGACCCATTGATAAAAGAAGTGTAGCTAGTGCAAAAAAAATGCACACGGTCATTGACATCGATATATCTTTTCGGCTTTAGTTTATTTCACAAATTTTAAGTTTCCTACAGTCACCTTTTTTGAGATAACTCATCTGATAATTATTTGAGCTATTTTTATGCATAAGCTATCATGTCCGATGGTAGGGTCCCGTGTTGTTTCGGCTAAAACAAAAGGTTGGTTCCAGTTAGCAGTCTAACTTGTGGTCTTTGTGAACCAAAAAAGTTGCAATTGTTTGGTTCTAGTTTATTTCAACCAAGCACCATTTAAATTTTTTTTTGATTTGTGCTATGGTGTTTTCAAAGTTTTTACTCGTGTGTTTCAACCGAAAAAGGTTGTGCCCCTCCCAAAAAAAGAAGACATCTAGTGTGCCCCTAGTAGCATCTCCTTACAACATAGAGGGGCATCCCCTTACAACATATAGTGCATAAAACATACAAGGAAGATAATTAACTAGACACGTGCTAACAACAACTTATATGATTGGATCATGTTTTAGTGCATTTTTAGTACACATGGCCACATAAATAAAATGCAATGGAGAAACTTTAGGCCCGAAAAAACATTAATAGATAGCACGATAGAGGGGCATCGGGTACCCTAGTAGCATAGATAGATAGAACATATCGAGGGGCATCCCCTTACAACATATAGTTCATAAAACATGAAAGGAAAATAATTAAACTAGATAGATAGAAGACACGGACACACACGCCCGAACCAACACAAACACAAGCTAGATAAATAGAAAGGCTCGCACTCGAACAACTCCTTGGCCCCTCCTCCTTAGCCGGCGCCCCTCACTCGTCGTTCTACGGCATCTGGTAGGGGAGGGTGTGCATGTCGTTGGGGTGAGGAAGATGTGGTGGAAGTTGGTGAAGATGTTGTAGGTCGTGAATGCGATAAACTCGCATCCACACCAGAACACCTGGCCGAGGAGGTGGTGAGAGTCGTAGGGGTTGGTGAAGGTGACGTAGAGGCCGATGACGAAGCCCTTGGCGTTGCCATCGTACTGCTCGTGGAGGTGGAACATGGGCGGAGTGCCTGGAGGAAGGTGGCGGTAGCCGGCTTGGAGGAAGAAACCAGCCAACTCTCTAGGGCCCCTCCACCTTGAGATGGCCCACACACTCAGGCTATTCTCGACGATGATTCCGGCCAGGTACTCCCTCTCCGACACGGTGCGAGGGCGACGGTAGGTAGGGCCGTTGAACTGCATGATGGATCGAGTGGTGGATTTGGCTCGAAAAGAAGAAGGGGAGGAGGCTTGAGAGATGAGTGTGAGAGGGATGAGGAAATGGTGCCCTTTTATAGCCGTGTTGCAGCCGTGGTCAACGTGTACACGGTGCCTTTTCGATCATTTTCTCTTCTCCGTTTGTACTGGCATAAGTAATTGCGGGCATTAATTCAAAAACGGCGGGCAGAGCATCCAAAGAGGCACGGGCGGCACAGGCGAGATGCATCGTTTCGTGCACTTGCATCGACGGTGACGCCACGTGTGAAATAGGCCCGTTCATCCGCGCGTGACACTGAAAAAGGAGTTGCACCACCGACGCGTCCGTCCCGTTCAAACATGCATTTGTTAAAATAACTTAGATGCGACGTACGTATACGCTGCGCCCCTGCCGTGCTTTACTTCGTCGATGCGTGCATGCAAGCCCGCATGCAAATGGCTAGGCTGTGTCACAGCGTTCACGAGCACATAATAGCTAGGCTGCGACGTTGCATGGCATGCATGGGACAGGGATGGCCCACATGTCATTGACCCTCTCGCATGCAGCCCATTTCCCCTATCGACGGCCGTGCGCACGCACGCCAGACTCTGCCGGGCCCGATCCGCTCGGCCCAACGGTCACTGAGATGCTCCCCCGCTCAACGTTATCTGTTCGTTAGAGAGAAAAAACGATGGCCAATCAGATTGGAGAATCAGGGCTCCCACGGATCGCCCCCGCGGAATCCTTCTAGAAGGCCTATCCGACGGCCGCAGTTTGGCGTTAGGGTTAGATGGACGGTGGATGTTTGGCGCTAGGGTTACATGGGTTTTGGAGGCAGTCAACGGGGTTTTGAAAGGTTTGACCAAACATTCAAATGTGTATAACTAATTCAAAAAAATCTAAAAAATGAAAACCTGCGCATATAGTCTTTTTATGTTACATAGTTATGATATAAAATGATAAACTTGATCTAATGATCTTTGCATGAAAAAACCTTCACAAATTGGACTATCTCGACTGAGGTTGCATAGAGTTCAAAGGAGTGAGAAGAGGGTTTGAGGTTTCGAAAATGCAAAAAAATCAAAAACATCACCTTAGCTTCATTTTGGAGTGACTAAGGAGGATCTGAAGTTATTTTTGCATTTTAAATTTTTAAACTTGTTTTATTGCTGACTTTGTATTAAAGGGTGTTTTTTCAAAAATAAATTAAATAATATGAATACTTATTCAAAAAAAGGTGAGACTTCGTATTGATCCTATATAGGTATAATATAAGCTAAGAAAATCTTTTTGGGTGATTTTGAGAAGGTCGAAAAAAACTTGCTTAGAAATGGGGCCGTTTTCCCTTACTTTGGAGCCTGTTTGGACAACATTTTCAGTGACTATGAGTTGGACTTTACAAAAAGGGTTGGATTTATGAACTAAAGTGCATAGTAGTACATAAAACAATGCAACATCACAGAACAAACAAATGAACTCCAAAAATATTGGAGATAGGTTCAAATTTAAATGTCGGTTCAAATTTGAATTTTATTTCAAGTCAAATCAACATCATAGCACATAAGTTTTCACATGAAAGAACATAAGTTTTCACATCAAATGACAACAAACTTAAGTTTTCACATCAAATTTGAATGATTTCGACTCTATTTCTTTTGCTTCTTTCTACCACTCGATTTCTTCTCCTTTTTTCCACCGTTTGGTTCCACGGCGCATAGTTTGTTGATGCTGATGCTCTTGCTTTTTGGCCCCTTGGTTTTCTTGCCAACTCCACTAGGCCCCCTCAACTTTTGCACCTGACCATGTCCCACTTCTTCAGTTTGCACTTCTGCAGATTGAGTAGATGGCACACATTGTTCAACTACTTCAGTTTGCAACTCAACACTTGGCAGCACAACCTCCAAACATGGCAACACAGCTGTCAAAGCAGATTCGCATGGCAGCACAACAGTTGCTTCATCTGCAACAGTTTCAGATTGCCCTAGCGCCTGCAAAACAGATTCAGTATGCATCACATCGTCCAAAACAGAAACACTTAGCTCATGTTCAGCAGTAACAGTTTCAGTTTGCTCCATATCTTTGTCACCAAACATTATCTGCTTAGTGCTCTTCCTTCTAAAGCCATTGAGTCTTGCTTTTTTCACTGGCCAGCATTGTTCAACAACAAGAGGTGGGGCTTTTTCTGCACGCTTCCTCCTAAAAAATAAAGCATTTGACTTGGTTAGATACTAGAACAAGTAGCAAAATCAAAAACTTGCAAAAACAGTAACATAAACATACTTTGGCCTCTGAGGAGTGTAGATGCACTTGGATGAACCAATTCTGTGCCCAAGTACCTCACACAACTTGCACCTATTTTTGTTACCTTTTTGAGCCCTTTTGGGCTTATCATTCTTTTCCTTTTCCTTTTCCCCTTCTTACTACAACCACCTTTCTCAAACCAAGCTTTGAATCTGCTCTGTTTAGGCCTCCCAGCCTTTCTTCTAGTGACAGGGGGACACAAGGTAAATTCTATTTCCACCTCAGGCCACTGAGATTGGTCAGTCAGTGCAGGAATTGGACTTGCATATGCAGCTTTGAATTTTTGTACTGAATAATACTCATGCAAATATGGGTGCATATTTAACCTGGGTTTAGATGCCAAAAAAAGTATGGAATGCTCACATGGTTTTCCAGTGTGTTGCCACTCTTGGCAAGTGCACTCATGCAACTCAGTATTTACCACATGCCTCTTGCCACTCTTTGTATCTCTAACTTCAGCACCCCACAAGGAAGATTTCTCAACAGATAGATGTGAAAGATTTCTACTCCTGTTGACCACCTGTTGTACCACTGCTGGAAGCTTGTCCCCTTCCAAAATATTAGCAATTTTTCCTCTCAACTCCCACAAACGCATGATCATGATCCTTATTTGGTCCACCATGTCATGCACAGGCAAGTCTTTCAAATCCTTCACTTTGTTGTTAAAACTTTCTGCCAAGTTGTTATTGATATGATCACATTTTATGGCAGTATTAAAACCTGATCTATACCACAACAGAGAATGGTGGGTGTTCAACCATGAAGCAAATTCATTATCACTACATGATGCCAATATCTTACCAAGGTGATAGGAATGTGTCTGTCTGGTGTAGGATCTTGCTGCTGGCCACATGCGCCCAAATTCATCTCCTCTGAATTTTTTATCAGATTCATCCACATATGTCCAAAGCACTCCCTCTGCTCAGCATGGGGGAAAACATTTTTTACTGCATTTTCCAACCCTTTACATGCATCTGTGTGGATGGCCAAAGGAGAAACTGGCCCTATGCATCTTTTCAGTTGCATCATGAACCATATCCATGATGCCTCTGTCTCTGATTGAAACATTCCTATTGCAATTGGGAACATCCAGTTGTGTCCATCTAGAGCATTGCATGCAGCCAACTGACCATTCCACTTTCCAGTCAAAAAAGATGAGTCTATGCTCAAATATGGACGACAACCTGCTTTGAATCCATCTATGCAAGGCTTCAAACACATAAAAAACTTGCTGAATAAAACCTTGCCATCCTCTGTTACCTCTGTATCTATCTCCACCACACTCCCAGGTGACCTCTTCTCCACCTCTGCTTTAAAACTATACAACATCCTAAATGTATTTGCCCAGTCACCATACAATGATTTCATGGCCCTTTGTTTTGCTTTCCACACTGTGGTATATTGCAGCTGGATGGGGTACAGCTTCTCCAAGTCAACTTTAAGCCTCTTTGCAGTAGTGTTTGGAGTCTTGGCTAAAATAGGAGTAATCTTCTCTGTAACCCAAAGCTGTGATGTCATCTTTGAAACTCTCTGTGAAGTGGTCATACATGTATGCTGGTGTGGTATTTGATTTACCCTTACTGTACTTCCATCAGGTTGTAGTCTGGCAGACAAGTACCATTTGCAAGGATTGCCACCACCATCATAACCTTTGCACCGAGCATAATTTTTTTTTCGATCAGTCCACATAGTCTTGGCATCAAACTCTTTTTTCACTGCATAGGTCCTGAAAGACATCCTAAACTCCTTCATGCTTGGCCACAACTTTCCCACCTCAATAACTGGGTTCTCTTTGTCATACAAACAAACCAGCTCATTATCATCTGCATCATCCACATCATCTGCAGCCTCTCTCATCAGTTGTTCTTCATCCTCATTTGCATTTCTAGGGCTTGTGTTACCATCAGCAGGCAAAGAACTGTCATCCTTCTCCTTATCTTTGTCATCAACTTGAATGCCAAACATTTCGGCCATATCAATGTCAGATATTGGTGTAATGACCAAATCTGTTTTTTCATTCAACTCTACTACATTCCAGTCAACAACAATCTTCCTAGCACCATGGGTTCCCTCCTCTCCATCTGCATCAATCCCTGTATCTTCAGCTACTACAGTCGGTTCAGTCAACAATGCCAACATCTTCTTTTGTGAAACCCACTCATCATCTTCCACCTGTGCAGCCATCTTTGATGGCACATAACCAACTCTGGAATGAGTTTGCAGATCAATTAGCTCTGCATAAAATGTTACTTGTTTGCTTGCCCACCCTTCTTGCTGATCAATTTCAGCAAGCATGGATTCTCCATCTTCAATTCTCACATATTCACCATTATAGTTATCGAAACGTTGCAGAGATACCTCTTGTTCTGGACCCCAAACAATACTCTCCCCAATTCTCTCCACCAAATTGCCCACGGCCTTCTCCTTCATGCTCTCCAATTCCTGGGGATCAACATCTGCAAATTCGACATCCAACCTCACGGTGGTATCTCTATCAATGTCTTGGACACTGCCATCACTGAGCTTGGCTTTACAGGGAAAAAATTCCACTATAATTGCGAATGTGGTGGCAGAACCTGAACCTCCCCTGTTTTGTCAATGGCAGGCAGCGGCGGCAGTGTAAGCGACAGTCACCACCAAATCGAGTTCGATTCTAAATCGCCAAGAAAAGAGGGTGGCATTACCGATTTGAAGCACTGTCTCCTCGCTCCATCTCATCCAGCCCTCGCTCCATCTCCTATCCAATCGAGATTCTAAAACGCCAAGAAAAAGGGGCAGCATGAGGCCACAGATTTATCCAAAATTCAGTGGAATGGGAGTAGTGTTTGGAAAATACTCACTCGCAATAGCCGCTGCAGAGAAAGGCGCTCCACCACCGGGCCGCGGAGAAGAAACAGCCCCCGGATCCAATAGAGCCCGATTCTAAATCGCCAAGAAACAGAGGGCAGCATGAGGCCACAGATCCCCCAAAATTCTGGGGAGTGGGACTTGGGTTTCGGGCTCACCTCGCAATAGCTCTGCCGCTGCCGAGAAATGCGCTCCACCACCGCGGAGAAGAAACCGCTGCCGGAGAAGATGCTTACGGCGGCGCCGCTCGCCCAGTCCAGCACGGGCGAGTCGACCACGGTCACACAGTCACCGGTCGAGTCGTGGACGGTTGACTCTTGACTACGTGGCCCTAGGTGGACCCCACCATTCAGAGCACATAACCCCCAGTGTCCTAACCAAACCTCAGCCTAACTAACAGCCAACTAGCCGCGTAAATGGGTTGTCTTGCTTGAGCTATTTATGCGTTGGGAGACGTCGCATGAGAGCTATTACAACCAACGACGTCGCATGAGAGACAATTCACACCAACAACGGCGCAAGGGAGCTATTTGCCCAATATAATCCTTGTACGATGTGTGCTGAATCTACCTGTGTAGTGCAGCTAATGCCATGCATGTGCTATTCTACCTGGGCAATGCTATTTGTTGGACCAAATGCCTAATTGTCAACGGTATTCTGGACAAGGAGGACAAGGCAAGACGCACTGGACATCTCAATCTCATTTTCATTTTTGAAGTAGGTATGGACTATGGTCGCTCCCACTAATAAGAATTTCCTGCATGGAACACTTTGCTATTTTCATACAACATGTTCTGTTCCTATGAAGTATAATCAATTAAATGGTTTGGCAATTCATATTTCAGACTACCCCTTGGACGGGAAATTTAAGAGAATGCCAAGAAAACCGAAGGCTGGCAAGACTTTCAGGAGATTAAAATGCAAAGAATTGGTAAAACAAGGTTAGCTCTTTACATTTGTACAGGTAGGTATATTGTAGGATGCAGGGTCTACCACTTCAGAAAGATAAGGTGGTATTAAAAGCTAAAGCACATTTGCAACTGATTTTCTTAAGAAGTGATGTAGGAAGGAGTTAGAGTATATAACTGAAGATTGTCATCACAACAATTGTAGATGCAGAAACATGAGGGACTGGGTGTATGAATAAGCTTTTTTTGACCCTCGGTACTAAGCCCAAATTTTGTCTTGTGAACGGTAATACAACTCTTTTACATCCTTCTCTTGAGAATTTTTGACACATTGTCACAAGTTGTGACTTAGGCTGCTGTCACGATGTTGGATGAACACACAATATGGTGATAAGTGTTGGGTATATCACTAAATTTAGCTATGGAATCTGAACTAGCAGAAGTTGTAAGTTGAATTTTTCCTGGCTAAAAAGTTGCATTCTATGCCAGAGCTAGCTTGCAAAGGCCAACAGAAAATATATGAACTTGGCAGTTCCTAAGCTATGAATACCGTTTCAGGTTGCAGTGTCATATTGTCTATACTACTCTGGGTAAGGGTGTGGTTGTCGGTAAGAATGCGCTCACGGTTGTGCACGAGCCATTCCCACGCTCCGATCATTTGGTGCTCCTGATGTTCCGCCAAATTAAGGGCCTGCAGACTTGTGTCCTTCGTGCTATCAATGATCATATATGCTTGCATGGTTCATGTGGTGGGTGTAATACAGTGCAAATTGAGAATGGACTGTGAGCTTCTATGCTTCAGATCCTCTTCTGTGACATGTATATGGTTTCTATAATGATTTGTGACTGGTGTGCTCTTTATATTTTCTTCTTCTATGGACTTTTCGTTGTTTCTTGCTGCCAACATATTTGTTCTCTTCCTTTGTAGCCTACATTTCGTAGTGGACGATATTATAATTTTTTATGACGCACGGCATGGTGAAGTTATGACAAATTTCTTTTACTTGAATTATAGTGTTGTATTATTTTTCAGCTGAGTACCACAATCAGAAATCTCAATTACTTATAGAATTGTTTTTATTATTTTTAGTTGCCAAATTAGCCAGAGGAATATTGGAGAGAACTGTAACTGGCATAATTTTCTTCACCAAGACGACCACATAAAAAATAGGTCATGTTCTCCCCTGAATTATGCCTGCTTTCCCTCGATATCTATATATAGTGTGGTTTGCACAGAAGCAAACTTAAGATTATGATCACAATTTGCTGCTAGGAAGGAGGCTGCTGGTTGTACCCCAAGTTACTTTAAGCATAATCTTAATTAGAATCCTCCGAAATAGAATTCATGAAGCGCATGTAAATAAGGTTCCCATGGGTTGTGGATCTGGGTCAGCTGAAGTGGGAGGGAGGTAGTTTCAGCCAAGAGACTCATCAGGTAGCTGCAATGCAGGATGCGTGGCCTTGCCTTTCTCCGTTACATTTCTAGCTTGATACATTGTTCAGGCACAAATTATCTGTAATGTACGCCTCTTCATATGTACCAGTTTTGTTTTGGAAGAAACATGTCATAATTATTGTATATGGATTGTGGACTGATCATGTAGTCTTTTTCTTTATCTTTAGATAAAAAAGCACACTCCTTGATTTCCTTGGTTCTTGATTATAAAAATATTAGACAAGCATACAGATTGAAACGTTAACGTGATTGTTTGCCGACAAGAATACCGAAGAAAAATCTACTTTCACTTTGCCGACATCTTACCACTCCGTTACGAGTCTGGCAGCACATCAACCATCAATACCTCGACCATCTACACTGGAAAACTGAAGGGAAGAACTGGCTTCTGCTCTATAACAAACATCTTTAGACAAACCCAACGGGTGGTTCTACATCGCAGCTCTAGGTGTTACATGCAAAAAAAAAGTAGACTACTAGGCCACCAGTTGTAACTGTGTCTTTTACGCATTTGTTTTAGCTATCGCAATGTAAAAATTCTATCTAGAAACTATTACAACACAACTATTCTCTCGCTCACTACAAAGGTACACATATGTAGAACATACAACAATTCTCAAAAACAGAAAATAATTTGCTTGCGTCCACAACTTGCCTTTTTGTAACTACAAAATTATGACTACAAACTTATGCTCATAAAACACTTATTGTAGGCCTAAATTTAAATAACTTACATAATCATAACGTATCAAGGGAGCGCGGGCATTGCTAGTATAAACAAAGGAAAACAAAGGAAAAGTAGAATCAATGCAAATCTTTTGACAAAAGGTACGCACTTTCGCATGTTCGCTCGCCGGAACGTGTGTGCCATACGTACAACCGTACGCTCAGCTATCCTACCCATCGTCACCACACAATCCCAAAAATAATAATTGAAAACCGCCGCCCCCTCCCGGTCCGCAGCCATCGTTTGTAGTCCGACCAGCGGCAATCCTAAGCCATCGGCGGCCCCCGCGTGGACCCCACTCGCGAGTTCACGCCGGCATTGGGTCCTCCTCGCACGTCGTGTCGTGGTCGCTGCCCTCCCCGCAATAGGCGGCGCCAAGCACACCGGCGATGCTAAACTCGGTGTGATCCAAATTGGAGCTGGTAAATCTAGCCAAGAATGCATGATTGGCCACACATCGTCAAGCTTCTGCATAATCCTCTTCTTGATGTTCCAGATACCCAGATCTTTCCGCAACATTGGGTGACATGATGGATGGTGAAAATCATCCGTGAGGTAGATGCAGTTTGGTTCCAATGTTGTGTCTTTGGTCGAAAGGCACACAGCGGCATTGAACCCAAGGAAGATTGCGCAGTCTCCAATGTGCTGAAGCTCTACCAGTTTCTGCCTATCCATGTCAACCTTGAAGACTAGGACCTCTGTCGTGTTGACCTCATTATGACGCCCCTCCTTAGCATCAATGTGTTGTTGGTCTTCGATGACAGTTTCACTAAGCCTGTCGCCGCCATTCTCGTTTGCCAATTCAATAAGATCATTGATCACATACGGCACAATGTCTTTGTATGTCTTGTGATTCTTGAGTGGGGTATCTATCGTAGCCTGCATCCTCCACACCTGCAGGAATTGGCCCGACGGCGCGACGACGAGATACATATCAGAAATGCTCATTCTCGATGTGGGACGCATGGTCATGGTCACCCTCGGCTGAAGCCCATTGAGATCCACAGCACTGATGGAGGCAGTATTATGTAGAACGTAGAACAGGCCGTCCTTATCATTGTAAAGAACATCACTGACACCGGTTTCAAGGTCGGAGAGCAATGTCCACTGCTTATCGCCCGGCTTGGCAAACGAGAGCATCGAATCTGGATTGTGTATGATCAGGACAGTGCATGCAGTCACCTCGGCTGCGGAGGAGATGGCGACCCGGATATACTCAATATCTCGTGCCCAGAGGATGTTGGTTCTCGGATCTCCGTTCTCGTCGACACCCTCGAGGGTGAGGACATTCTTGCCGTCATCGTCGTAGAAGTTCTCATCGCGGCCCGAGAGCGTCTTGACCGGTGGGAGCGCAGCCTGGACGCCGGTGGTGGGGTTGAAGAGGTACGGGTCGCCGACTTCATCGGCAGCGAACACCCAGCCGTGGCACGAGAAGACGAAGCCCCGCTTCTCGTGCGGTGGGCCGGGGAAGGGGACACGGAAGGTGGCGTTGGTGGAGGGGCAGTACAGCCGTACAGGGCGGCCTCCTTGGGCCCGTACTCGTCGCAGGCGTAGAGCAGGCACGGCGCTTGCTTCAGCGCGGGTAAGCGGAAGGTGCTGTAGGCGTCCCGCCAGGACGTGCAGACGGCGCCGGAACGGACGAGGCTGGGGACATCCAGCGCCGCCATGATGGACAGCAGGAGGTCCTGCAGCAGGCCAGACCAATCGGCGGCGGCATGCGCATCTGGCGGGGCGATTGACCTTCGTTGCGCCTCCTTGTCATTGGTCGCCCCGACTACTGCGTCGACGGCGGCGAACAAGGTTACTGCTTCCATCGTTCGTGGGTGGTGCTATCTGGCGGTGCCGGCGAATCCAAGACTACCCCTAGTACATCTTTATATATGCCAGGAACTTCAGCCCGCTGCGTTTAGTTTCGGAAAGGGAATAGGGTTGGCCAGGTTACAGTACTCCGGATACGTCTAGTTGTGCAGGTAACTTTAGCCTGCCACGTTTAATTTCCGTACGGGAATAGGGTTGGCCAGGTTAGTAATTTTCCTTTTTGACAGCAAGCAAAACTTTATAACTTAAAGATGCTCAGGCAGATCGCTCGAAGCACAAGCAGCCACTTGGGCTGGTACATCAGACACTCAATCATTCAACAATCTGGTTTATAGGGTACAAGCGACCAATATTGGCTAGCTCATGCGCTACCGCATTTGCACTACAACGACAAACTTCTAATACATATTTAGAAAACCACGTCTTAAGCTGAAACTTCGTGCCCTCAATGACAGTCGTGTAAGTAGAGTCGACTCTTGTGAAGTCCATGGCCTCAACTAGCAGTTGCGAGTCCCTTCAAACACCACACTCAGTGTACCCAAGTCAGCCGCAAGGGCCACGACATTAGTGAGAGCCAGAACTTCAGCCGCAAAGACATCATGTATATGGTCTTGCCTGCCCTCACTAGCGGCCACAATGGCCCCCCTCCGAGTCTCTCGACACCACGTACGCCCCAGCCGGCATGCTCATCACCTGGAACAAAGGACCCGTCCGCATTGATCTTCACCATCTACTCAGGTGGTGGTGCCCATTTGTCGACAACAATTTTCTTTGGTTCAGTAAGATAGACCTCCATGTATTTCATGACTGCGCTGCGTGTACGCCTCGCAAGTTCGCCCGCTGACACAACTAGCTCTCCCTTCCTTAGCTTATTCCGCATACCTCCACCAGAGCCACCAAAATGTCGGAATATGCATGCGTTTCTTTACGTCCAAGCCCCACATATAATCCAATCCAACTCTAACAGAAGATCGAACCAGTTGAAAACCTCGCCAATTTATCACATGGAAGAGAAACATTGGAATCGATGCAACTTTAGTGATCTAAACGATCTTATATCCTTTATTGGAAAAAAACGATCTTATATTTCTTTACAAAGGGGGTATTATGTACACCGCTTCGCGTGCGTCGCTCTCGCGAGCGGCGGTGGGGTGAACCCTAGCCTCCACTCCCGCAGGCCTTCCCCTTCCCCCTTTCCCCGCTGCCACCGGAGGGCGAAGCCCGGTTGGCGTCGTCGGCGGGGCTCCTCCTCCCTCCCTAGCGTGCGGCTGCAGCGCTAGATGCGGCGTCTCGGCAAGGGTGCGACACTAGCGCAAGGCGTGGCGGCGGCCAGGCGCTCCGCCGAGCAGGGGTGCGGGCGTTGTCGCCGTGGAGGCTGCGGGGTGGCGACAGCGGGTTGCAAGCGGCGCTGCTCTAGGTCGGCTGGGACAGCGCGATTGTGGATTGTGGGTCCTAGGTGGATCTGCGGCCTGGGCGCTGCTCCAGCCTTGTTGGGTGCGGGCCGTGGACCCAGTCGGGGACGAGCTGGGCATGGCGGTGGTGGCGTCCTCCCCTCTTCTAGGTCCGAGTCAGCGGCGTGCGAAATGCTCGCACGACGGGGGATGGTTGGGACCTAGAGTTCGTGCTCGGGCGGGCGAGATCTAGGCCCGAGGCAGGTCGGAGCTTACACTCTGGGTATGTGAGAATGGGCTTGGTCCGGGTGGCGGCGTTTCCTGGTCTCTCCGGCTGGCAATGGGGCAGCACGACAGTTGTGGTTTGGCAGTGGTCTGATCCATGTCATGGGCGTCTTCGGTGTGCGGCGTGGATTTGGTTTGTGGTGGTGGACGACGTCTGGCGTGTAGGTATGAGAGGCTGACTTGGTCCGCCTTGGTTTCCTTTGCATTGTGCTCTTCGTGTCTGCTGCTTGCTGATGGCATCGGTCCGAGTTGGGCTCTTTGGGTGCCGTCATTCGAGCTTACTCGGCGGCGGCCGGCGGCAGTCACTGGGTTCCATCCCCACGGTTTACCTGAACCGGTAGGGGAAGCAGGTGTGGGCGCCTCCTACTGTGGAGGCGCTAACCCACATCGGTGGCTGATGCCGGGCAAGGAGTGAAAGGAGGTCACTTTCACTCTTACTACCGTGGTGGGGGGTCATGATGTGGATGGCCGGTGATGTCCGAGGCCGTGGATGCCGGGGCAGTGGTCTCGGATGGCGGGCTTCACAGTTGGCTTTCTGGCATGCGTCGTGGTAGAGGTGGTGACTGTACTTCTGGTCGTGTGGGTGGCAAGGGGTGGAGTGGCGGGAGGCTCTGGTCTGCTCAAGCAGTGCCCAGATTTGGTGTGGATGGTTGTCTCTCGTGGAGGTGTTGATCGACACTCCTACTAGTGGTAGGCGAGTGTCCGAGCGAAAGCTTTGCGAACCTGGCATCGACGTCGGTGACGCTTGTGGGTACCACTTTCTTCATGGAGTCGTCGTCGTGGGTCTCGTTATGCCAGGGCTTCGGGTGAAAATCTATGTCTGTTTGCTTGGACTCGGCAACGGCGATGCTTCGCGCTGTCACCTTCTTGGAGGCGTTGTCGTGGAGCTCAGGAGTTGTCGATTGGGTCTCCACGAGGTGTTAGCTTGTTCTAGGTTATTGTTATATCTTTTTATCTGCTTTGTAAGAGGGTTTCTCATCACACTGTATCGTTCGGCCATGTACTTTGTTGTGTTGCTTTATTTATAAAGCGGGGTGAAAACCTGTTTCAAGAGGAAGTATTATGTATGAAATGGTTGCAACTGAACCACAT
The DNA here is from genome assembly GCF_018294505.1 of Triticum aestivum. Classification (NCBI taxonomy): domain Eukaryota; kingdom Viridiplantae; phylum Streptophyta; class Magnoliopsida; order Poales; family Poaceae; genus Triticum; species Triticum aestivum. The sequence goes on from NC_057797.1 coordinate 682,154,552, forward strand.
ATTTGAAGTATTTTTGCACAATAGTGTGGGTGTGATCAAAATCCCCATTTGGGTAAAACTATGTGAAGAAAGCTTGGCAAATTCCATCATATCTCGTATTGTTGTCTCGAATCCAGTCACATCGCTCCCTCTATTACTGTTTTATATACACTAGCAACTAAACTTTGTGTGATCTAAATTGAAGCCGGTAAATCTAACCAAGAATGCATGATTGCCCGCGCATCACCAAGGTTTTGCATACTCCTCTTCTTGATGTTCCAGATACGAAGATCTTTCCGCAACATCGGCTGATTTGATGAATGGTCGAAGTTCGTGAGATAGATGGACTTTGGTTCTAAGGGCAACTCTAATCGATGCTTAATCCGGCCGTAAGGGAGATTGTCGGGGGTTGGGTGTGGCATATGCCAATGGGTGGCTTATCATGGTGGGAGCGAGTAGAACGTCGCCTGGAAGCGGGATGAGGCGTAGACACGTATGCCGGCAAACTTTACCCAGGTTCGGAGCTCTCCTAGGAGATAACACCCCTAGTCCTGCTCTGCGGGGTCTCCACATGATCACTAAGGCACAAGTGAGTACAATGGTGCTCCTCGAGCTGTATGCTAGAGGTGGGAGAAGGCAAGGCTTGCTCTCTCCTCCCCTAGGTATGAATCTAGTCCTAACCGAGTGGGAACCCTTTGCATGGGTGCCCTGGGGGGTTTATATAGGCCTACCCCCAGGGGTACAATGGTAATCCGGCCGGGCGTAGGGCCCGGTTGTCGGTCTCTCTGGTCGCCGGCCTCTCCGCCGACTGCTGGGGACCGCCGCCTGGTGGGCCCCGCCAGCTAGTCTGGTACAGAGCCGACAGGCCGCCTCTGCCGCCCGCGGGTCCTGCCGGCCGTGGATTACTGTAGTCGTGTTGCTAATGACGCGTGCTCGGTCGGGGAGGCATGGCTACAGTCCCGCCGCCTGGTGGGAGATCACTGTAGCCACTCTGCATCTTATTTGGTTAATGGTGCGTGGGGCCCTGAGGAAGGACCGGGCCGGCCGCTGGGAGCCGGCCTCCCTCTGGTCCGACTGGTGTGGCTCCCGCTACCCTCCGGGCTCTCGCTGACCGGTAGGGCCCGCCGTCCTTGGGTTGTACCGACAGGCGGTCGTGGGAGCAGGGATTGGCCTGTCAGGAGTGACGTCAAGGGCGAAGTGGCAACAGTGCCGCGCCGGGCGGAGATCTCCGCTGGTACGAGGCACTGTGGCCACGGCCGCTCCTGGATTCGTGGGGGGTTGGCTACACTGTTGCCTCACCCTGTCCTGTCTTATTTAATGGGGGTGCAGACTTTGAGGGCACCATGGGCCGACTGCTGGGAGCCGGCCACTCTGGAGGCCGCCTACCAGGAGTCGGCTTGTCTTGGAGCCGCCGGCTTGTCTTGGAGCCGCCTTCCAGAGCATGGCCGCCTTCTGCCTTCTAGCAGTTGGTCGTCCAGCCAGCCGGCCACCAGAAGGCGGCGCTTCATCTCGACGCCTTGAGGGGCGCAGCCGGCCCGATGTCTTGAAAGGTTCTGGGACTCGGGTTAGGCTACCCGTGGCCCATTGCTCCGACAGTAGTGCCCGAAGCTGGTGAGGCACCGCGGTTGACGCGCCAAGGAGCCTCAACAGTTTCCTCCTCCGGGTGCTCTGAAAGAAACCTCGTACGACTCCCGGGAAGCCGGTTGGCGGGAGTCGGATACGTCCAGTCGGATCTTCCTGGAATTTCGAATGCATCGGCGGGAACCAGATGGCGTGCTGGCTAAGCTTCTCGATCAGCCGCCTGTTGTGGGCACGCCACATGGTGCCAGTCGGCTGGGCCAGCCTGTGAGCCCACACGCGTGATGGGACGCCTCGGCAGGCCGGGCCCACCACTACCGGGCCTCGGCCGCGAGCGGATCCGCTGCGGCCGAGGCGGGCGGTTTCGCTCGCCCGTGGAGTTATTGCGTGTAGTAACTTTGCGCGATAAAGGTGGGGACGTGGGGTCGTGGGCAGAGTTGATCCCACGATCCCACGCCCCCCTCGGTTTCATAGCCCGCAGGCTATAAGTAGGGGAGGAGAGAGAGCGGCAGAGCTCGCGCGCCCCTCTACCCCGCCCATGCCTCCTTCTTCTTCCTTTCGCCGCAGCGCCCCCCGAGCTATACCGGAGTGCTGCTGCGGTTCGTCTCCGTCGAGCCCGTTCGCCCGAGCCTCCTTGCTCCGCCCACTCTCAGCTCCCGAGCCGCGCCTTTCTTCGTCGAGCTCTCCATGGCGCGCGAGCGAGGAGGGGACTGGGACGGATCCAACGTCAACGAGGATCACATAACCTTCCTCCGCGAGACGCGGCGTCTCCCCGGCGCGGATCAGGTGAAGGCACGCGTGCCGCTGGAGGGAGAGATCTCGCCGGCGCCGGGTGAGAGCGAGCGGGTCGTCTTCCGCTCGCACTTCATCCGGGGCTTCGGCCTGCCGGCGAGCGACTTCCTCCGCTCATTCCTCGAGTTCTACCACCTTTAGCCTCATCACATCACGCCCAACACCGTGATGCTCCTGGCCGCCTTCGTCACGATGTGTGAAGGATACCTCAGTGTTCTCCGCACCATCGAGCTGTGGGGAGCCTTCTTCTACACCAAACTGGGCACCTCCGTCCGGGAGGTGGCTGCCCAGTGTGGTGCCTTCGTTGCAGTCCACCGACCGTCGCCGCAAAACGTCTTCCCCATCATCAAGCTGCCGCAGTCAGTCAAGATGTGGCAGCAATCCTACTTCTACGTGGAGAACGTAGACCCGGCTGCCGACTTCCTCAACCTGCCGGCAACGATGCCGGCCCGCCTGCCGAGCCCCGGGCTACCTGGGGCTACAAGCCGAAGCCAGTGTCGGTAGACGGCGCTGCCGCCATCCGACGGCTCCGGGAGCTGATCAACACTGAAGGCCTCAAGGCGTCTGACTTGCTGGTCGCCTTCGTCGAGCGCCGGGTTGTCCCGCTCCAACGCCGGCCACACCTGATCAGCCGGATGAGCGGGCACCACGACCCGTGCCGGCTGAGCACCAAGGAGATGCCGGCTGCCGAAGTTGCGAACTTGGTGAATGAGATCTCCGCCCTCAGGCTGGAGGGGTCTTGGAGTTTCGGCAAGCGGCCATATTCCCGCGCCGACCCGCCGCTTGCGGTAAGTTTGCCGATTCTCTCTCTCTCTCTGATACTTGCCCTAGTCTTGATTTTGATCTTGATCAGTCGGCCTTCTGTTGTCTGAAATAGATCTACATGTCGAACACGATGGCCCCCCTCGTAGGGCGGGTGGTGACTACCAGCCGGACCAGGCGGTGAGCGATGTGGACGACCCCGACTTGGGGGCGGCCGCCTTGGAGGACACCGCGACGGGCGGTGTCTACGAAGCAGGCGGCTCCGAAGAAGTCGGCATCGAGTCCTGGCCTGATGATGATGAAGACAAAGAAGAGCCGCGCCCCGCACGAGGCGCTGGCAAGGCAGACGCGGGCCCCTCCGGCGAGCCGACTGCCAGAGGCGGCGCGCGCAAGCGTAAGCAAGGCACCGCCTTGTTCGGCAGCGCGCCGAAGAAACCCAAGAATCCGAAAGCCGTGACCAAGCGGAAGGTGGCCGCGGCGAAGGCGGCCAAGTACCAGAAGCTCCCCAAGGCGCCCCCTGTGGTGTCGGCGTAAGTTTCTTTCCTTTGTGCTTTCCTTCCCATTGACTATTTCTGAACTTCCTTTGCTTTATTTTCTTGATTTTAGGGCTCCGCTCTCTCTCGAGAAGTTGGTTGCCGGCTCCATCGTGAGGTCGGCGGAGACCTCCACCACCACCCGGCGAATCGATCCGGCCGCCGACCTCCGGGAGGCGACGGCACGGAACGCGCGGGAGGCGCGCGAGGAGCGGGAAGCCGCCCGCCTGAAGAAGGCGGAAGCTAACAAGGCGGAGGCTGCCGCCTTGAAGAAGCTGGCGGAGGCCGAGGCCGCCGACGCGGCGAAGAAGCGTGTTGAAGAAGCCACACATCGCCACTCGGCGGTGTTTGTTTTCCCTCTAAACTCTGCGCCGCCACCACCGGAGTTCGTGGCACAGACTGGGGAAGCCGGCGGCGAGCACCCTACTATGGAAAGGGACGATGGCGACATCGTCATGCCGGATGTCATTTTTCCCCCGCCACCTCCTTCTAAGGAGGCGCGAGACAAGCAGCCGGCCGACCCGCCAGCACCACCAGCCAGGAACGAGATGGTGACGGGCCCGACTCCCGGGGTCCGCACACCCCTACGCCGCCGGATCGCGAAGGCGGCTTCGGCGCCGCGCCCGCTGGAGGCCGGCACCGCAAGCTCCTCGATCCCGGACACCAAGGCCACCAGCGCCACGCATGCTGGGTGGGTGCGGGGAGGAGGAACGGGCCCTCTGAACCAGGCGATTCTGGACGTTCAAGCAAAACTCCGCGCCGAGGCCGACGCTCTCAAGCTCTGCAACAAGACTTTCCTGGAGTCGCGAGAGGCCATCCGGGTACACTTCTTGCTTCTTTGCTCTTGATTCTTGTACTTCTTCGTGGGGGCGCGCTGGCACACCCACTGGATGTAGTCCCGAGTTTCGGGCCGGCTGCTGAGCAGGCGGCTCGGAACTCCAATTGGTGAGCTCCGAGTACTAAATATGTTTGCTGCAGGATTATCATAACCTCCGTGCGGCCGCCTTCAACTCCAAGGTACTGGAGTCGGCTTAACGTGTTGCCGACTTGTCAGAGAGCCGGAGTAAATCTCCTTCTTTCTCTGTGGGGGCGCGCTAGCGCACCCGCGAGCTGTAGTCCCTGAGATTCGGGCCGACTACTAAGCAGTCGGGCCGGATCTTCCTGGCAACTTCATCTTATTTGCTGACTGTTGTCGTCTCTTTCTTTCTCTACTTTTTGCAGAGGCCAACGCCACCCTTCAACAGCAACTGGGCGAAGCCAACGCCGCGCTTCGCGCCAAGGAGGTGGACTGCAGCAAGCTGGCTGAAGAGCGCGACCGACTTGTCACGCAACTCGCGGAACAGAAGGAGCTCCTCAGGAAGGCCCAGGATGAGAGGAGGACAAGGAGACCAGACTCCTTGCTGAGTTTGCGACCGAGCGCTCCGCCTGGACCGACAAGGAGGCGATGTTGACCTCTGGCTTTCACGCGGTCGAGGACATAGTCGATCGTGAGCTTCCCTCTTTTTCTTTATTTGAACTGTCGGCTTGTTGGTTGAGCCGGCTTCTCACCCTTAGCTTTGGCTTTTTGCTTTCTTGTTTTGGCAGACTTCTTCCCTGGCCACTCGGATGCCGCCAACCAGTCCATTGAAGCTGATCGCGAAGGACGGAGGGTGGACGGTGCGCAGATAGCTGCCAACGCCCCCCGGACCCTTAACGAGCAGATCCTGAGCATCGAGGCCCGCCTTCGGCCGGCTCACCGGATGCTGCGCTGGCTTCAGCGTGTCGGCGCCCAGGCGATTGCCACCCTGTGGCCCGACATACCGACACCGAGCACCCCCAGTCAGACTGCCGACTGTCTGGAGGTGGCGGTCGGCCGTCTTGAGGCCTAGAAGGGCTCCTCGACCCGGGATGGAGCGCGCCGGGCCTTGGAGTTCATCAAGGCGTGATATCCTCGGCTGAGCCTAGCCCAGCTAGCCACGTTGCGGCTGGAAGCTTAGGAGGAACTGGCGGTCGTGGAAGATGAGCTCGTCAAGCGCGCGGAGTCAATCGCCGAGTACACCGACACCGGTATCTTCGTCCCGGAGCGGGTTGAGGATGGCACCGAGGCACCGCCGGAATGGTTCGGGCTGAACCCGGAAGACGACGAGGACTCGGCGGAGGTGATTGACTCCAGCGGCGAGGAAGAGGGTGAGGCAGAGGAAGAAGGCGAAGAGGAGGCGCCAGAAGTCGGAGCGGGCGGCCAACCCCAGCTCGATCGTGCCTCAAGCAACGAGCCACGCCCAACTGAGCCGGCTGCCGCCAGAGGCGACCAAGCGGAGACTGACCAGCCGGCTGCTCCACCAACCGGCGCTGCCGATTCCTCCAATCCACCGAACCCTTCTGCTGCTTCCTAGGCCGCTAGTTTATCTTTGCTTTACCTGTCTACCAATCTCGATTAACTTGTTAATTTCGCACAATTCCACCCGTGGGGTGTATCCTAAACTTGTGTTTTGAATATCGGCCAAGGGCCTTTGTTATGTAAATATTATTCCGAGTTCTATATTTTCTTGCTTGCTTCTCTTTGGCTTTTCCTTTGCCGCCTTCCCTTGGTTACCGTCTTGCCAGCCGAACAGCCGCTCTGCGGACTGTGGCTGGGTCAAGTACTTAGCTACTTCTGGGAAGGCAAGTACTTAGCCGTTTTTAGAACATTCTAGCAAGTTAAGTAGAAGCCGACAGGCCGGCTGTTCGGCAACCGGTTGGTGAGGCGAGAAGCCGGCTTGGACTATGCACGTGCTTTGTGTCCTGAGCCATTTTTCATGTGGACACCCGTTCTGCCTTGCTCCTGCCCACCAAACAGTCGCTCTGCGAGCTACGGCTTCTGGCAGGAGACGGCTTAAGTGCCACGCATTACTTGTCCGGCTGTAGGAAGCACTTCATAGTACAAGGCGGCAAGTCCCCGGGCTGGCTACTCGGACCCGGTGCCGAGTGGCAAGAAGAAAATGACATACTCATAGGCATAATTCTTATCATATAGATGAAAGAGGGCAGTCCCCGAGCTCTTCTCGGGGGACCCAGAGTCTTCGTACTTTAATACAAAAGGTAGCGTGGTACATATTGCATCAACTGTAAAATCTTCGAAGGAGATTTGCATTCCATGGCCGCTCCGTCTCCTTGCCGGAGTCGTCCCTCTTGCGTGCTCGAGGCTTCTGAGTGTCGATCAGGTAGTAGGAGTCGTTGCCCGACACTTTACTGATGATGAAGGGGCCTTCTCAAGGCACTGAGAGCTTGTGCTGGCCGGCTGTTCGTTGCATCGGTCGGAGCACAAGGTCTCCTTCTTGGAAAGATCTCGGCTTGACCTTCCGGTTATGGTACCAGCGCAGGCTCTGCTGGTAGATGCTGGACTGACTGAGTGCCAGCAGCCGGCCCTCTTCCAGCAGATCGACGCCGTCTTGACGAGCTTCTTCCGCCTCCTCCTCGGTGTACATGGTGGCTCGAGGGGAGTCAAATTCTATGTCCATTGGGATGATGGCTTCGGCACTATAGACGAGGAAGAAGGGCATGAAGCCGGTTGACTTGTTCGGAGTTGTGCGCAGACTCCAGAGGACGGCCGACAGTTCGTCGAGCTAGCGGCCGGCCGACCGTTCCAAAGGCTCAACCAGTCGGGGCTTGATGCCAAACAAAATAAGGCCATTTGCTCGCTCCACCTGGCCGTTTGACTATCGATGAGAAACGGACGCTAGGTCCAGTCGGATGCCCTACGTCGCGCAAAAACGGGCCAAGGCACCTTTGGCGAAGTTCGTGCCGTTGTCGGTGATGATGTTGTGCGGTATGCCGTATCGGACGGTGATGTCGGAGATGAAAGTCACGACAGTCGGACCATTCAACTTTTTGATTGGTTTTGCTTCTATCCACTTGGTGAACTTGTCCACCGCGACAAGCAGATGGGTCAAGCAACCTCTTGTTGTCTTGAATGGTCCCACCATATCCAGGCCCCAGACGGCAAAGGGTCAGGCTATGGGAATAGTCTTGAGTGCAGAAGCCGGCTGAGGAGGCTTTGTACTAAACTTCTGGCACCCTTTGCATTTCTGGACCAAGCTCTTAGCGTCTTCCATGGCAGTTGGCCAGAAAAAATCATGGAGGAAAGCCTTGGCGACAAGTGCTCTTGAAGCCGCATGGTGGCCGCATTCACCTTGATGGATGTCTTTGAGGATTGCTTGGCCTTGCTCCGGCTCGATGCAGCGCTGGTAGACACTGGTGACACTACGCCTCACCAGCTCTCTGTTAACTATGGTGTATGCTGATGCCCGGCGTTGCAATTGCATGGCCGACATCTCATCAGTCGGCAACTCTTTGTTTACCAAGAAGTTGAGGATGGGCTGGGCCCATGAAGGTGCTATGATTTCTTCGACTGTCAGGACTTCAAGTTGGACGAGGGCGGTTGGGCCGGGAGGCGGCGGGTTGGAGTCGGCTACCGCTTGCTGGATCGATGAAGTCTCCGAACCGACTGCCGCAGTCCCCGGGCCGGGCTCTGAAGTCCCCGGGCTGACCGCTGCAGTCCCAAGGCCGGGCTGTGAAGTCCCCGGGCTGACCGCTGTAGTCCCCGGGTCGGGCTCTGAAGTCCCTGGGCCGGGTGCGACTGTCGTGGTCCCCGGGCTGCCTGCCAGAATTCCCGTGCCGACTGCTGGAGCTCTTGAGTCGGATCCGGCTGCTTTAGGAGGAGCCGACACGAAGATAGAATTCGACTATGGTGATGGCTTGACAGACAGCTTGAGGAGGCATTGTAGGGTGACGCCGGTTGGTATTGTTTGACGGGTGGAGCCGATTCGCGCCAAGGCGACTGCTTGCTCATTGCCGTTTCTTGGCACATGGAGAAACTCGCACCCATCAAAATACCCACTGAGTTGCTGTACAAGGAAACGATAGCTCGCCATGCTTGCATCCTTGGCATCCCAGTCGCCTGACGACTGCTGGACCACCAAGTCAGAGTCACCATAGCATAGGATCCGGCGAATGCTAAGTCCTTTGGCAAGCCGGAGCCCATGAATGAGTGCCTCATATTCAGCGATGTTGTTGGAAGCAGCAAAATAGATTTGCAGCACATATCTGAGCTTGTCGCCTTTGGGAGAAGTGGGGACGATGTCGGCTCCCAAACCGGTGCGCATCTTGGAACCATCAAAGTGCATCCACCAATGGGTGGAGTCCAGCGCCGGTGGCAGGTACTGGGTCTCGGCCCAGTCGACGAGGAAGTCGGCCAGTGCCTGTGACTTGATGGCGGTGCGAGGCTGGTAGTAGATGGTGTAGGGGGCAAATCTATGGCCCATTTGGCCACTCGGTCGGAGGCATCTCGGCTTCCAATGATCTCGGCGAGCAGAGCAGTGCAGATAACAGTGATTGGGTGCTCTTGAAAGTATGGCTTCAATTTTTTGGCGGCAAAGTGCATGTCATAGCACATCTTCTGATAGTGGGGGTAGTTTTGCTTGGAGGCTGACAGCACTTCACTCAGGTAATACACCGGTCTCTGGACTGGTAGTGCCTTGCCTTCCTCCTTGTGTTCTACCACTATGACTGTGCTGACCACCCGGCTGGTGATGGCGATGTAGAGGAGCATGGGCTCCTTAGGAGTCTGAGCCACCAGGACAGGTGGAGTAGTCAACATCTTCTTGAGCTGGAGAAAAGCTTCATCCGCCTTGTCGTTCCACTCAAAAAAGTGGTCTTCTCCATGAGCTGGTACAGGGGGAGAGCCATCTCTCCCTGCCGACTGATGAAACGGGTGATGGGCGCCAAGAAGCCGGTGAACTTTTGTACGTCGAGCAGTCGGGTGGGCACTTCCATCCTCTCGATGGCCTTGATCTTCATAGGGTTGCACTCTACGCCGCATTCCGAGACCAGGAAGCCAAGGAGCTGGCCGGCTGGCACTCCGAAGACGCATTTCTCCGGGTTGAGCTTGATTTGAAATCGGCGCAGGTTCTCAAAGGTCTCCTTGAGGTCTTCTAGCAGCGTTCCACACTTTTCCGTCTTCACCACGACATCGTCCACGTAAATGTGGGCGTTTCTGCCGAGTTGTTTGAGGAGGCACTTCTGCATGCAACGTTGAAATGTGGAGCCGGCATTCCTCAAGCCGAACGTCATGGTTAAGTAGCAGAAGGCTCCAAATGGCGTGATGAAGGCGGTCTTCAGCCGGTCGGCCGGGTTCAGCTTGATCTGGTGATACCCTGAGTATGCATCCAAGAAACTCAACAGCTCGCATCCGGCTGTGGAGTCTATCACCTGGTCAATTCTCGGCAAAGCAAACGGGTCTTTGTAGCAGGCTTTGTTGAGGCTGGTGCAATCAATACACATGCGCCACTGCTTGTTTTTCTTCAGCACAAGGACTGGGTTGGCCAGCCACTCTGGAAAGAACACTTCCATGATGAAGTCGGCTGCTAGCAACCGGGTTATCTCTTCTCCGACGACTCTTCTCTTCTCCTCTGACAGGCGGCACAAGGGCTGCCTGACTGGCTTGACATCAGATCGGACATATAACTTGTGCTCGGCGAAATCCGTCGGAACACCCGGCATGTCTTTAGGTGACCATGCAAAGATGTCCCGATTCTCACGGAGGAAATCGACGAGCTCGCCTTCCTATTTTCTATCAAGGTTTGCACCTATGACAGCGTATTTCTCTGGGTGCTCCGGGTCCAAGGGTATCTTGTTTGTCTCCTTGGCCGGCTTGAACGAGCCCTCGGCTTCCGACTCCTTGCGGTGGGGTGGCATGTCCGGCTGCTTGCCTGCCATTGCCACAACGGTCAAGGAGTCGCTTCTCGGCTGCGATCACAAGGGACTCGGCCAGCCGACAGCTCTCAGCCGCACAAGCGGACGACTTCTTGTAGTCCCCAGCTATGGTCAGAATTCCCTTAGAACTCGGCATCTTCATCTTGAGGTAAGCGTAGTGGGGGACCGCCATGAACTTGGCCAGTGCAGGTCGGCCAAGTAGCGCATGGTATGGGCTTTTGAGGTCCACCACTTCGAACCAGACTGGCTCTCGTCGGAAGTGATCCTTGTCTCTGAAGAGCACATCTATCTGGATCTTGCCGATTGGTGAGCAGGAAAGGCCAAGAACTATGCCATGAAATACAGTCTGACTGAGCTGAAGCTGTCTCTGTCTGATTCCCAACTTCTCCATGGTATCTATGTACAGAATATTGATGTTGTTGCCGCCATCTATCAGAACTCGGGAAAACTGAGCAGCTCGCCTATCAGTGGCAAAGGTGGCATCCAGAACCAGGGCGTAAGAGCCGGGATTGGGCATCACCTCCGGGTGGTCGGCTCTGCTCCAATTGATGGGCTTCTCGGACCAATGCATGAACTCGAGGGTCTCTGATGCTACTGCATTCACTTCTTGATGTCATTGCCGTCTACTGTGCCTATCATCGGCCACACTGGTGAACACGACATAAGCCCCGTGCTCTTCGGGGTATTCTCTTGTATGGCTCCGACTGGTCGAACGGCCGCCTGCTGAGGGGGAGGGGGCGGCTAGCCAGCAGGCGGAGGAGGCAGAAGGCCGTCTCCCTTGGCAATCCTGGTGAGCCAGTGGCATTTCTGGGTGGTGTGGTTGGACGGCTTCGCACCACTATGGAATTTACAGGGTGCATCCAGGGTATGCTCATATGAGAAAGCCGGCAGCCAATTGGGCTTGTCGCCCTTCTGGCGCTTGGATGGAGGTTGCCCCTCCGGCTGCTGGTCTTTGACTGTTGCCACCTGCCGGCTTGTGGGAGCCGGCTGCATGGCCTTGTGCTTGTTGTCACTTGGTTGCTGGCGCCGACTGGTGTCGCCAGCCGGGGTTCGAGGAGCTGGAGGGGCTACTTTTCCTGACGCGTCAACTTGGATTTCTGCCTTCATGGAGGAGTCTGCTACCTCTTGAGCACTGCGTTGGTTTTCCCCGAAGAGGTAGGGATGATGCAGCAAAGTAGCGTAAGTATTTCCCTCAATTTTTGAGAACCAAGGTATCAATCCAGTAGGAGGCTATGCGTCAGTCCCTCGTACCTACACAAAACAAATAAATCCTCGCAACCAACGCGATAAGGGGTTGTCAATCCCTACACGGCCACTTACGAGAGTAAGATCTGATAGATATGATAAGATAATATTTTTGGTATTTTTGTGATAAAGATGCAAAGTAAAATAAAGCAAAGTAAAAAAGCAAAGGAAATAACTAAGTATTGGGAGATTAATATGATAAAGATAGACCTGGGGGCCATACGTTTCACTAGTGGCTTCTCTCGAGAGCATAAGTATTCTACCGTGGGTGAACAAATTAATGTTGAGCAATTGACAGAATTGAGCATAGTTATGAGAATATCTAGGTATGATCATGTATATAGGCATCACGTCCGAGACAAGTAGACCGACTCCTGCCTGCATCTACTACTATTACTCCACTCATCGACCGCTATCCAGCATGCATCTACAGTATTAAGTTAATGAAAACAGAGTAACGCCTTAAGCAAGATGACATGACGTAGAGGGATAAACTCATGCAATATGATGAAAACCCCATCTTGTTATCCTCGATGGCAACAATACAATATGTGCCTTGCTGCCCCTACTTTCACTAGGAAAGGACACCACAAGATTGAACCCAAAGCTAAGCACTCCTCCCATTGCAAGAAAGATCAATCTAGTAGGCCAAACCAAACTGATAATTCGAAGAGACTTGCAAAGATAACCAGTCATACATAAAAGAATTTAGAGAAGATTCAAATATTATTCATAGATAGACTTGATCATAAACCCACAATTCATCGGTCTCAACAAACACACCGCAAAAAGAAGATTGCATCGAATAGATCTCCACAAGAGATGGGGAGAACATTGTATTGAGATCCAAAAAGAGAGAAGAAGCCATCTAGCTACTAACTATGGACCCGTAGGTCTGAGGTAAACTACTCACACTTCATCGGAGGGGCTATGGTGATGATGTAGAAGCCCTCTGTGATCGATGCCCCCTCCGACGGAGCTCCGGAACAGGCCCCAAGATGGGATCTCATGGATACAGAAAGTTGTGGCGGTGGAATTAGGGTTTTGGCTCCGTATCTGATCATTTGGGGGTATGTTGGTATATATAGGAGGAAGGAGTACGTCGGTGGAGCAACAGGGGTCCCACGAGGGTGGAGGGCGCTCCTGGGGGGGTAGGCGCGCGCCCCTACCTCGTGGCCTCCTCTTTTGTTTCTTGACGTAGGGTCCAAGTCCCCTGGATCACGTTCGGTGAGAAAATCATGTTCCCGAAGGTTTCATTCCGTTTGGACTCCGTTTGATATTCCTTTTCTTCGAAACCCTGAAATAGGCAAAAACAACAATTCTGGGTTGGCCCTCCAGTTAATAGGTTAGTCCCAAAAATAATATAAAAGTGGATAATAAAGCCCAATAATGTCCAAAACAGTAGATAATATAGTATGGAGAAATCAAAAATTATAGATACGTTGGAGATGTATCAAGCATCCCCAAGCTTAATTCCTGCTCGTCCTCGAGTAGGTAAATGATAAAAACAGAATTTTTGATGCCGAGTGCTACTTGGCATAATTTTAATGTAATTCTTCTTAATTGTGGTATGAATATTCAGATCCGAAAGATTCAGGACAAAAGTTCATATTGACATAAAAAATAATAATACTTCAAGCATACTAACAAAGCAATTATGTCTTCTCAATATAACATGGCCAAAGAAAGTTCATCCCTACAAAATCATATAGTTTAGCCATGCTCCATTTTCATCACACAAGAATGCTCTCATCATGCCCAACCCCGATGACAAGCCAAGCAATTGTTTCATACTTTAGTAATCTCAAACCTATAAACTTTCACGCAATATATGAGTGCGAGCCATGGAAGTAGCACTACGGGTGGAATAGAATATAATGAGGGGGGTTATGTTGAGAAGACAAAAAGGAGAAAGTCTCACATCAACGAGGCTAATCAATGGGCTATGGAGATGCCCACCGATTGATGTTAATGCAAGGAGTAGGGATTGCCATGCAACAGATGCACTAGAGCTATAAATGTATGAAAGCTCAACAAAAGAAACTAAGTGGGTGTGCATCCAACTTGCTTTCTCACGAAGACCTAGGGCACTTGAGGAGGCCCATTGTTGGAATATACAAGCCAAGTTCTATAATGAAAATTCCCACTAGTATATGAAAGTGACAAAACAAGAGACTCTCTATCATGAAGATTACGGTGCTATTTTGAAGCACAAGTGTGGCAAAGGATAGTAACATTGTCCCTTCTCTCTTTTTCTCTCATTTTTTTATTTGGACTTTTCTCTTTTTTATATGGCCTTTCTCTTCTTTTTTTATAATTCCTCACTTGGGACAATGTTCTAGAAAATGATGATCATCACACTTCTATTTATTTTACAACTCAATGATTACAACTCGATACTAGAACAAAAGATGACTCTATATGAATGCCTCTGGCGGTGTACCGGGATATGCAATGAACCAAGAGTGACATGTATGAAAGAATTATGAACGGTGGCTTTGCCACAAATACTATGTTAACTACATGATCATGCTAAGCATTATGATAATAATGAATGTGTCATGATAAACGGAATGGTGGAAAGTTGCATGGCAATATATCTCGGAATGGCTATGGAAATGCCATAATAGGTAGGTATGGTGGCTGTTTTGAGGAATATATAAGGAGGTTTATGTGTGAAAGAGCGTATCATATCACGGGTTTGGATGCACCGGCGAAGTTTGCGCCAACTCTCAATGTGAGAAAGGGCAATGCACGGTACCGAAGAGGCTAGCAAGGATGGAAGGGTGAGAGTGCGTATAATCCATGGACTCAACATTAGTCATAAAGAACTCACATACTTATTGCAAAAATCTACAAGTGAAAGCACAAGTGCTCCCTGGGTGGTTTTGGTACACTAGTAGAAAACGGAGCTTTAAAACCGGTTCGTAAGGGCCTTTAGTGCCGGTTCCATAACCGGCACTAATTGGTGGGCACTAAAGGCACCCCCCTTTAGTACCGGTACGGCACGAACCGGCGCTAAAGTGCCACCACGTGGCGTGAGCTCGCGCCCTAGTATGGGGGATCTTTAGTACCGGTTGGTAACACCAAACGGTACTAAAGGTTTTTTTTTGAATTTTTTTTTTGAAAATTTTGGAATTTTTTTTATTTTTATTTTTTCGATTTTTAATTTTTTTGAATTATTTGGTGATTTAGTCTCTAATCACCTCTCTTAACTGCTCAAGTGTGGATCACTCATTCCAAATCATCTAACTTCCCGACCGGTCACCCATCCCTCTCACTACTCCAGCCCGAGCACGCTTAACTTTCGGGTTCTATTCTCCTTCGTTTCCAAGTCTGCACTTGTTGTTTTCCTGACAATAGTAAGATGCCAATCCTATTAACCCTCAGGAGTTTAGCTTGAGCATGAAGTCACACATTTCACTGTTTGAGTTTGAAACTATTATTTTAAAAACAGTAATTATTTAGTAACACTAATATTTCTTGAATAAGTTTGACCATAGTTTGACCACAGTTTGACCATAGATTGACCAGATTTGACCAAAATTCAAAAAATTGAAATAATTATTTAGTAACACTAATATTCTTGAATAATTATGTAGTAACATTAATACTTCTTGAATAAGTAATTTGACCAGATTTAACAAAAAAATTTAAAAAAAACTTAAATTTGACCATATCTTTTTTCCTTTTGATTTTCGTGCTGAATTTTTTGATATATTATATGTTTTTTTCCGACATCGTATGCAAAAGTTATAGTCGTTTTACATTTTCCCTAAACTTTTTGCAAAACATTTCCAAATTTAAGTTTTCAAATTTTCCTAACTAGTAGATGTAGTAATATAACTACCTCTCGAAGGATTTTATTTTTTGAAGTTTTTATCATTTTCTTTTGATTTTTTCAGAACTGAAATGGCGACACACAGGGGGGGCAGAGTTTGAAAATTGCCCTATAGTGCCGGTTTGTGTCACAAACCGGTACTATAGGTCAGACCCCTTTAGTACCGGTTCGTGGCACAAACCGGTACTAAAGGTTAGCCCTTTAGTACCGGTTTGTGATACGAACCGGTACTAAAGGTGATCGTGGGGCCCCGGCCTGACGCCAGCCTGCCATCACCCCTTTAGTACCGGTTCGTGGCACGAACCGGTACTAAAGTTTCAACACGAACCGGCATTAATGCATAGCCGTTCAAACCGGCACTAATGGTACCATTAGTGCCGGCTCAAATTCAAACCGGCACTAATGTTCTTCACATTTGACCCTTTCTCCACTAGTGGTAATTAATGTCAACATATCTCTTGTTGGACTAACACTTTTACCTAGTATGTTTCAGATAAGTTCAACAATGGAGTGGCATGGACTAGAGGATGTGGAACCCCTTCAAGATGGCAAGGACAAAGGATTGGCTCAAGCTTCAAGATCAAGACTCTACATTTTCTATTTTAGTGATCCAAGATCACATTGAGTCTATAGGAAAAGCCAATACTATCAAGAGGGGATGAGGTGTTGCTTAATGGCTTGCTTGCTCAAAGTGCTTAGTGATATGCTCCAAAACCCTCAACTACCTTCCCACATCCACATATGACCTAAACCAAAAGTCAAACTCGGCCCCACTGATTCTATCTATCCGGCGCCACCAGGTTTCAGATGTCATAGCCACTGCCATAAACCCTAGCAAATCGGTTTCACCGATAGGGATCTCGGTCTCACCGAGATGGGATTGTAATCTCTCTGTGTATGTCCATTACCAAAATCGGTCTCACCGAGTTTGAGCAATCGGTACTACCGAGATTACAATGCAAACCCTCTGGTTAGCTTATTACCAAAATCGGTCCCACCGAGTTTGTGTAATCGGTCTCACCGAGTTTGCCTGACCAACTCTCTGGTTAGCTTATTACCAAAATCGGTCCCACCGAGTTTGTGTAATCGGTCACACCGAGATTACGTTATGCCCTAACCCTAACCATATCGGTCCTACCGAGTTGCATCTCAGTCCCACCGAAAATCCTAACGGTCACTAGGTTTGCTGAATCGGTCCGACCGAGTTTAACCATTCGGTCCCACCGAGTTTGGCAAATTGTGTGTAACGGTTAGATTTTGTGTGGAGGCTATATATACCCCTCCACCCACTCTTCATTCGTGGAGAGAGCCATCAGAACATACCTACACTTCCAATACACATTTTCTGAGAGAGAACCACCTACACTTGTGTTGAGGTCAAGATATTCCATTCCAACCATATGAATCTTGATCTCTAGCCTTCCCCAAGTTGCTTTCCACTCAAATCTTCTTTCCACCAAATCCAAATCCTGTGAGAGAGAGTTGAGTGTTGGGGAGACTATCATTTGAAGCACAAGAGCAAGGAGTTCATCATCAACACACCATTTGTTACTTCTTGGAGAGTGGTGTCTCCTAGATTGGCTAGGTGTCACTTGGGAGCCTCCAACAAGATTGTGGAGTTGAACCAAGGAGTTTGTAAGGGCAAGGAGATCGCCTACTTCGTGAAGATCTACCGCTAGTGAGGCAAGTCCTTCGTGGGCGACGGCCGTGATGGAATAGACAAGGTTGCTTCTTCGTGGACCCTTCGTGGGTGGAGCCCTCCGTGGACTCGCGCAACCGTTACCCTCCGTGGGTTGAAGTCTCCATCAACGTGGATGTACGATAGCACCACCTATCGGAACCACGACAAAAACATCCGTGTCTCCAATTGCGTTTGAATACTCCAAACCCTTCTCTTTACATTCTTGCAAGTTGCATGCTTTACTTTCCGCTGCTCATATACTCATTGCATGCTTGCTTGATATGTATTGTGTTTGTTAAACTTGTGCTTAAACTCCACTTAAACTTAAGAATATTAAAAACTGCAACTTTTGGCACTTAGTGTCTAATCACCCCCCCCTCTAGACACCTCTTCTCGATCCTTTCAATTGGTATCAGAGCTTTGGTCTCCATTGCCTTGGTTTAAACACCATTGGAGGAAGATGGATGTGTCTACTTTGGGGAGTCTTAGACATAGAGTGCCTATTCTTGATGGAGAGTATTTTCATGAGTGGAAAAATGAAATGCTTGAGATTTTCAATGAATATCATTTGAACAAGTACATTACTAGCCCTTGTGCACCTCATGTTGATCCTTTGCACCCTACCCTAGATGAAGATATTGACATGATTCGCAATCTTAGAACTGTTGAGCTCATCATTAGAGGCTTGCCTAGAAACTTGATTAGATGTTTGCCTACTCTCAAGTGTGCCTACACCATATGGAAATTTCTTGAGGAACTCTTTCCTAATTACTCCTTGAAAGATCTAGATGAAATCCTCCATAAGTCTATTGCTTTGATTAAGATGAGTTCCAATGATCCCAAATTTGGTGACTGCTTATTTGAGCTTACTAATCTTACGAGTGCCAAAGGAGATGTTGGAATCATTAGCAATATCATTTCCAGAGCTATTAGAATTCATAAAGATAACTATAGAAATGATCATTTATCTAATGAATTGCCCTCTCTAGGAATTGATCAATCACAAGATGATGTTGAACATGAATACTCGGATGACGATGATGATGATGATGATGATGATAGTGACTATGATCTCGATGATGCGATGAGACACTTTGGTCTTATGGCAAATCTTCGCGGCTACATGGCTGGAGGAAAGGAATGGGTCCTTGATAGTGGATGTACTGATCATATGACCGGAGATAAAGACATGTTCCGTGAGCTTGCTGAAAATGACGGCCCTCGAAAGTATGTCACTTTTGGTGATAATTCAAAGGGTAAGGTGGTTGGCCTTGGTAAGGTGGCCATCTCACATGATAGCTCCATACAAAATGTCATGCTCGTTGAATCCCTTGGATACAATTTACTTTCAGTTTCTAGACTTGCGGATTTCGGTTTCAATGTCCTATTCACTGAAGTAGATTGCCAAGTGTTTCGTAGAGACAATCATAAAATGGTCTTTACCGGTATACGTAGAGGAGATCTTTACATTGTTGATTTCACTAAAAAGGCTCAACCTAAAACTTGCTTAATTGCCAAATCTTCTAAAGGCTGGTTGTGGCATAGAAGACTAGGTCATGTTGGTATGCGAAATCTTGATAAGCTTATTAAAGGTGATCATATCCTTGGAATAAAAGATGTCATATTTGACAAGGATAGACTTTGTAGTGCTTGTCAAGCAGGGAAACAAGTTGGAGGAAGTCACCGCGCGAAGAACATCATGACCACAAGAAGACCACTCGAGCTACTTCACATGGATCTCTTTGGTCCAAATGCCTACAAGAGTCTCGGTGGTAACTCATTTGGTCTAGTCATAGTTGATGATTTTTCAAGATTTACGTGGGTGTTCTTTCTTGATGACAAATCGCAGGTCCAAAAGATCTTCAAAAACTTCGCTAGGAAGGCCCAAAATCAGTTTGACGTGAAGATCAAGAAGGTTCGGAGCGACAACGGAACGGAGTTCAAGAACGCAAATGTGGACACCTTTCTTGACGAAGAAGGGATTTCACACGAGTTCTCGGCTACGTACACACCTCAACAAAATGGAGTTGTTGAAAGGAAGAACCGGACTCTTATCGAGATGGCAAGAACGATGCTTGATGAGTACAAAACGCCAAAGCACTTTTGGGCGGAAGCGGTTGAGACAGCTTGTCATGCAACAAATCGCTTGTATCTTCACAAGCTACTCGGCAAGACGGCATACGAGCTCCTCACCGGTAACAAACCCCAAGTTGGATACTTTCGAGTATTCGGCTCAAAGTGCTACATTCTTGATAAGCATCGTCGTTCTAAATTTGCTCCTAAATCTCATGAAGGTTTCCTACTTGGTTATGGCTCAAACTCTCACACTTACCGTGTCTACAACAATTTCACCCGAAAGGTTGAAGAGACGGTAGATGTGAAGTTTGATGAATCTAACGGCTCGCAAGTAGAGCAATTGCCAATTGATGTAGGAGACAAAGACCCTTCGGAAGCAATTCAAGACTTGTCCATTGGCAAGATTCGTCCAACGGAAGTGAAGGAGAGTACCTCGTCCGTCCAAGTGGAAGCTTCTACCTCACGACAAGGTGAACCAAGAGTTGATACGGAAGCATCCACAAGTGGGACACGCCAAGATGAAGAAAACGAGGAAGCGCACCAAGATGAACATCAACAACCTCCTTCTCCACCACGACAAGAGAACGACAACGTCAACAATGAAGAAGGCCAAGAAGAAGCACAAGATGAAGAGGATGTTCCACCCCGACCCAAGCAAAAGCTTTCACGAGTTCGAGCAAGAATTGCTAAGGATCATCCCGTCGAGCAAATCTACAATGATATCCAAACCGGGAGAATCACTCGCTCTAAAACTCGTTTAGCTAACTTTTGTGAACATTACTCATTCATCTCTAGCATTGAACCTATGAAGGTTGAAGAAGCATTGGAGGATCCGGACTGGATAAACGCTATGCATGAAGAGCTACACAACTTTGAGAGAAATCAAGTGTGGACATTGGTCGAGAAGCCCGACAACAACCACAACATCATTGGTACCAAATGGGTGTTTCGCAACAAGCAAGATGAAGATGGACAAGTGGTTCGCAACAAAGCACGTCTCGTCGCCCAAGGCTACACACAAGTTGAAGGTATGGACTATGGTGAGACATATGCTCCCGTTGCTAGACTTGAGTCCATTCGCATCTTACTTGCTTATGCTAATCACCATGATATCACCTTGTACCAAATGGACATTAAAAGTGCTTTTCTAAATGGCAAAATTGAGGAGGAAGTTTATGTTAAGCAACCTCCCGGCTTCGTCAATCCTAAGAAACCTAATCATGTTTACAAACTTCACAAAGCCCTTTATGGTCTTAAACAAGCTCCTAGAGCATGGTATAAATGCTTGACCAAGTTCCTTATTGAAAAAGGCTTTGAAATTGGTAAAATTGATTCTACTCTTTTTACTAAAAGGGTTAATGGAGAACTATTTGTGTGCCAAATTTATGTTGATGATATCATATTTGGTTCAACTAACCCTCATTTTAGTGAGAAGTTTGGAAAGCTAATGTCGGAGAAGTTTGAGATGTCTATGATGAGTGAACTCAAATTCTTTCTCGGTTTGCAAATCAAGCAAACTAAGGAAGGTACCTTTGTCTCTCAAACGAAGTACACCAAGGACTTATTCAAGAAGTTCAATATGCAAGAATGCAAAGGTATGACTACACCCATGCCTACTAGTGGACATCTTGATTTGACCAAAGATGGTGAACCGGTTGATCAAAAGGTTTATCGCTCTATGATTGGTTCATTGTTATATCTATGTGCCTCTCGTCCCGATATTATGCTAAGTGTGTGCATGTGTGCACGATATCAAGCTGCTCCTAAAGAGTGTCATCTTAAGGCTGTGAAAAGGATAGTGAGATACCTAATCCATACACCAAATTTTGGCATTTGGTATCCTAAGAGGTCCTCTTTTGATCTTGTTGGCTACTCCGATTCGGACTATGCCGGAGACAAGGTTGATAGAAAATCCACTTCGGGTACTTGTCAATTCCTTGGTAGATCTCTTGTGTCTTGGTCTTCCAAGAAACAAAACTCGGTATCCTTATCCACCGCCGAAGCGGAATACATTGCCGCTGGTTCATGTTGTGCTCAATTACTTTGGATGACCCAAACTCTTAAAGATTATGGGATATATGTGAAACATGTTCCATTGCTATGTGACAATGAAAGTGCTATTAAGATTGCTCACAATCCCGTGCAACATTCTCGAACTAAGCATATTGAAGTTCGTCATCATTTCATTCGAGATCATGTTGCAAAAGGGGACATTAACCTTAAGCATGTTCGCACCGATA
Source organism: Triticum aestivum (assembly GCF_018294505.1). NCBI lineage: Eukaryota > Viridiplantae > Streptophyta > Magnoliopsida > Poales > Poaceae > Triticum > Triticum aestivum. The sequence goes on from NC_057797.1 coordinate 682,176,008, forward strand.
AGCAATTGGCGGATATATTCACTAAACCACTTGATGAGAAAGTGTTTTGCAGGTTGAGAGGTGAATTGAACATCATTGATGCTTCAAACTTGGAGTAGGAACTCCATTTGATACATGCGGGGCATGAGCCTATGACTAATCCTCGATATTTCTCTTATGATGCTATTCATATGTCTTGGATATATTTGTACCTTGCATGTTATCTAACCCGTGTAGGTACTTGGTTGAATCTAAATCTATGAGATTGCAACTCACTCACATCTTGAGCAATCTCTACATCACCAAGTCTCTACACAATGGTGGTTGAAGACAAGGAAGCACGAAACCATTCAAACATATCCTTTGGCAAATTCTATGTTGAGTCTCATGATTGTCATTTTGGATACACAAGTGCTCTTCCTTGCAAAGCTAACCCATGTAGGTAGATGAACTCAAACTCCAAGTGGTGCTCCCAACTCTTGATGAACTACATCAACCTTGAGCAACCCACACAAGTTCAACTACATGATCAAGATCAACACCACCACCCAAGGTATGTTATTCCATCTTAGAGAAGCTTTACTCCAAGTCATGAGCCAAAGCAACTCGACAAGATGTGAATACATCAAGATGCTTAAACGAAAAATGGTAACCCCATTTTGAGCTTAAACGATGAGTATGACCTATGATCAAGTGCTCTCACTTGACTCCTAAGTCAATATACTCTAACATAGGTGACTTTGTCACCGACCATTTCTAGATGAAGTTCTCTAGTGTTTCTCCGTGCTTTTGCATTTGCATATTTGTTTCCCCTTTCAAAAAACTTCATCTAGAACTTTTAGTTTCTTTTCTTTCCTTTTTGTTCTGCATTTTCTGCATCCAATTCATTGCAAATCTTTCAGTAAATTCCTTGCATATCCTTGTGAGATCTTACTTGTCTAGTGAGCTGAGGTGACAAGTGGTTTCACTCTGATGAACTCGGTCACACCGGTTTGTTCTCTTCGGCCCAACCGAAATCTTTCGGTGCAACCGAAGCACACAACTCGGAGTCACCGATTCCATCACAGGAAAACCAACTTGCCACTTATTCCTGATTTCTGTTTGCTCCAGCTCCACTCAATGATTCTTGTCCTCTACCAGCATCATATTAGACATGCTGCTTTGCTCTGTGACTCAAGGACCAACCCATTTGTATCACATGTCCAGAAGAGCCCTTCTTGGAAATTGATGTCAAAGGGGGAGAGAGAGATCACATCAAAGCTTAATCCTTCCTATAGGGGGAGAAAGAGAGAATACTCAGGGGGAGAGAGTTTCTCAACTAGGAGAAAGTAATATCATCAAAGACCCCAGATGCTTGGTGTTCAAGAGGAGAGATGTCACATGTCTTTAAGAGGGGAAAGACATGTTTGGTTGCTTGCTTTAGCTCAAGCTCTGTTGTTTCCTTTTTTGTTGCTCTGATTTTCTGTTCCCTATCTTCTCCCAATATCCCATGCAGATTCAGGGGGAGCAAGACATCTAAGGGAAGGAAATCTCTGATTTTATTGCATATCTTTACCTTTGGGGACATGTCTATATCCAATGTGGTACTTAGTACTCACTCTACGTGTCATCCCAGTCTTGGTTCTCTTGTGGTTTCTCTTGCTTGCTCTGGTCAGTAGGTGTATCTGTGTTATTTAACCTTGTTTGCGCAGGTTCATCCCATCCTAAGCCAACTCAAGACCACAAGGTAAGTATATGCATCACAGTCATGTGAATGAGAAGTTCTTGCTGATGTACATACTGTTTGCAAGAAGGACTCATGAGCATGAAGGTACATTTCTCACATTCACATCATTTGCTCTGATGCATATAGCCAAGATACATGTAACACATTGCTTACTCTGTCATGTTTACGCATTCACATGCTCCTATATTCAATATTCACATGATTGCATACATGTAGGGGGAGCCTATGCATGTTACATGTCTTTCCAAAGCTTTACTTGCTATTCTCTATATCTTTATCTAAAGCTTTGATGTATGTTGTCATCAATTACCAAAAAGGGGGAGATTGAAAGCACAAGTGCTCCCTGGGTGGTTTTGGTAATTAATGTCAACATATCTCTTGTTGGACTAACACTTTTACCTAGTATGTTTCAGATAAGTTCAACAATGGAGTGGCATGGACTAGAGGATGTGGAACCCCTTCAAGATGCTAAGGACAAAGGATTGGCTCAAGCTTCAAGATCAAGACTCTACATTTTCTATTTTAGTGATCCAAGATCACATTGAGTCTATAGGAAAAGCCAATACTATCAAGAGGGGATGAGGTGTTGCTTAATGGCTTGCTTGCTCAAAGTGCTTAGTGATATGCTCCAAAACCCTCAACTACCTTCCCACATCCACATATGACCTAAACCAAAAGTCAAACTCGGCCCCACCGATTCTATCTATCCGGCGCCACCGAGTTTCAGATGTCATAGCCACTGCCACAAACCCTAGCAAATCGGTTTCACCGATAGGGATCTCGGTCTCACCGAGATGGGATTGTAATCTCTCTGTGTATGTCCATTACCAAAATCGGTCTCACCGAGTTTGAGCAATCGGTACTACCGAGATTACAATGCAAACCCTCTGGTTAGCTTATTACCAAAATCGGTCCCACCGAGTTTGTGTAATCGGTCTCACCGAGTTTGCCTGACCAACTCTCTGGTTAGCTTATTACCAAAATCGGTCCCACCGAGTTTGTGTAATCGGTCACACCGAGATTACGTTATGCCCTAACCCTAACCATATCGGTCCTACCGAGTTGCATCTCAGTCCCACCGAAAATCCTAACGGTCACTAGGTTTGCTGAATCGGTCCGACCGAGTTTAACCATTCGGTCCCACCGAGTTTGGCAAATTGTGTGTAACGGTTAGATTTTGTGTGGAGGCTATATATACCCCTCCACCCACTCTTCATTCGTGGAGAGAGCCATCAGAACATACCTACACTTCCAATACACATTTTCTGAGAGAGAACCACCTACACTTGTGTTGAGGTCAAGATATTCCATTCCAACCATATGAATCTTGATCTCTAGCCTTCCCCAAGTTGCTTTCCACTCAAATCTTCTTTCCACCAAATCCAAATCCTGTGAGAGAGAGTTGAGTGTTGGGGAGACTATCATTTGAAGCACAAGAGCAAGGAGTTCATCATCAACACACCATTTGTTACTTCTTGGAGAGTGGTGTCTCCTAGATTGGCTAGGTGTCACTTGGGAGCCTCCAACAAGATTGTGGAGTTGAACCAAGGAGTTTGTAAGGGCAAGGAGATCGCCTACTTCGTGAAGATCTACCGCTAGTGAGGCAAGTCCTTCGTGGGCGACGGCCGTGATGGAATAGACAAGGTTGCTTCTTCGTGGACCCTTCGTGGGTGGAGCCCTCCGTGGACTCGCGCAACTGTTACCCTCTGTGGGTTGAAGTCTCCATCAACGTGGATGTACGATAGCACCACCTATCGGAACCACGACAAAAACATCCGTGTCTCCAATTGCGTTTGAATACTCCAAACCCTTCTCTTTACATTCTTGCAAGTTGCATGCTTTACTTTCCGCTGCTCATATACTCATTGCATGCTTGCTTGATATGTATTGTGTTTGTTAAACTTGTGCTTAAACTCCACTTAAACTTAAGAATATTAAAAACTGCAACTTTTGGCACTTAGTGTCTAATCACCCCCCCCCTCTAGACACTTATTCTCGATCCTTTCAACAAGTCATCAAAAACCTCGGCACTACGCGCATGCTCCTAGGGGGATAGATTGGTAGGAAAAGACCATCGCTCGTCCCCGACCGCCACTCATAAGGAGGACAATCAAATAACACCTCATGTTTCAAATTTGTTACATAACGTTTACCATATGTGCATGCTACGGGACTTGCAAACTTCAACACAAGAATTTCCCAATTTCACAACTACTCAACTAGCACGACTTTGATATTATTACCTCCATATCTCAAAACAATCATCAAGCATCAAACTTCTCTCAGTATTCAAAACACTCATAAGTAAATTTTACTAATCTTGGATACCTAGCATATTAGGATTTTAAGAAAATTACCATGCTATTTAAGACTCTCAAAATAATCTAAGTGAAGCATGAGAGATCAATAGTTTCTATAAAATAAATCCACCACTGTGCTCTAAAAGATATAAGTGAAGTACTAGAGCAAAACTATATAACTCAAAAGATATAAGCGAAGCACATAGAGTATTCTAACAAATTCCAAATCATGTATGGCTCTCTCAAAAGGTGTGTACAGCAAGTATGATTGTGGTAAACTAAAAAGTAAAAACTCAAATCATACAATACGCTCCAAGCAAAACACATACCATGTGGTGAATAAAAATATAGCTCCAAGTAAAGTTACCGATAGAAGTAGACGAAAGAGGTGATGCCTTCCGGGGCATCCCCAAGCTTTGGCTTTTAGGTGTCCTTAGATTATCTTGGGTGTACCATGGGCATCCCCAAGCTTAGGCTCTTGCCACTCCTTGTTCCATAATCCATCAAATCTTTACCCAAAACTTGAAAACTTCACAACACAAAACTCAAAGTAGAAAATCTCGTGAGCTCCGTTAGCGAAAGAAAACAAAAGACCACTTCAAGGTACTGTAATGAACTCATTCTTTATTTATATTGGTGTTAAACCTACTGTATTCCAACTTCTCTATGGTTTATAAACTATTTTACTAGCCATAGATTCATCAAAATAAGCAAACAACACACGAAAAACAGAATCTGTCAAAAACAGAACAATATGTAGTAATCTGTAGCTAGCGCAAGATCTGGAACCCCAAAAATTCTAAAATAAATTTCTGGACGTGAGGAATTTATCTATTAATCATCTGCAAAAATAATTAACTAAATATCACTTTCCAAATAAAAATGGAAGCAGTTCTCATGAGCACTAAAGTTTCTGTTTTTTACAGAAAGTTTAACAAGACTTTTCCCAAGTCTTCCCAACGGTTCTACTTGGCACAAACACTAATTAAACACAAAAAACACAACCTAAACAGAGTCAAGATAAATTATTTATTACTAAACAGGAGCAAAAAGCAAGGAATAAAAATAAAATTGGGTTGCCTCCCAACAAGCGCTATCGTTTAACGCCGCTAGCTAGCCATAACAAGCAAGGATAGATCTAGGTATTGCCATAATAATAAGATAGATCATTAAAACTCATTTCATATTCTCTACGTTCAGCAGCAAGTTTTCTTTGAGGCAAGCAAAAGTAATAAAAAGGGCTAAATTTAATGGGGCAAAAGTCCCCAAGATCAACCTTAGGAGGTATAGGTTCCTCCTTTGGTCCTTCGTATTGCACAACCTATTCATCATTGTAAGCATTCTTTTGAAAGAACTTTGTGAGCCTATATTCAAGAGAATATCCTAGTTCATTATTTTGAATAGCCAAATCATCATTAAGTTCAGAAATTCTATCAACTAAAACATTGGTAGGAAACCTTTTTCTAAGATTTTCATTGAAAACAACATAGTCTAGAGATTGAAAACGCATTATTTCTTCTTGATCAAAGGGATGGCCTCTATGGGAGGACGACAAGCGTCTACCCTATAATGTGCAAAGATTTCTTTGGCCTCTTTTATTATGAATCAAAACTCATGAGCCAAAAAGATAGTAGCGGCACGCTTAACAGAAGAATGCTCAATATTAGAAAATTCTAGGAAAATCCTTTGTATGCAAGGGTGCATGTGCATGAATTGTCTTTCAAGTTCAACTACAAGCATGGCAATAGTGTCCGCAAGACTACTAGTTCTATGAAGGATGGAACTACCCATAGAAGGTGAAGCACCGGCACAAGTAAAGAAATCTTGAATAACTCCTTTCCCAATAATATTACTACTACCAACCCGGAATTTTTTTGTATGTAAGATGAGTGGTTCTTTAGCAGGAGCATCAGAATTTTTCATGATATTATTATTGTCCATATCGACAATAATTTCCCCAATTTCAGACATAGAGGCAGAAGGTAAGGGACTAGCCATAATGACAGGCAAACAAACTAATGCACAAGCAAACAAAAAGCGGGCAAAAAGAGGCAAACGGGAAAGAGAAGGAGGATAGAGAGAGAGGGCGAATAAAATGGCAAGGGTGAAGTGGGGGAGAGGAAAACAAGAGGCAAATGGCAAAAAATGTAATGCGGGAGATAAGGGTATGTGATGGGTACTTGGTATATTGACTTTTGCATAGACTTCCCGGCAACGGCGCCAGAAATCCTTCTTGCTACCTCTTGAGCACTGCGTTGGTTTTCCCTGAAGAGGAAGGGATGATGCAGCAAAGTAGTGTAAGTATTTCCCTCAGTTTTTGAGAACCAAGGTATCAATCCAGTAGGAGGCTACGCGCCAGTCCCTCATACCTACACAAAACAAATAAATCCTCGCAACCAACGCGATAAGGGGTTGTCAATCCCTACATGGCCACTTACGAGAGTAAGATCTGATAGATATGATAAGATAATACTTTTGGTATTTTTGTGATAAAGATGCAAAGTAAAATAAAGCAAAGTAAAAAAGCAAAGGAAATAACTAAGTATTGGGAGATTAATATGATAAAGATAGACCTGGGGGCCATACGTTTCACTAGTGGCTTCTCTCGAGAGCATAAGTATTCTACGGTGGGTGAACAAATTAATGTTGAGCAATTGACAGAATTGAGCATAGTTATGAGAATATCTAGGTATGATCATGTATATAGGCATCACATCCGAGACAAGTAGACCGACTCCTGCCTGCATCTACTACTATTACTCCACTCATCGACCGCTATCCAGCATGCATCTATAGTATTAAGTTAATGAAAACAGAGTAACGCCTTAAGCAAGATGACATGACGTAGAGGGATAAACTCATGCAATATGATGAAAACCCCATCTTGTTATCCTCGATGGCAACAATACAATATGTGCCTTGCTGCCCCTACTGTCACTAGGAAAGGACACCGCAAGATTGAACCCAAAGCTAAGCACTCCTCCCATTGCAAGAAAGATCAATCTAGTAGGCCAAACCAAACTGATAATTCGAAGAGACTTGCAAAGATAACCAGTCATACATAAAAGAATTCAGAGAAGATTCAAATGTTGTTCATAGATAGACTTGATCATAAACCCACAATTCATCGGTCTCAACAAACACACCGCAAAAAGAAGATTACATCGAATAGATCTCCACAAGAGAGGGGGAGAACATTGTATTGATATCCAAAAAGAGAGAAGAAGCCATCTAGCTACTAACTATGGACCCGTAGGCCTGAGGTAAACTACTCACACTTCATCGGAGGGGCTATGGTGATGATGTAGAAGCCCTCCGTGATCGATGCCCCCTCCGGTGGAGCTCCGGAACAGGCCCCAAGATGGGATCTCGTGGATACAGAAATTTGCGGCGGTGGAATTAGGGTTTTGGCTCTGTATCTGATTGTTTGGGGGTCCGTGGGTATATATAGGAGGAAGGAGTACGTCGGTGGAGCAACAGGGGGGCCACGAGGGTGGAGGGCGTGCCTGGGGGGTAGGCACGCCCCCTACCTTGTGGACTCCTCTTTTGTTTCTTGACGTAGGGTCCAAGTCCCATGGATCACGTTCAGTGAGAAAATCACGTTCCCGAAGGTTTTATTCCGTTTGGACTCCGTTTGATATTCCTTTTCTTCGAAACCCTGAAATAGGCAAAAAAACAGCAATTCTGGGCTAGGCCTCCGGTTAATAGGTTAGTCCCAAAAATAATATAAAAGTGGATAATAAAGCCCAATAATGTCCAAAACAGTAGATAATATAGCATGGAGCAATCCAAAAAATAGATACGTTGGAGACGTATCAGAGTCGGCCGTGGCATATTTATCTGCTATGATCAGCAGCTCGTCGAGGGTCGCCGGCTCATCGCAGAGGAGTCGGTGCTTGTGGAGGGTGCCCTCTCGGCACTCAACGGTGAAGTACTCGATAGCCTACACCCCGTGCATGCCTTCACAAGAGTTGCGGAGCTCGGCCCAGCGCGTGAGGTAGTCGCGGGTCGACTCGTTGGGGCCTTGCACGCACAAGGAGAGCTGGCGAGGTTTGGGCGGCCGCTTATACGTGCTGGTGAAGTTGCGGATGAAGGCTTCAGTGAAGTCGACCCAGCTGTTGATGCTGCGGGGCTTCAGAGTGTTCAGCCATGTCCGGGTTGTGCCCTGGAGCATGAGCGGAACATACTTCACGGCAACGTGCTTGTTGCCGTTTGCTATGCTGACGGCTGTGGAGTAGTCGACCAGCCAGTCCTCCGGCTTCATGGAGCCGGTGTATTTGGGCGTGTCTCTTGGGAGCGTGAACCCTTTGGGGAAGGGCTCGTCTCGAATGCGGGGACCGAAACAGGACGGGCCCAATTCATCTTCCTCTTCTAGCGCCAGGGACCGGTGGGGACGGTCGATCCGGTGGCGGGCATTGTTCTCTCCGACTCCCTCTCAGCGGCCAAGGCGGTCGCCGAGTGATGGGTGATCAACAGGCGGTGAGGTGACGCGCCTTTCCCTTCGAGGGAGAGGAGGTGGACAGTCATCCCGTCGTTCCACTCCTCTTGAGCGGCCGTCTTGGTCGCGCTCAATGGTGATGCAAGTCCGGCTACGGCTGGCAACCGACTCCTTGTCTCTTCTCCCGCAGACGTCACCAGTCGGCGTCCGAGATGTCGCGCCTTGATCTCGGCAGGGAGGAGGATCGTTGTTTTGCCGGTGTGGCACCTCAGTGCGGCAACCGGCCTCGTGCTGCTCAACAGCCGCATCGAGGAGCCGCTGGACGCGCTCCGCCATCTGGTGACGCTCTTCGCCCTCGAACTTGTCTAGTTCTTCTGCTGCCGCCTGGGCAGCTCGGATATTCTCCACGGGTGTGGCGTAGATGGGGCGATCTGCCCGAGCAGGTTGGTGATGGCCACGCCGCGCTGCTGGACCGCGCCAAGGTGGCTGGGCCCAGCGGGAGCCGGCATGCCGCCCACAGCGCAGTCCATCTCGCGTCGGTAGGCTTCCGACAAGTGTCTCATGCTAGCCAGCTTCTTGGCGCCCTCGACAAGCTGGAGGCAGCGTGCCTCCAGCATCTCGGCATCGGCGTCTTCTGGGATGGGCGTCGTCAGGTCTTGTAGTGCCGCGTTGAGCGGGTCGTGAGCATCTCCGCCAGAGTGCTCACTGTGGCCGATGACAAGCACCTCTGTGACGGCGCTTTCGCCCCTCTCCTCGCGAGGAGGCGGCTCGTCGTAGACCACCATGTTGGTGGGGAACGCATCAAGCGATGCAGTGTCGGAGTCGAGAAGCATCGAATTGGTGGAGCCAACGGATTCCAAATCTGCAGCGGGCTCGCTGGCTACGTGGAGCTAATCAAGGAGGCTGACGAGGCGGCTCTCGGGGCCATCATTGCCCGCATCGGACGCCGGCTCATCGGAGAGGCGAACCTCGCCAACAAGGTCGGCGAGGCAGCTCGCCGCACAGGCGAGCTCCGCGCCACGCAACGCGTCGGCACAGACTCCGTCTGGCATGCCGGGCTGGCTATGCTCGCCAGGGAGGAAAAGGGTTCCAGTCCAGAACAGGTCTCCGAACGACGGTGCACCTCGCCCCACGGTGGGCGCCAAATGTCGCGGGTTAGGTGCGACATATGCCAATGGATGGCTTATCATGGTGGGAGCGAGTAGAATGTCCCCGGTGCCTGGAAGCGGGATGAGGCATAGACACGTACGCCGGGGAACTTTACCCAGGTTCGGGGCTCTCCTAGGAGATAACACCCCTAGTCCTGCTCTGCGGGGTCTCCGCATGATCACTAAGACACAAGTGAGTACAATGGTGCTCCTCAAGCTGTATGATAGAGGTGGGAGAAGGCAAGGCTTGCTCTCTCTCCTCCCCTAGGTATGAATCTAGTCCTAACCTAGTGGGAACCCTTTGCATGGGTGCCCTGGGGGGTTTATATAGGCCTACCCCCAGGGGTACAATGGTAATCCGGCCGGGCATAGGGCCCGGCTGTCAGTCTCTCTGGTCACCGGCCTCTCCGCCGACAGCTGGGGCCCGCCGCCTGGTGGGCCCCGCTGGCTAGTCTGGTACGGAGCCGACAAGCCGCCGCCGCCGCTCGCAGGTCCTGGCGGCTGTGGATTACTGTAGTTGTATTGCTAATGACGTGTGCTCGGTCGGGGAGGCGTGGCTACAGTCCCTCCGCCTAGTGGGAGATCACTGTAGCCACTCTGCATCTTATCTGGTTAATGGTGCGTGGGGCCCTGAGGAAGGACCGGGCCGGCCTCCCTAGGGTCTGACTGGTGTGGCTCCCGCTGCCCTCCGGGCTCTTGCTGACCGGTAGGGCCCGCCGTCCTTGGGCCGTACCGACAGGCGGTCGTGGGAGCAGGGCTTGGCCTGTCAGGAGTGACGTCAAGGGTGAAGTGGCAACAGTGCCGCGCCGGGCGGAGATCTCCGCTGGTACGAGGAACTGTGGCCACGCCCGCTCCTGGATTCGTGGGGGGGATGGGCTACACTGTTGCCTCACCCTGTTCTGTCTTCTTTAACGGGGGTGCGGACTTTGAGGGCACCGTGGGCCGACTACTGGGAGCTGGCTCTTGATAACCCACAAGTATAGGGGATCAATTGTATCCTCTTTCGATAAGTAAGAGTGTTAAACCCAACGAGGAGCTAAAGGTAGAACAAGTATTCCCTCAAGTTCTATCAACCACCGATACAACTCTACGCACGCTTGACGTTCGCTTTACCGGAAACAAGTATGAAACTAGAAGTACTTTGCAGGTGTTTTTAGGTAAGCTTGCAAGAAAGTAAAGAGCACGTAAATAAAAGCTAGGGGTTGTTTACATAAATACACAACTAAATTAGTTTTAGTAAAGAGCTTTTGTCAACAAGAAGGTTATTTGTCCCTAGGCAATCGATAACTAGACCGGTAACCATTATTGCAATTTTATTTGAGGGAGAGGCATAAGCTAACATACTTTCTCTACTTGGATCATATGCACTTATGATTGGAACTCTAGCAAGCATCCGTAACTACTAAAGATTCATTAAGGTAAAACCCAACCATAGCATTAAAGCATCAAGTCCTCTTTGTCCCATACACAAACAACCTACTTACTCGGGTACGTGCTTCTGTCACTCACGCCACCCACCATAAGCAAATCATAAGCATATTGCAAACCCTACTGCGGGAATCCCTCATGCTTGCGCGACACGGAGAGCACCATAGGACAACACCAATAATAAAACATACAACTCAAACCAATCTTGGTCATCAAATAGCCATTAGGACAAAACAGATCTACTCAAACATCATAGGATAGCCATACATCATTGGGAAATAATATATAGCGTTGAGCACCATGTTTAAGTAGAGATTACAGCGGGTAAGAGAGAGGTTACACCGCTGCATAGAGGGGGGAAGAGTTGGTGATGATGGCGGTGAAGTTGTTGGTGCAGATGGCAGTGATGATGATGGCCCCGGCAGCGCTCCAGCGCCACCGGAAGCAAGGGGGAGAGGGGCCCCCTCCTTCTTCTTCTTCCTTGACCTCCTCCCTAGATGGGAGAAGGATTTCCCCTCTGGTCCTTGGCCTCTAGGGCGTGGGAGGGGCGAGAGCCTCTCCGAGATTGGATCTGTCTCTCTGTCTCTCTCTGTTTTTGCGTTCTCCCCTGCTCTGTTTCACCGTTTCGCTTATATATGGAGATCCGTAACACCGATTGGCCTGAAACCTTCGCCGTGATTTTTTCCGAATATTAGCTTTCTTGCGGCAAAAGAAGAGCGTCAACCGCCTTATGGTGGGCTCATGAGGGTAGGGGGCGCGCCCCCTGCCTCGTGACCACCTCGGGCACTGGTTCGCGTTGATTTTCCTTCCAAATTTTCCATATTTTCCAAAAATAAGCTCCGTCCGTTTTTATCCCGTTTGGACTCCGTTTGATATGGATATTTTGCGAAACCAAAAACATGCAACAGACAGGAACTGGCACTGGGCACTGGATCAATATGTTAGTCCCAAAAATAATATAAAAAGTTGCCAAAAAGTATATTGAAGTTGAATAATATTGGCATGGAACAATCAAAATTATAGATACGACGGAGACGTATCAGCATCCCCAAGCTTAATTCCTGCTCGTCCTCGAGTAGGTAAATGATAAAAAAAGATAATTTTTGATGTGGAATGCTACCTAGCATAATCTTGATCATATGTCTAATCATGGCATGAATATTAAGACACGAGTGATTCAAAGCAATAATCTATCCGTTGACATAAAGACAATAATATTTCAAGCATACCAACCAAGCAATTATGTCTTATTGAAATAACATAGTCAAAGAAAGTTCATCCCTACAAAATCATATAGTCTGGTTATGCTCCATCTTCACCACACAAAGCATTCACATCATGCACAACCCCGATGACAAGCCAATCAATTGTTTCATACTTTGACGTTTCTCAAACCTTTTCAACTTTCACGCAATACATGAGCGTCAGCCATGGACATAGCACTATAGGTGGAATAGAATATGATGGTGGGGGTTATGTGGAGAAGACAAAAAAAAGAGAAAGTTTCACATCAACTAGGCGTATCAACGGGCTATGGAGATGCCCATTAATAGATATCAATGTGAGGAGTAGGGATTGCCATGCAACGGATGCACTAGAGCTATAAGTATATGAAAGCTCAAACTGAAACTAAGTGGGTGTGCATCCAACTTGCTTGCTCATGAAGACCTAGGGCATTTGAGGAAGCCCATCGTTGGAATATACAAGCCAAGTTCTATAATGAAAATTCCCACTAGTATATGAAAGTGATAACTCAAGAGACTCTCTATATGAAGAACATGGTGCTACTTTGAAGCACAAGTGTGGTAAAAGGATAGTAACATTGCCCCTTCTCTCTTTTTCTCTCATTTTTTTGGGCCTTCTCCCCTTTTTTGGCCTTTCTCTTTTATATATTTTTTTTATTTTTTTCGTCCGGAGTCTCATCCCGACTTGTGGGGGAATCATAGTCTCCATCATCCCTTCCTCACTGGGGCAATGTCCTAATAATGATGATCATCACACTTTTATTTACTTACAACTCAATATTACAACTCGATATCTAGAACAAAGATATGACTCTATATGAATGCCTCCGGCGGTGTACCGGGATGTGCAATGATCTAGCGTAGCAATGACATCAAAAAACAGACAAGCCATGAAAACATCATGCTAGATATCTTACGATCATGCCAAGTAATATGACAATAAATGCTCAAGTCATGTATATGATGATGATGGAAGTTGCATGGCAATATATCTCGGAATGGCTATGGAAATGCCATGATAGGTAGGTATGGTAGCTGTTTTGAGGAAGGTATATGGTGGGTGTATGATACCGGCGAAAGGTGCGCGGTATTAGAGAGGCTAGCAATGGTGGAAGGGTGAGAGTGCATATAATCCATGGACTCAACATTAGTCATAAAGAACTCACATACTTATTGCAAAAATCTACAAGTCATCAAAAACCTCGGCACTACGCGCATGTTCCTAGGGGGGATAGATTGGTAGGAAAAGACCATCGCTCGTCCCCGACCGCCACTCATAAGGAAGACAATCAAATAACACGTCATGTTTCAAATTTGTTATGTAACGTTTACCATACGTGCATGCTACGGGACTTGCAAACTTCAGTACAAGCATTTCTCAATTTCACAACAACTCAACTAGCACGACTTTGATATTATTACCTCCATATCTCAAAACAATCATCAAGCATCAAACTTCTCTTAGTATTCAAAACACTCATAAGAAAATTTTACTAATCTTGAATACCTAGCATATTAGGATTTTAAGCAAATTACCATGCTATTTAAGACTCTCAAAATAATCTAAGTGAAGCATGGGAGATCAATAATTTCTATAAAATAAATCCACCACCGTGCTCTAAAAGATATAAGTGAAGTACTAGAGCAAAACTATATAACTCAAAAGATATAAGCGAAGCACATAGAGTATTCTAACAAATTCCAAATCATGTATGGATCTTTCAAAAGGTGTGTACAGCAAGGATGATTGTGGTAAACTAAAAAGCAAAGACTCAAATCATACAAGACTCTCCAAGCAAAACACATATCATCTGGTGAATCATATCACGGGGTTTGGATGCACCGGCGAAGTTTGCACCAACTCTAAAGGTGAGAAAGGGCAATGCACGGTACCGAAGAGGCTAGCAATGATGGAAGGGTGAGAGTGCGTATAATCCATGGACTCAACATTAGTCATAAAGAACTCACATACTTATTGCAAAAATCTATTAGTCATCGAAACAAAGTACTACGCGCATGCTCCTAGGGGGATAGATTGGTAGGAAAAGACCATCGCTCGTCCCCGGCCGCCACTCATAAGGAAGACAATCAATAAACACCTCATGCTCCGACTTCGTTACATAATGGTTCACCATACATGCATGCTACGGGACTTGCAAACCTCAACACAAGTATTTCTCAATTTCACAATTACTCAACTAGCATGACTCTAATATCACCATCTTTATATCGCAAAACTATTGCAAGGAATCAAACATATCATATTCAGCGATCTACAAGTTTATGTAGGATTTTATGACTAACCATGTGAACGACCAGTTCCTGTCATCTCTCTAAATAGATATAAGTGAAGCACGAGAGTTTAATTCTTTCTACAAAAGATATGCCCGTGCTCTAACAAATATAACTGAAGCAAAAGAGCATTCTACAAATGGCGATTGTCTAAGTGAAGAGAAACAGGCAATCCAAACTTCAAATGATATAAGTGAAGAACATGAAGCATTCTATAAAGCCATACTCAAAATATATAAGTGAAGTGCAAAGAGCATTCTATAAATCAACCAAGGACCATCTCACACCAGCATGGTGCATAAAAAAATAAAAAACCTAAATGCAAAAGACGCTCCAAAACTTGCACATATCGCATGAACGAAACAAATCCGAAAACATACCGATACTTGTTGAAGAAAGAGGGGATGTGTAACGCCCTCGATGCGGCTATATCTCCCACGTGTTGAAGCACGACTTAGAGTCATAACCGCATTGAAAGCAATGTCGCAAGTGAGGTAATCTTCACACAACCCACGTAATACATAAGGGAAAAGATACATAGTTGGCTTACAATCGCCACTTCACACAAATACATGAATAAAGCATTACAACATCCAAATACAATCAAGGTCCGACTATGGAACCAAAATAAAAGAAGAACCCCAAATGCGACAAGGTCCCCGATCGACCCCAAATGGGCTCCACTACTGATCAACTAGAACGAAACAACACAAAGGACAAGATCTTCATCGAGCTCCTCCTGAGCTTGGTTGCGCCATCCGCACGGTAACCTCGGCACCTGCAAGCTGGTTTTGGAAGTATCTGTGAGCCACAGGGACTCAGCAATCTCGCACCCTCGCGATCAAGACTATTTAAGCTTATGGGCAAGGTAAAGTTATGAGGTGGAGCTGCAGCAAGCGGCTAGCATATATGGTGGCTAACATACGCAAATGAGAGCGAGAAGAGAAGGCAAAGCACGGTCGATACAAGTATGATCAAGAAGTGATCCTAAAACAACCTACGTCAAGCATAACTCCAACACCGTGTTCACTTCCCGGACTCCGCCGGAAAGAGACCATCACAGTTACACATGCGGTTGATGCATTTTAATTAAGGTCAACTTCAGGTTTTCTACAACCGAACATTAACAAATTCCCATCTGCCCATAACCGCAGGCACGGCTTTCGAAAGTTCAAATCCCTGCATGGGTGTCCCAACTTAGTCCATGACAAGCTCTCACGGTCAACGAAGGAATAGACCTCCTCCCGAGATATTCCGATCAGACTCGGTATCTCGGTTCTACAAGACACTTCGACAAGTTAAAACAAATCCAGCAACAGCACCCAGATGTGCCGACAAATCCCGATAGGAGCTGCACATATCTCGTTCTCACGGCACACCGGATGAGCAAGACGTCGGGTAGGCCAGCCCAGAGTTGCCCCTGGTAGCCCCGGACATGGCTCGGTTGGACCAACACTCAGAGGAGCACTGGCCCGGGGGGTTAAAATAATGATGACCCTTGGGTGCGCGACCCCCAAGGGAAAAGAAAAGGCTAGGTGGCAAATGGTAAAACCAATGTTGGGCATTGCTGGAAGAGTTTTACTCAAGGCGAACTGTCAAGGGGTTCCCATTATTACCCAACCGCGTAAGGAACGCAAAATCCGGGAACATAACACTGATATGACGGAAACTAGGGCGGCAAGAGTGGAACAAAACACCAGGAATAAGGCCAAGCCTTCCACCCTTTACCAAGTATATAGATGCGTTAATTAAATAAGATATATTGTGATATCCCAACAAGTAAACATGTTCCAACAAGGAACAACATCTCCATGTTCCAACAGGGAACAAACTTCAATCTTCACCTACAACTAACAACGCTATAAGAGGGGCTGAGCAAAGCGGTAACATAGACAAACAAGGGTTTGCTAGGACAAGGTGGGTTAGAGGCTTGGTTCAACAATATGGGAGGCATGATAAGCAAGTGGTAGGTATCGCGGCATAGGCATAACAAAAGAGCGAGCATCTAGCAAGCAAAGATAGAAGTGATTTCGAGGGTATGGTCATCTTGCCTGAACGAGTCCATGAAGAAGACAAACGGACGTAGACGAACGAGTCCTCACAAACGCGATGTTACCGGAACCAACCCGAAGAAGCAACACCGGAAAGAAGCACACAACATAGTAAACAACCAATACATGAACATGGGATGATGCACAACCAAGTATGATGCATGTCCGGTTTAATGAAGCATGGCAGGGCAAAGTGCACAAACAATCCTACAAATTGAGTGGAGCTCAATATGCAACGAGTTGCATATTGATGAAACACCACAACAAATTATTTAGTTCGATCTTGTTTATGTACCCAACAATATTAAATGTTGTTAAACATGGCAAGAGGGTGAAGCAAAGTAAAACTACCTATCTAGTCAAGTTTAAATGAGGCCGGAAGCAACGAACAACAATTCCGGCAAATCCTCATATGCATATTTTAAGGTTTGGTACTGTTCTGCCCTATTCATACTTTTGGAGTTATTAAACATGCAAAGTAAGTGAACCAAGTTAAACTAGGCATTTTTCTACCCCATTTACATATAAAGATTATTTAATTCCGAGTTACGGTTATTTAGTTATGAATTAAACCATTTTAGCATGGCATAGGAGCAAATTTAACCAAACAGCATTTTAAACATTTTAAACATGGATGAAAGTTGGATATTATGAATCTAGACAAAATTCTAAGCAAGTTTCATATTAAGTTTGTTTTAATCCGATGCACGGTTTGTGAGTTATTATATGCATGTTGTCTAGGGACTAAACTATAAACTGGCAGTTTTCTGGAAAAACAGGAAAAATCGCTGATAGAAAAAAACAGACGCGGGCCGAAACTGTTAGCCCAACAGAAGGAAAAAAACACTGGGTGGCCTCACCATGGGCTTCGGCCCAGTCAGAGGAGGCAGCTGGCAGGCTGGATCGAACGAGGTGGAGGGCCGGCCTCGCTACGTGCCTGGCGCGTAGCGCTTGAGCGGGGCGCGGTCAACGCTCAAGCAGAGCGGGCGTCCTCTTTCTCGACAAGAAGCAGAGCCGCCGCGGCGCGGTTGCGGGCACAGGGAGACGCAGCTCCGGCGGGCAGGGGCCGGTGTCGTGGCGGCGGAGCGGCGCGAAATCTGGGCGGGGGTCGAGGTAGAGGCGGCGGAGAGGTTCCCTGGCTCTAGGCCCTAGCTCGGGGGTTAGCTGGAGGCACGGCGGGCAAGCACGGATCGATCCCGAACTGCTGCTTGCAGCGGGGTAGGCAGAGGCTGACGGCGAGGAACTTGGACGACGGCGACGGATTTGGCGCGCAGAGGAGGCCAGCGGGAGGGAGAGCAGCTCGGGCGCGCTCGGAGTCACCGACAACGGGCGCCATGGGGTTCGGCTGCGGCCCTGTGGTGGCGCGTTCCAGCGATGACGGCCGGAGCAGAGGAGTCGAGGCCGCTGCGGGACTTGAGGAGCTCGGCAAGGGGCTTAGCCATCCATGGCGGCTCCTGGTTGTCTCCTAGTCAGAGTGAAAAGGAGAGATGATAGACGGAGGGGAAGATGAACAGGAGGACAGGAAGAGGAGGCGAGGTGACAACGACCTGTTGGGTAGAAGACGACGATGGGTCCAGCAGAGCTGGGACCTCGAGGTGGAGCCGCACGAGGTGGCTCGGGAGGCCCTCTCCATGTGTGTTCGGGCGAAGAAGCTTCGGTGGCGAGGCAGATCAGCCGAGGAGACGGGCGCACGAGGAGGAGCTCGGGTAGGGGATCCAGGGGCGCTGTCCTGTTGGAGCTCGAGGGAGGCAGCGGATCGATGGGTTGGCCGCTGACTAAAATCGAAGGGAAGCAGAGGCTGACGCTGGTTCGCAGAATGAGGGGGCTAGTGGATCGGATCTGGGAGGATCCCAAGGTGGATGAGGGAGGTTGTAGGTGGCGGCGGTTAGAGGGGACAAAAGTCCTACTCCCTCTGTTCCTAAATATAAGTCTTTGTAGGGATTTCACTACGGACTACATACGGAGCAAAATGAGTGAATCTACATTCTAAAATGCATCTATATACATCTGTATGTGGTTCATAGTGAAATCTTTACAAAGACTTATATTTAGGAACGGAGGGAGTAGAATTTAGGGTTAGGGGCTATTTATAGCATGTAGATGAAAGGAGAGGGATGATCTAGTCCCTCCGATTGAAATCAGACGGTCCGAGAAAAATAGGTAGGGAGCTCAATTAAGAAAACAATGATATTTTGTAGATGTTTGGGGATGATCCGGACACAACGGTGACGACTGCCCGGGTCGGGTCCGGGACAATTTTCGGACGCGCGCGAGGAGGGCCGCGGGCTGACGAGAGAGGTTAGGTTGGACCTGGCGGTAGGTACTGGGCTGTGCATACGGTCTCGAACTGAGAGAAGAGAAGAGAGGGAGGCCCGGCGACTGTTTCCGGAGACCAAAAACGCCCGACGTTAGACCGGCTATATTGCCACTATAGTTATCCGTTGGGGCATCAAACGATCTCCGAATGCGATGAAACTTGACAGGCGGTCTATCTACACTATAATAAGACCACACGCCAACTCTCATCCCATTCCGAGAACATTTTCTGGCCACTTATAAAATACTATTTCAGACATGTCGCGGGCGTGTGCAAGTGTGTCTGGGCTCAGAATGGACAACGGACGGAATGAGGAGACCGGGACGGATGCAAGTTTTGAAAACATGATGATGCAATGCACATGATGACATGGCAAGATGCAACACGCAAGCGAATGACATGACAACGACAGCGAATAACTGGGAGACACCTGGCACATCAGTCTCGGGGCGTTACAACACTCCACCACTACGAGAGGATCTCGTCCCGAGATCTAGAATGGCACCGGAGGGACAACGGAACAGAAAGAGAAGAGGTAAGGCTAAGTTGCTCCTTTGACAAACAAGTGAAACCAAAGAACCTTTAAGAGGATAAGCCATCTCGAGAAAATAAAACAATGGAGATAAACGAAGTTGAAAGCACTCCATTAGAAAAGAGGAACAAGGAAGAACGAATTCGGACAGCACTCCGGTTGAAAAATGATACAAGACTTGATAAACTGAAAGAGCTTGAGCAAAAGGGACACAACACTCCGGTTGAAAGGATAAGCACGAATCAAACATGATCTTGACAAGACCGGAAGATGGGTTGAAGAGAGCAACATCACAATGGCTCCGGAACAAAAGAATAGAAGATAGATAATTGAAATAAAAGAATGGAGAAGAAAATGCCATCTTATGCCACAAGAGAGCTTGAAGAGGCATCTTTAGGAAAAGGGTCGAACGGAGTTGTTGGAACACCAACAACGAAAGGATAAGCTTGATATGGTCTTACGGAATACATCTCAAAATTATGAGGTGACAACCTGCCACTCATGGGAAAAGGAATTGGATTGATAAGAACAAGGAGACGAGGAAGTATTTCACCGGGAGGATAAAGAAGAACTTGGGTCCTTTATAAGCGCCATAGATAGCAACAAACCTTAGGGAAGGCTTTAGGTGAAATATAACCCAAGATAATTCCAATGAAGAAAGTGATGGGTTTAAATACCTCATTCTTGACAACATGTGAATCATGAAACATGAACTCAAATTATCAAGAATGATATAATACCACCTCTATTGATACGGAAGGAAGAATTGCACTCCGGATTGCAAGATTGAAGAATGCTTGAGCTCATCTGAAAAGAATCTTGATGAACACTTCGAGAAGAAATTGAATCCTTGATGAACCATCATGTAGAACCTCCATGAAGAACTCCGGTAAACAAAGGAATGAAAAGAAAGAGAAGTTGAAAACCTAAGGTGAATCCTTGCAATGATTAGATGGATCTACGCGATGATGAAAGCTTGGAACTCCGGGAAAAGAAAAATGAACAAATGAAAACGAGAATTTGTTGAGCCTCCGGAACAGGGAATTAAATTATTTGGATGAAACAAGAATAAGAATTACATTATGCTTAACCTTCACCAATTTAAAATGATGACAAGCAGCGGATTTGACATACTACTTATTCTCGAAGAGAGCATTAAGACAGATATAGTGCCAACTTGGGAAAATATTGGACGAACCAGCGGTAGGATAGAAATAACAAATAAATTGATATGATAAATGAAAGAAGAGAATCTTGAATGAACCACCGTAAGAATTAAAAATGAACGACAAGAAGATAAAGAAAACACCGGGAAGAATTAGCAAATGAATGAAGATGCTTGAGAGAATTTAGATATATGAGAACGAAGAGATTAGGAGCTGATTAGAGAATCCTTGATTTAAGCACCGGTATGCTTTAGAGTATGAGAGCTGAAAGCTAGGAATGAGTGATATTTGAAAAGATGGCCTTCGGGGAAAAGAAATGGAAAAAAACTCATGAAATGCTCCGGATGGGTGAAAAGAATTCCCACAATCGAAAATAATTATAAGAGGATGGCAACAAGCTAGAATCACGAATCTTGAAGAGAATGGAGCAAGATTGAGAGAAAAATCTTCTTCGATCTTCAAATGACGACGAAGAACACCACCAAGAATAATTTAGACACTCCGGGAGAATCAAAAGCGAAGAGGTTGAGCCAACTATGAAAAGAATTTGAAAGATCTTGGAGAATTACATTTGACTGATGATAATTCATTCTTACGTCAAACTTTGAAAGGAAATTTTGAGGATAGCTCCGGGAAATAAGAAGAGTCAGGTAAGATCCTGGAAAAAACCTATGGGTTAGGGCCCACTGAAAAGAAAAATACCGTTGAACGATTTAAAAGAGAGAAAGCACCGGTTGAATTAAATGGCTTGAATGAGATAACAACCCCGAAATAGGTTGAACGGATCTTGAATGACAAGACAAGCCCATTGAGATATCTTGAGCACTCCGGAACAAATGAATAGCGAGAAATGAATTATTATGAGGTGCACCGGTATGAGAAGGTATTTGAAACGAGGGAAAAGAGATATGAGATCAACACCGAAAGCTTGATTTGAAACCATCGGAGAAGAAAAGAATGAAGAATGACGAACTAGTAGAACATCTTCATGGAAACCACCGGGTAAGAACATTGACGGAAAAGAATGGAGAGACTTCACAAAAATAAAAGGATACTTGATAAAGAAATCTGAGTCCTTGAAGAAAACAAGGGTGGGAGGGTGGGAAAACAAAGACAACTTGGAACGGATGAAGCAAACACCGTTGAGAAGAACTGATAATTGATCTTATGGATATTGAAGTGATCGGATCCACTTGAAAAGAAAACACGCCGGTTGAAAAGGATTGACATGACAGACTCAATGATCGAGAAGGATTAGTATTCACATCGAAGTATGAGAACACCGCTTAGAAAAGGTATGGAATCAACACTTGACTTCGAAGCAACTCGAATACCACAACTCAAAACAAAACAAAGTATTGGCTTGTAGAATAAGCCGGAACAAACATATGATAGAGATTTCGTCTGAAGTTTTCGTGGTGGGGCCTACATGGGCTCGATCGTACAGCACCATCATGTACAAGGCAGTGCACATGACATACGAAGCGTCCCCGAGTCGGCATAGTCAAGGACTCTTTAAGACACAATGAGACCACTGTAAAAACGACCGTGAATAGGCGGACCACTAGACGTCGAACCCCAATTTCATATCATACATCTGTCGGAAAGATATCATAAGAGCTACTTGAATTCCCACTTATAAAGTCCCGAAATTTTACGGTTATGCAATAAGGTGTTGGGGATACAGGGGAAGCATAATATCTCACGCAAAACTAGCAAATCCTACATCCAGTTGTATCCATCCTTCAACACATAACCAGGAAACCTTCGGAAATCGTCTACCTCAACCTTCGAAAAGCATCCATTATACAAGTTATAGTGATACTCCCGAACTCCCGCCCCAGTACTGGGTGGCGTCGAGGTTATCTCACCAACGAACTGCATAAAAGAGATTTTCGATGTCGGCGAACTAAACTCAGGTATTCCAGAACTGCAACGATAAAATTATGACGACAACACCTCAGAGCTCAACTCCCCGGGACACTTCCACAAAACCCCTGACAGGAGGCACCAAGACAATGTTCTCGTCACAAAACCATCGGAACGATTCCAAGATACCCGCGTGATCCTAAAAAAAAATTTAGTGAAATTTGAGAAGAGAAGAGTCAAAACTCTATGTCAGGATGCCTTACCAGAGCGATGAGGAGACTGGGAAGTAAAAAGAATTCCTAAACTCTCCGATATATAATTCCTAAATGACTCAAAACATTTTTCTAGACACAACTCGGCTGCTAAAAACGATCAATCAGTGGGGGCTCCTAAGGTCGGGGAAGGCTCTGATACCAACTTGATAACGCCCTCGATGCGGCTATATCTCCCACGTGTCGAAGCATGACTTAGAGGCATAACCGCGTTGAAAGCAATGTCGCAAGTGAGGTAATCTTCACACAATCCATGTAATACATAAGGGAAAAGATACATAGTTGGCTTACAATCGCCACTTCACACAAATACATGAATAAAGCATTACAACATCCAAATACAATCAAGGTCCGACTACGGAACCAAAATAAAAGAAGAACCCCAAATGCGACAAGGTCCCCGATCGACCCCAACTGGGCTCCACTACTGATCAACTAGAACGAAACACCACAAAGGACAAGATCTTCATCGAGCTCCTCCTGAGCTTGGTTGCGTCATCTGCACAGTAACCTCGGCACCTGCAAGCTGGTTTTGGAAGTATCTGTGAGCCACAGGGACTCAGCAATCTCGCACCCTCGCGATCAAGACTATTTAAGCTTATGGGTAAGGTAAAGGTATGAGGTGGAGCTGCAGCAAGCGGCTAGCATATATGGTGGCTAACATACGCAAATGAGAGCGAGAAGAGAAGGCAAAGCACGGTAGATACAAGTATGATCAAGAAGTGATCCTAAAACAACCTACGTCAAGCATAACTCCAACACCGTGTTCACTTCCCGGACTCCGCCGGAAAGAGACCATCACGGTTACACACATGGTTGATGCATTTTAATTAAGGTCAACTTCAGGTTTTCTACAACCGGACATTAACAAATTCCCATCTGCCCATAACCGCGGGCACGGCTTTCGAAAGTTCAAATCCCTGCAAGGGTGTCCCAACTTAGCCCATGACAAGCTCTCACGGTCAACGAAGGAATAGACCTCCTCCCGAGATATTCCGATCATACTCGGTATCTCGGTTCTACAAGACACTTCAACAAGTTAAAACAAATCCAGCAACACCACCCAGATGTGCCGACAAATCCCGATAGGAGCTGCACATATCTCGTTCTCAGGGCACACCGTATGAGCAAGACGTCGGGTAGGCCAGCCCAGAGTTGCCCCTGGTAGCCCCGGACATCGCTCGGCTGGACCAACACTCAGAGGAGCACTGGCCCGGGGGGGTTAAAATAATGATGACCCTTGGGCGCGCGACCCCCAAGGGAAAAGAAAAGGCTAGGTGGCAAATGGTAAAACCAATGTTGGGCATTGCTGGAAGAGTTTTACTCAAGGCGAACTGTCAAGGGGTTCCCATTATTACCCAACCGTGTAAGGAACGCAAAATCCTGGAACATAACACCGATATGATGGAAACTAGGGCGGCAAGAGTGGAACAAAACACCAGGCATAAGGCCAAGCCTTCCACCCTTTACCAAGTATATAGATGCGTTAATTAAATAAGATATATTGTGATATCCCAACAAGTAAACATGTTCCAACAAGGAACAACATCTCCATGTTCCAACAGGGGACAAACTTCAATCTTCACCTACAACTAACAACGCTATAAGAGGGGCTGAGCAAAGCGGTAACATAGCCAAACAAGGGTTTGCTAGGACAAGGTGGGTTAGAGGCTTGGTTCAACAATATGGGAGGCATGATAAGCAAGTGGTAGGTATCGCGGCATAGGCATAGCAAAAGAGCGAGCATCTAGCAAGCAAAGATAGAAGTGATTTCGAGGGTATGGTCATCTTGCCTGAAATCCCGCAAGGAAGAAGAACGAGTCCATGAAGAAGACAAACGGACGTAGACGAACGAGTCCTCACAAACGCGACGTTACCGGAACCAACCCGAAGAAGCAACACCGGAAAGAAGCACACAACATAGTAAGCAACCAATACATGAACATGGGATGATGCACAACCAAGTATGATGCATGTCCGGTTTAATGAAGCATGGCATGGCAAAGTGCACAAACAATCCTACAAATTAAGTGGAGCTCAATATGCAACGAGTTGCATATTGACGAAACACCACAACAAGTTATTTAGTTCGATCTTGTTTATGTACCCAATAATATTAAATGTTGTTAAACATGGCAAGAGGGTGAAGCAAAGTAAAACTACCTATCTACTCAAGTTTAAATGAGGCCGGAAGCAACGAACAACAATTCCGGTAAATCCTCATATGCATATTTTAAGGTTTGGTACAGTTCTGCCCTAATCATAATTTTAGAGTTATTAAACATGCAAAGTAAGTGAACCAAGTTAAACTAGGCATTTTTCTACCCCATTTACATATAAAGATTATTTAATTCCGAGTTACGGTTATTTAGTTATGAATTAAACCATTTTAGCATGGCATACGAGCAAATTTAACCAAAAAGCATTTTAAACATTTTAAACATGGATGAAAGTTGGATATTATGAATCTAGACAAAATTCTAAGCAAGTTTCATATTAAGTTTGTTTTAATCCGATGCACGGTTTGTGAGTTATTATATGCATGTTATCTAGGGACTAAACTGTAAACTGGCAGTTTTCTGGAAAAATAGGAAAAATCGCTGATAGAAAAAAAACAGACGCGGGCCGAAACTGTTAGCCCAACAGAAGGAAAAAAACACTGGGTGGCCTCACCATGGGCTTCAGCCCAGTCAGAGGAGGCGGCTGGCAGGCTGGATCGAACGAGGTGGAGGGTCGGCCTCGCTGCGTGCCTGGCGCGTAGCGCTTGAGCGGGGCGCGGTCAACGCTCGAGCAGAGCGGGCGTCCTCTTTCTCGACAAGAAGCAAAGCCGCCGCGGCGTGGTTGCGGGCACAAGGAGACACAGCTCCGGCGGGCAGGGGCCGGTGTCGTGGCGGCGGAGCGGCGCGAAATCTGGGCGGGGTCGAGGTAGAGGCGGCGGAGAGGTTCCCTGGCTCTAGGCCCTCGCTCGGGGGTTAGCTGGAGGCACGGCGGGCAAGCACGGCTCGATCCCGAACTGCTGCTTGCAGCAGGGTAGGCAGAGGCTGACGGCGAGGAACTTGGACGACGGTGACGGATTTGGCGCGCAGAGGAGGCCAGCGGGAGGAAGAGCACCTCGGGCGCGCTCGGAGTCGCCGACAACAGGCGCCATGGGGTTCGGCTGCGGCCCTGTGGTGGCGCGTTCCGGCGATGACGGCCGGAGCAGAGGAGTCGAGGCCGCTGCGGGACTTGAGGAGCTCGGCAAGGGGCTCAGCCATCCATGGCGGCTCCTGGTTGTCTCCTGGTCAGAGTGAAAAGGAGAGATGATAGACGGAGGGGGAGATGAACAGGAGGACATGAAGAGGAGGCGAGGTGACAGCGACCTGTTGGGTAGAAGACGACGGCGGGTCCAGCAGAGCTGGGACCTCGAGGTGGAGCCGCACGAGGTGGCTCGGGAGGCCCTCTCCATGTGTGCTCGGGCGAAGAAGCTTCGGTGGCGAGGCAGATCAGCCGAGGAGACGGGCGCGCGAGGAGGAGCTCAGGCAGGGGATCCAGGGGCGCTGTCCTGTTGGAGCTCGAGGGAGGCAGCAGATCGATGGGTTGGCCGCTGACTGAAATCGAAGGGAAGCAGAGGCTGACGCTGGTTCGCAGAACGAGGGGGCTAGTGGATCGGATCTAGGAGGATCCCAAGGTGGATGAGGGAGGTTGTAGGTGGCGGCGGTTAGAGGGGACAAAAGTCCTATAATTTAGGGTTAGGGGCTATTTATAGCATGTAGATAAAAGGAGAGGGATGATCTAGTCCCTTCGATTGAAATCAGACGGTCCGAGAAAAATAGGTAGGGAGCCCAATTAAGAAAACAGTGATATTTTGTAGATGTTTGGGGATGATCCGGACACAACGGTGACGACTGCCCGGGTCGGGTCCGGGACAATTTTCGGACGCGCGCGAGGAGGGCCGCGGGCTGACGAGAGAGGTTAGGTTGGACCTGGCGGTAGGTAGTGGGCTGTGCAGACGGTCTCAAACTGAGAGAAGAGAAGAGAGGGAGGCCCGACGACTGTTTTCGGAGATCGAAAACGGCCGACGTTAGACCGGCTATATTGCCGCTATAATTATCCGTTGGGGCATCAAACGATCTCCGAATGCGATGAAACTTGACAGGCGGTCTATCTACACTATAATAAGACCACACGTCAACTCTCATCCCATTCCGAGAATATTTTCCGGCCACTTATAAAATACAATTTCAGACATGTCGCGGGCGCGTGCAAGTGTGTCTGGGCTCAGAACGGACAACGGACGGAACAAGGAGACCGGGACGGATGCAAGTTTTGAAAACATGATGATGCAATGCACATGATGACATGGCAAGATGCAACACGCAAGCGAATGACATGACAACGACAGCGAATAACTGGCAGACACCTGGCACATCGGTCTCGGGGCGTTACAGGATGCCTCCCCAGCATCCCCAAGCTTAGACGCTTGAGTCTCCTTGAATATTTACTTGGGGTGCCTCGGGCATCCCCAAGCTTGAGCTCTTGCCTCTCTTCCTTCTTCTCACATCGAAACCTTCTCGATCATCGAACACTTCATCCACACAAAACTTCAACAGAAAACTCGGTAAGATCCGTTAGTATAATAAAGCAAATCACTACTCTAGGTACTGTTGCAAACCAATTCATATTTTGTTTTTGCACTGTGTCTACTGTAATATAATTTTTTAATGGCTTAATCCACTGATATAAATTGATAGTTTCATCAAAACCAGCAAACTATGCATCAAAAACAGAATCTGTCTAAAACAGAATAGTCTGTAGCAATCTGAACATTCACCATACTTCTGATACTTGAAAAATTCTGCCAAAATTAGGAAAAATAAAAATTTGTACAGAAATACAGTTCAAAAAGAATCAGAACCATTTGACGTTCCAGTAAAAAAAATTAAAATTCATGCACTACAGCCAAAGTTTCTGTCCTGCACCGCACAAACCAACAAGCATTGTAAACATCCTAAAGGCAAACCTTGGCACATTATTTTTATAATACAATGGAATTGTACAAGGGGATAATTATTTTTGTTGAAAAGTTTCTGTAATCAAGATTCACAAAGTTTCCGTGAGCATGAACACAGTTCAAGGCTAGCTCCCACTTCAACAATGCTCGTCTTTCTCACTTTCGCTTTTCCTTTTGAAAATGTTTTGGGTTCCCCTCTTTATTTTTGTTATTTTTAAACTATATGAAAGCACTCAACAGAAATAAACGACTCTCTAAAACTTCCGGGTTGTCTCCCTGGCAGCGCTTTTTTTAAAGCCATTAAGCTAGGCATATAGTGCTCAAGTACTGGATCCACCCGAATCCCAAGGTATATCAAAGCCAATTTTAATTAGCAATGATTTATCATTTAGTAGTGAGCACAAAGCAACATATATCAAGCAATGGCAAAGTCTAACTCTCTTTCTATGCATCGGCATGTCATAAAAAAACAATTCATGCACACCTAGTAAAGGCCAATGCATAGTATAAACAGTTTCTTGCAATTTTATCGTATTGGAAACATAGAGAGGTGGAGATATAGCCTCTCTCATAATAATTGCAAGTATGAGCAGCAAGCACATTCATATTATATCTATCAAAATCATCATGTGCAACGGTAAAAGGCAACCCATCAATATAATCCTTAATAAGTGCAAACTTCTCCGATATAGTGTAGTTGGGAGAATTCAAAAAGATAATAGGACTATCATGCGTGGGTGCAATAGCAAAAATTTCATGTTTAACATAAGGAACTATAGCAAGTTCATCTCCATAAGCATAATTCATATTGGCATCTTGGCCACAAGCATAGCAAGCATCATCAAAAAGGGATATTTCAAAAGAATCAACGGGATCATAACAGTCATCATAGCAATCATCCTTCGGTAAGCACGAAGGGAATTTAAACAATGTATGAGTTGAAGAGTTACTCTCATTAGAAGGTGGGCACGGGTAGCTAATCCGCTCTTCCTCATTTTGTTCTTCGCTCTCCTCATCATCTTTTTCATCCAATGAGCTCACAGTTTCATCAATTTCTTTTTCCATAGACTCCTGCAAAATATTAGTTTCTTCTTGGGCAGCGAGTATTCCTCAATATGTTGTTTAACATAGGCATTAGAAGCATAATTCTCATAACAATATTCAAGTATGGCAAAATTTTCAGATTTGTAAAGAGTAGCATCATATTTTTCAATCAAAGAAGCAATTTCAAAAGCACCCTTAAAAGCAACAAATTCTTCAATTTGTTGAACATCATAGTAACTATAAGCACCTTTAGCATACGAAGATACGATTCCATTATCACTAAACTCACATTGGTAGGGAAGGTGTTTCTTAGGGTTTCAGAACAACAAGTAAAATCATAATAATAGCATAAATTCCAAGCATAGCATTGCATAGTATTAATTTGATGCTGTAAAAGTTTCCCTTTTTGAGATATACGGTGCCGCACATAACAAGCATGCTCATCTAAAGATTTGCCCTCAACTAAGATAGTTGGGGTTTCAGCATGAGCACATAGGGATCAAAGATGATCCAAGTAATAAGCTTCAGCAGTGTGATAGATTTTGATTGGTTCTTCAACCATTGGTTCAGTAGGTACAACTAATTTTTTGGTATTTTGCGTTTCCTACCCATAAGTAAAGATAGGAAACAACTAAGAACAGCAAATAAAAATTACTTAGTGATAAAGTAAACAAGCACACACGAGAATATTCACCCCACGCTATTGCTCCCCGGCAACGGCGCCAGAAAAAGGTCTTGATAACCCACAAGTATAGGGGATCAATTGTAGCGTCTTTCGATAAGTAAGAGTGTCAAACCCAACAAGGAGCTAAAGGTAGAACAAATATTCCCTCAAGTTCTATCAACCACCGATACAACTCTACGCACGCTTGACGTTCGCTTTACCGTAAACAAGTATGAAACTAGAAGTACTTTGTAGGTGTTTTTGGCTAAGCTTGCAAGAAAGTAAAGAGCACGTAAATAAAAGCTAGGGGCTGTTTAGATAAAGACACAACTAAATTAGTTTTAGTAAAGAGCTTTTGTCAACAATAAGGTTATTTGTCCCTAGGAAATCGATAACTAGATCGGTAATCATTATTGCAATTTTATTTGAGGGAGAGGCATAAGCTAACATACTTTCTCTATTTGGATCATATGCACTTATGATTGGAACTCTAGCAAGCATCCGCAACTACTAAAGATTCATTAAGGTAAAACCCAACCATAGCATTAAAGCATCAAGTCCCCTTTATCCCATACGCAAATAACCTACTTACTCGGTTCTGTGCTTCTGTCACTCACGCCACCCACCATAAGCAAATCATAAGCATATTGCAAACCCTACAGCGGGAATCCCTCACGCTTGCGCGACACGGAGAGCACCATAGGACAACACCAATAATAAAACATACAACTCAAACCAATCTTGATCATCAAATTACCATTAGGACAAAACAAATCTACTCAAACATCATAGGATAGCCATACATCATTGGGAAATGATATATAGCGTTGAGCACCATGTTTAAGTAGAGATTACAGCGGGTAAGAGAGAGGTTACACCGCTGCATAGAGGGGGAAGAGTTGGTGATGATGGCGGTGAAGTTGTTGGTGAAGATGGCGGTGATGATGATGGCCCCGGCAGCGCTCCGGCGCCACCAGAAGCAAGGGGGAGAGGGCCCCTCTCCTTCTTCTTCTTCCTTGACCTCCTCCCTAGATGGGAGAAGGGTTTCCCCTCTGGTCCTTGGCCTCCATGGCGTGGAAGGGGCGAGAGCCCCTCTGAGATTGGATCTGTCTCTCTGTCTCTCTCTGTTTCTGCGTTCTCCCCTGCTTTGTTTCACCGTTTCGCGTATATATCGAGATTCGTAACTCCGATTGGCCTGAAACCTTCGCCGTGATTTTTTTCCGAATATTAGCTTTCTTGCGGCAAAAGAAGAGCGTCAACCGCCTTATGGTGGGCTCACGAGGGTAGGGGAGCGCCCTAAGGGGGGGGGGGGCTCCCCCCTGCCTCATGACCACCTCGGGCACTGGTTCGCGTTGATTTTCCTTCCAAATTTTCCATATTTTCCATAAATGAGCTCCTTCCGTTTTTATCCCATTTGGACTCCGTTTGATATGGATATTCTGCGAAACCAAAAACATGCAACAGACAGGAACTGGCACTGGGCACTGGATCAATAGGTTAGTCCCAAAAATAATATAAAAAGTTGCCAAAAAGTATATGAAAGTTGAATAATATTGGCATGGAACAATCAAAAATTGTAGATACGACGGAGACGTATCACCGGCCTCTCTGGAGGCCGCCTGCCATGAGTCGGCCTGTCTTGGAGCCGCCTTCCTGAGCATGGCCGCCTTCTAGCAGTCGGTCGTCCAGCCAGCCGGCCACCAGAAGGCGGCGCTTCATCTCGACGCCTTGAGGGGCGTAGCCGGCCGATGTCTTGAAAGGTTATGGGACTCGGGTTAGGCTACCCGTGACCCATTGCTCCAACGGAGATAAATTCGGTTTTTTCTCCCTTACATCGCATCTAGCCGATCCCCTAAAACGGCTAGTGGATATAAGAAATTATCCTTCGATGCCTATCCCATCCCTTGATATACTCCATCTCAAGGTGGCTCAGAATAAATTTCTTCACGCAAAGGCCTCATTGTGACCTGCCCGCGACTCGGGTAAAGCTCATACTGGTTTACACAGAGAATATCGCCTTGCTCTAAAAAGGCAGCACCTGAGTGCAACTTCGAGTAAGAAAGAACGACCTTCTGCTACCTTTTTACCGGGGCATTGTTTTAACAACTTTAGCTGATTGATCTACGAATGGAGGGATTCAAGCTTATTGTTGTTAACCGAGATGCAAACGACTAACAAACTGGATTCGAAGCCACCTGTCGTAATAGTACCTGCGGGTTCTTTCTGTGGAGCCTTCAAATGCAATAGCTAGCTGCCCAACGGCCAATGCCACAGGCTAGCCAACCCTCCCTCGAGTCGTATGCTTTCTGATCACTCTCCTATGCTGGTTACTTTTCTTTCAAACGTTACGTCGTTGCAGGTCCTCGCCCTTCAGGTTGAAGGAGATGTGTACTCGACTTCCTTTAAGTAAGTGGTGTCCGGCGACCTCCGACCTCACCGGTGACCTTGCCCATGGAGGCGGCGCACACCACGATGATGGTGATGCACCTGCGGGGATTCGCCACGGTGTGCGGCGCATGCATGTGGGTGACGTTCGTGTCGAGCCACGGCGACGTCCTCTCTGCGTCGCTGCCCCGACAGTAGCTCGGCGTGGTGTAGAGCAAGTTGTACTCGGTGCACTTCCGTGCCACAGCGTAGTGCGTCGGCCTATCCCTCGCTGGGCACCTGCTCGGCTGTGAGCGGAGCTCCTTCGCGGCGCTCGCCGAGAGCTTCAACTTGCTCAACGCGCTGGGACTGGTCCTCGCCAACATGCTATTTCTCGAACCAAAAGCCACCATGGTAAATAAGACTGTCCCATCATTCTTCGTCGGGTAATTCGTGTTGTCGTTCGTCGCAAATCCATGTATCATGCAGGTTTGCTCATCTTCTTCGCAGGTGATGTTCGAGAGGATGAAAGTGGAGAAGGAAGAAGACAGAGGAAGGAACATGGCTGACATCATCCACCCGCCGGCATTTCCGGCGTGGTCATCATCGTCGCGGACACGCATGGCAGATATTCAACGAAATGATAAACCAAAAAAAAAAACCTTACTTCACTAAATTTAAGAGATCAACTAAAACCGACCAAAACTTAGTGAAGTAAATATACTTCATTAAGGTTTACTCAGTCGTATCCTTCTCTATTTTTTAAGGGATCGGTTAGAGTTGCCCTAATGCTGTGACCTTGGTCGAAAGGCACACAATGGCATTGAACCGAAGAAACATCGTGTAGTATCCAATGTCTTGAAGCTCGCGTGCCAATCGTGTGCCGTGCCAAGGAGGAGAGTGGGCTTGGGGTCCGGGACCTCGCCACCCAAAATGACTCGCTCCTACTCAAGGTCCTACACCGGCTACACTCCGTGCCACTGTCCAGATGGGCGTCCTGGGTCTGGAGTTCTCTTGGCGAGCGCTTACTGCTGGACGCGCGTGGCTCATCGCTCGCTAGCGAGCACTGGGGGTGCCTGCGGGGGCTCATGCCCCTCTATCGTTCGATTTCCCGCGTCGACGTGGGGGACGGGCGGATGGCGGCCTTCTGGGAAGATCACTGGCTACCCTGCGGGCCGATTCGCACCGCCTTCCCCGCCCTGGCCTCCCACGCCGCGTTCCGCGAGGTATCCGTCTGGGCGATTTGCACCCTGGGGCTCGATGCTGCGCTGGTACCGCGGCTCTCTGTCGTTGCGGCCCGGGAACGCCTCGTCCTCCTCCCACTCATCGAGCGCGTGTCGGGGGACAGTGGGAGGTGATGACCGCCGACGCTTGGTTCTGTGCGAGAAGAAGGAGGACAAGCTAGCCTCGGGCGCCGCTTACAGGCTCCTCCGCCTTGGGGGGTGATCGTCGAGAACAACGCCTTCCTTTGGAGCTCGCCGGCACCGTCTCGGGTGAAGTTCTTCGTCTGGCTGCTCGCGCTTGGACGCATCCACACCCGAGACAACCTGCTGAAGAAGCACATTGTCGACATCCAGGGGGCCGGGTGCCCCGCTTGCCCCGCGCCTCTGGAAACGCCTGATCACCTGATTTTTGGTTGCCCCTTCGCTCGGGTGTTCTGGGGCGCCCTAGGCGGCTAGGCCTCACCACCTCTGGGGCCGAGGTGCGGGCGCTGCAGCGTTTCAACGCCTCTGGTGCGGTCGGTTCTGCGTCTCCACATGCCTTCGTGCAGCTGTGCTGCTGGCATCTCTGGAAGAGGAGAAATGCGGTGGTATTCAAACAGGAATCTCGCTCTCTGGCTGCTACACTGAACGCCTGCCACGACGATGCCGTCCTCTGGCGTAGCCGCTTCCACTCTGAGGAACGCGGGCATGTTGATGCCTGGCTTCAGGCCCTGCGTTTGTAAATGATCAAATAGGATAGGCATGGTGTCTGGTGCTTGCAACCGCTCCCCGGCTGTAAGCTCTCCCCTTCGTTCTCCTCTCTGTCGCCGATCTGGTGGTTGTACTTTGTAACGGCTGGCCGGTTCGGAATTCATATTCAGGTGGGGGAGTTCCCCCCCCCCCCCCCCCCCCCCCCCCCCCCCCCGCCCCCGGTGAAAATTCAGAAAAATGTCTTGAAGCTCTACCAGTTTCTGCCTATCTATGTCAACCTTGGACCTCCGACGTGTTGACCTCATTATCAGACTAGGACCTCTGTCATCCAAGATGTGTGAGGGAGAGCTTCTTAGCTCCAGAATGACATTAATGTTCCTGTCAGTGCTATTTTTTCTTCAAAACCAGTTCCACTTGAGCCTAAAAAGAGAGCCCAAGATCATCATATTGGTGAACTATTACTTATTGGGGAAGAAAGAATGCACATCTCTGTGCAACTACCATTGTGGGAGCTTCAGAGGAAGCCGGATTTAGTGTTGAGCATGAAAATGGGGAGAAGTGTGAGGTTGATGTTCATGGTAAATTGATTATATCCAGGTGCTCTTTCATTTTTGACAATGGAAGGGACGCTTTTGAAGGGAATTGCAGCTTGGGTGATGCTCTTAAGCTTGGCCGGCTCTCCCCCGAGCCATCAGTAGGTTCTGGCGTGCTTCGCGGTTGAAGCATGAGGAATTTTTGACATTTTGATCGGTTTTGGACACAGTGCAGCAAAAGTTTTTTTCTCAAAGAATGTGCATATCATATATTAATAGAAGGGAAAGGGGGAAGTGCCCCATCCGCAAATATTTACATGGTGTTTACAACAACGCCACCGTGAGATCCCCTAGGTGGATTACTCACCCTTGGCCCACCCATCTACTTCTACAGGAAGAATCTGAAGATCAGTGTGTGCCTGCCTGCTTCCAGATCACGCCTTCTGATTCTATCCTCCGTAGCACATGTCGCATGTCCGGACTTTTTCCTACAAACACAATTAAATTCCGATGCTTCCATAGCTCCCACATGACCAGTACCTGGATGGCGCGTGCTGTCTTGGATGTGTTGCCCGTGTGCACCATGTCAATAGCTATCTCCCTGCGATGGTGCTAGGCCGATCCAGGTACAGGTGGGCTTCGTGTCAGAGCAAGGACTTCCTACGTCTTCCAAAGCCGAATGACATCATAGTGTCAATACTTCGAAAAAGTTTTTTTACCGGTGACGGGATGTACCAATGTGCAATCCACTGTTCGCCACTTTCGTCAAGATTCGTGCAGGTTTTATACATTTTTTTCATATGCAAATACAACAGATTAAACAGAGCTATACTTATACTTGCGTCAGACAGTGTCAGCTTTTACATAGGAGAGAGGGACGGAGTACAGAGAACAGTGCATGCATGCATTCTCTCACCACATACACGGCGCTGCATGCGTTCTCTCTCCATACAATTGACATGTATTTAATTTCATCCTCATATTTTGAATGATTGATATCTATTAAACAAAATGACCATTTTTGAAACTTTTTATATATTTGGAATCATGATGACAAGATCTTCAAAACAAGATCAATCTTGAATATATTTAAACTACTTTTTATTTTATATATTTCAGTTACCTTTGAAATGACTTTCATGAAACACAAAATTGTTTCGCTGTGAACTGATATTTATTTTACACATTTTAAAAAATGGATTTAGGCTCATTCAAAATTTATTTCACTCATTTTAAAAGCTGATTTCACTCATTTGATACAACTGATTTTAGTCGTTCCAATTGAAAGAAAAACATGTTTTAATAATTTTCAAAAGCTAATTTCTCTCATTTGATACTCGGTGCAAGGAACTGATTTCAATTATTTCGAAAAACCTATTTTACACAGTTCACAAAGTTATCAATTGAAAAAACAATTTCACTCGCTTCATAAAACAGATTTCGCTCATTTATAAAAATACATTTTCACTTATTTCAAAACATTGGTTTCACTGAATTAAAGAACATATTTCACTTATTTCAGAAAGTTGATTTCAATCATTAAAAAACTCATTTCTTTATGTTTAAAAAACCAATTTCACTCATCTGAAGAAACATATTTCATTCATATGAAGAAAATAATTTTACTCAGATGTGAAAACATATTTCACTCAGTTGAGAAAACATATTCGAAATTGATTTCACTCGACGCAAAGAACTGATTTCAATTATTTCAAGAAACCTATTTCACACAATTCGAAAGTTATCAATTGAAAAAACAATTTCACTCCCTTGATAAAATAGATTTCACTCATTTATAAAAATACAATTTCTCTTATTTCAAAACATTGGTTTCACTGAATTAAGAAAAAGTATTTCACTTATTTCAGAAACTTGATTTCACTCATTTCAAAAAATATATTTCACTAGTGTCGCATATCTGAAATAACAAGTTCACGTTGAAATATGTTTCATATGCATGACTGTTTTCTTCAGAAAACGGTTTCAATCATTTCAATACTGATTACAATTATTTTGAATAAGTAAATTTGAAATGAGTGAAATTAAAAATTCGATATGCTTGAAATAGCAAAAATTAAACTAGTTTAAACATATTCAAGATTGGTCTTGTTCTAAAGATCATGTGTTCAGGAATTTGAATATATAAAAAAATTCAGTGATAGATCATTACTGTTGAAGATATTGGGCATCTAAAATTTTAAACAAAGAGAAAATGAATGGATATGTTGGAGAGAGTGCTGCATGCGTACCACCTCTGTAAAAAGGCACTACACTATCCTGACATTGATTTGACTAAAATCAGAGATACAAAAGGTGCTCTCCATCAAATACTTTCATATATACATGCATATGGTCCCACAACTTTACATATGTCAGTACATCATTGGTGGCATGGGCACCGGTAGCTCCCGGCTCCGGTAAAAATGACTTTGCAGTCAATACTTGCAGATGCTCATACGCTCAGCCAAGCTGAATCATTGCTTGATTTTGTTGTCAAAAATGATTTAGCCAAAAGGAAAATAAATCTTACAGCCTATTGGTATAATTATAATTTAGCAGTTAAAGAGCTTACACATTGAAATATGCAAGCGATCCTTTCAACTGTAACAAAAGAATTTTGCAAGAAGGATATCGAAGATATGATAAATTCCTTGCAACGTGAAGGTATTTACCTAAGCTGCGCCTTTGCAATTGAATGACTGCATCTGTGCACAGATCTTGGTAGTGCCGAAGGATGGTTTGTCTTTGAAGATTTGAGTCTTTAGGATTGCCCCATATGCGACCTTTGGCATTTTCATATGAGATTAAGTTACCAGCCAGGTGTATTTCTCAATCATTGTTTTGACTCTTTTTTTCCTTATAAAGATTTAAAGAGTGTATGTCTAAAAAATTTAACCTATTTTTACTACTAATTAAAATTTTAGGTCAATTACTCAAAGTCAAACAATAAAATATTTTACCTTGTTACAACACACGGGCATATGTGCTAGTATATAGATCAAACAAAGAAAAAGTGACATCGATGCAAAATTTTACGTATGAAATGGTTGCAACTGGATCACATATTCTAAATCGTTTTGCACAATAGTCTGGGTGTGATAAAAAAGCCCCACTTGGATACCCCAAAACCCACAAAAAGGGTAACATTGACCTTTGACAAAACGCGTTCACTTTCGTTTGTTCGCCCGACGATAGGCGTACATACAGCTGTTCTACCTATCGTCCCGACGCCAGCCCAAAAATAAATTAATTAATTAAAAACAGCCGCCCCATCCCGCCCCGCAGTCGTCGTCTGACGTCCGATCGACGGGCATCTTAGGCTGTCGACACCCCTGCGTGTGACCCTGCTCATGAGTCCACGCCAGCATTGGGCTCATCGACGTTGTCGAACGCGGCGTCGTCCACTCCTCCTCCTCGCATGCGGCGCCGTGGTCGCCGCGCTCCCTGCAATTGGCGGCGCCAAGCACGCCGTCCATGCTAAACTTGGTGTGATCCAAATTGGAGCCGGTAAATCTAGCCAAGAATGCATGATTGGCCACGCATCCCCAAGTTTCTGCATACTTCTCTTCTTGATGTTCCATATACCAAGATCTCTCCGCAACATCGGGTGATAGGATGGAGAGTCGACATCGTCCGTGAGATAGATGCAGTTTGCTTCTAATGTTGTGTCCTTAGTCGAAAGGCAGACAGCGGCATTGAATCCAAGGAAGATTGTGTACTCTCCAATGTCCCGAAGCTCTACCAGCTTCTGCCTATTTGCGTCAACCTTGAAGACCAGGACTTCCGTTGTGTTGACCTCATTATCACGCAGCTCCTCCTCCTCAACGTCAATCTGTTGTTCGTCATCGGTGACGGTTTCACTGAGCTTGTCGCTGTCATTCTTGTTTGCCAAATCAATGCAATCTTGGAGCGCGACGCGCACCACGTCTTTGTATGACGCATGATTCTTGAGCGGAACATCTATGTTATTCTGCATCCTCCACACCTGCAGGAGTTGGCCCGATGGCATGACGGCGAGGTACATATTGGCAACACTCGCTCTTGTCACGTTTCGCGTGATCTTGGTCACCGACGGCGAAGATCCATTGAGATCCAAAGCATGGATGGAACCTTTATTGTGTAGAACGTAGAACAAGCCGTCCATGTCGTTATAAAGAACATCCTTGATGCAGGTTTCAAAGTCGGGGAGCGACGTCCAGCGCTTGTCGCCCGGCCTGGCAAACAAGAGCGTAAAACGCGTCATATGCATAATCAGGACAGTGCATGCGGTCACCTCGGCTGCGGGGGAGATGGCGACCCGGGCATACTCCGCCTCTCGTGCCCAGAAGATGCCGGTTTTCGGATCTCCGTTCTCATCCTCACTCTCGAGGTCCAAGACATGCTTGCCTTCATGGTCGTAGAAGTTCTCACCGCGGACCATGATCGTCTTGACTGGCGGGAGCGCGGCCTGGACGCCGGTGATGGGGTTGAGGAGGTACGGGTCGCCGACCTCGTCGGTGGCGAACACCCAGCCGTGACATGAGAAGACGAAGCTCCGCTTCTCGTGCGGGGGACCCGGGTAGGGGACGCGGAAGGTGGCGTTGGTGGAGGGGCAGTACAGGGCGGCGTAGTTGGGGCCGTACTCGTCGCAGGCGTAGAGCAGGCACGGCGCTTGCTTCAGCGCGGGGAGGCGGAAGGTGTTGTAGGCGTCGCTCCAGGACGTGCAGACGGCGCCGGAACGGACGAGGCTGGGAACATCCAGCGCCGCCATTGGTAGGCCAGACCAATCGGCGGCGGCGGACATGTTTACTGCTTCCATCGTTCGTGGGTGGTGCTATCGGGTGCTGCTGACCCTAGATTTTTTTTTTTTAGAAACCGGCAGAAGCACTGCCTTTTCTTATAGAAGAGATGGTGAAAGAACGCAATTTACAGAGGGGCAAACGTTTAAAGAGAACGTCGCAGAAACCACAAAAAGAAACAACACCTAGAGTTAGATTAACCAATGCCTGCGGCTGGCAGAGTGCCAGCAAACGCCAGGTGTCTAGCCCAAGATTTTAGATATATGCAACAAACTTAGCCTGCTACGTTTAACTTGCGTACGAGAAAAGGGTTAGCCAGCTATTAATAAGGTGATAAGTTATTGCTAAGATTAAGGAAAAGAGGCTGTAGGTTTGTTGATTACCTCTGCTGGCTATGCTAGATTGTCTGCCCTTCTTAGAGCATGGCTAATTTAAAAGGAACTCAAATAATACTCCCTCGATTCCTAATGTAGTGCGCATTATTTTATTTAACATAGTTTAGTTTGATCAAGTTTAGCGAGGAAAGTATCAACAAAAATAGTATCAAATAAATATAACACAAATACATGTTTAAGAGTGCATCTAATGATACTTATTTAAGAGTTAAATACACCACATATGCCCTAACTTGTCCGGTACGGTCAGTTTGGTGCCTAAACTTGAAAAATACACAAAAGTGATGCCGTAACTTGTCTAGGCGTTCAAATACGGTGCCTCTGGGCGTATGCCGTCGTATCAAGTGCCCGGGTGGCATGCCAGCGTGTCGCTGGTCCACATGTCAGTTGTTGCGGGTGCGTTGTGAGTTGTGTGTAGTCTTTTTTTTACAGGAATGTCTCCGAACTTTAGTTAATTCTTGGAAAAAAAATGTTACGGACACTGCATGCACACTATTTTTTTCTACAGGAACGCGTTTGTACTTTAATTAATTCTCACAAAAATATAAACACAAGTTGGCGTGAAGGGAATTCAAACCACGGACCTGCTGGTTGCCTATCAAACAGCGCACCAAGAGGCCACACTTTGGTTTATGTTTAAATGTTAGCAAGCAACTTATATGAACGATTCCATGTATCGCTTTGCCCATGTTTTCTACAGTTTTTTTTTAAGTACTGCTTCAGGTTTTTTTGAGCAAAGTTTCTGTTTAATTTTCATGATACATAAGTTTTCCCATATGAAAAAATAAAATAATTATCAATATGCATTTATTGTTTATTTTACATCTTTATTCTATTTTCATTATTGTGTAACTTGATGAGATAAACATGATTTTTTTTCTAAAATTAATGTCGACAAAAAAGTTGAATGTATATTAAAAGTTATTGTGTAAATTTATGCATCCTCATTGAGGACCATAAGCAAAAACAATTATTGTGTATCTTCATTCTATTTTTTAAATAAAAAATTATTTAAAATTGACAATATTGTATTTTAAAAACTGTTCAACATGTATTAAATATTATTGTGTGACAATAATAATTTCTAAAACTGTACTAACATGTTAAGCAGGTTTGTAGAAATTTAAGAATAGTATTACACAATGTTATTTTAATATGCATTCAACATTTTCAAGAAACATGATGAGCATTTTCTAAAATAATATGAAAATGAAAAATGAAAATGAATGTGAACGTGAACGTTTATTTCAGGAAATGCTCACTGTGTTTTTAATATAAGTTTAACTTTTTAATTCCACATCAATTTTAGAAAAAAAATCATTTTTATCTCTTCAAAGTACACAGTGATGGAAATAGAATAGAGATATAAAATAAAAAACATTTCATATTAATAATTATTTTATTTTCTCATATGGAAAAATTTATGTATCATGAAAACTAAACAGAAACTTCACTTGAAGAAAAATAAGATAGTAACTTGGAAATAAATAGAAATAAAATTACTCCAGTAGAAGCATGTGCAGAGCGATACGTGCAATCATCTATATAAATTGTTAGCTGATAATTAAGAGCAAACCAGACCGTGGCCGCCTGGTCCGCTCGATTGTCAGGCGACGAGGATGTCCCATGTTTGAATTCCCTGCACGCTCGCTTTATGATATTTTTTGTCAGTATTAATTAAAATCAAGGGTATTTTTTGCGAGAATTAATTAAAATCCAAGGGCATTCCTGTAAAAAAAACAGCACGCGTCGCGCCTGCAACCACTGACATGTGGCCCGGCAACACGCTGGCATGCCACGCGGTCACGCCATATGGCGGCATACGTCCAGAGGCACCGTATTTGAACGCCCAGACAAGTTACGACACCACTTTTATGTATTTTTCAAGTTTAGGCACCAAACTGACCGCGCCGGACAAGTTAGGGCACCTGTAGTGTATTTAACTCCTTATTTAATATTACAATGTACTAGATGTTTTCCCCTACAAATGTAGTCAAAGTTTAGGAAGTTTGACTTTTAATTTTCTTTTTTATGCATACTAAAGAAACAGAGGGAGTAATTAGCTATAGATATTTACTACTTGATCATGTCAGGATTTAATTAATCATATTTATCCCTACTTTTTCTAAAGGAGGCAGTTGCCTCGTGTCCCTTCGAAGACACCCTTCGGGGGCTATATCACTAGTAGAAAACAGGGCTTTGGTCTAGGCCGGGTCAGCCCATTAGTCCCGGTTCAGTCCAGAACCGGGACCAATGGGGGGCATTGGACCCGGTTCGTGAGCCAGGGGGCGGCCGGGCCACGTGGGCCATTGGTCCCGGTTCATCTGGACCTTTTGGTCCCGGTTGGAGGGACGAACCGAGATCAATGGGCCTCGCTCCTGGTCCACCACCATTGATCTCGGTTGGTGGGTTGAACCGGGACCAAAGGCTCCCCTTTAGTCCCGGTTCATGCCACCAACCGGGACCAATGAGGTGCCTATATATACCCCCTCGCGTAAGAGCAGAGCACACTGCTCTATTTTTTCTGACCGAGGGGGAGAGGGCTTGGTGGTGCTCTAGCTCACCTCCTATGCACACAAGGTGTTCGACGGAATGCCCGAGCCACACTACTTAAGCTTTCTCCTCTCCAAGCTTGACCTCCAAGCTCCATTTTCCTCAATATTTGTCTAGATTTAGCAGTCCGTCACGCCCCGTCCCCGTCTTCACCGCCGTCGATCACCCGCGCCGAGCTCATCGCCGGCACCACCATGGTGAGCCTCTTGTTCTTATCTTCTTTCTGAAAGGAAAATATTCTTACTTGTATGTTTACATAGATACTTATATTATTTTCTTACTTTTATTATTGCATCTTATATAGTGCGATGGTTTTGGTATCCGCCCCCGTCGGCCCTCGTCCTATCTATGATTCGGATGTGGTATATATATTATCTTTATAACTATTGGTTCATTTATTGTTTATGAAAATTATGCCGACCAACGTGACATAGATTTTATTTATGTAGGATGTATGTGAATCGGAAATGCCAACCGACCCTATTGCCGAGAGGTTAAATTTAGTTGAAGAAGAAAACAATTTGTTGAAGGAAAAAATAAAAAAAATTGAGGAGGAGAAGATTATATTGGAGTTGCATGTTGCGGATGTCGTCGATGATCACAAGATCAAGATGGATGCAATGCGCTTGAAGATTAGAAAGATTAGAAAATATGCCATTCATATCGAGGCTTGGTATCATTATGCCGTTGGATCAATTGTTACCTTGGTTGT
Organism: Triticum aestivum; assembly: GCF_018294505.1. Lineage (NCBI taxonomy): Eukaryota > Viridiplantae > Streptophyta > Magnoliopsida > Poales > Poaceae > Triticum > Triticum aestivum. The sequence goes on from NC_057797.1 coordinate 682,218,716, forward strand.
GATTATGATCGCATTTGTTTTCGCATTGAAATGTTTTACATAGTTTCAATGTATGGTTTAATTAATTAGATGCTCTGGAGAGCTATATGTTGTTAGATGAGAACTATGTATGCACTTTGGTTTTAATGTGATGATGAACTTCTATTAATTTGGACACTTAATTATATATAATGCACGCAGATGAACCGGCAATGGATGTACGGTGACAGACACACCTCCGAGTACATTAAGGGCGTGCATGAGTTTCTCGATGCGGTTGAGGCAAACAAGCAGAATGGTTTTATGTGTTGTCCATGCACTGAATGTGGGAATACGAGGTCTTACTCTAACCGGAAAATCCTTCACTCCCACCTGCTTTACAAGGGTTTCATGCCACACTATAATGTTTGGACGAGGCACGAAGAAATAGGGGTTATGATGGAAGACGGCGAAGAAGAAGAGTACGATGACAACTATGTGCCCCCTGAATACGATGATGCTGCAACGGGGGGAGCTGGTGAAGATTAAGAGGAACCAGACGATGTGCCCAATGATGCTGCAACAGGTGAAGCTGCTGAAGATCAAGAGGAACCAGACGATGTGCCCGATGATGATGATCTCCGCCGGGTCATTGTCGATGCAAGGATGCAATGCGAAAGTCAAAAGGAGAAGCTGAAGTTCGATCGCATGTTAAAGGATCACAAAAAAGGGTTGTACCCCAATTGCGAAGATGGCAACACAAAGCTTGGTACTGTACTGGAATTGCTGCAGTGGAAGGCAGGGAATGCTGTGGCTGACAAAGGATTTGAGAAGCTACTGAAAATATTGAAGAAGAAGCTTCCAAAGGATAACGAATTGCCCGATAGTACATACGCAGCAAAGAAGGTCGTATGCCCTCTAGGATTGGAGGTGAAGAAGATACATGCATGCCCTAATGACTGCATCCTCTACCGCGGTGCATACAAGGATCTGAACGCATGCCCGGTATGCGGTGCATTGCGGTATAAGATCAGACGAGATGACCCTGGTGATGTTGACGGTGAGCCCCCCAGGAAGAGGGTTCCTGCGAAGGTGATGTGGTATGCTCCTATAATACCACGGTTGAAACGTCTGTTCAGAAACGAAGAGCATGCCAAGTTGATGCGATGGCACAGTGAGAACCGGAAGAAAGATGGGAAGTTGAGAGCACCCGCTGACGGGTCGCAGTGGAGAAAAATCGAGAGAAAGTATTGGGATGAGTTTGCAAAGGACCCAAGGAATGTATGGTTTGCTTTAAGCGCGGATGGCATTAATCCTTTCGGGGAGCAGAGCAGCAATCACAGCACCTGGCCCGTGACTCTATGTATGTATAACCTTCCTCCTTGGATGTGCATGAAGCGGAAGTTCATTATGATGCCAGTTCTCATCCAAGGCCCTAAGCAACCCGGCAACGACATTGATGTGTACCTAAGGCCATTAGTTGAAGAACTTTTACAGCTGTGGAATGGAAACGGTGTACGTATGTGGGATGAGCACAGACAGGAGGAATTTAACCTAAAGGCGTTGCTGTTCGTGACCATCAACGATTGGCCCGCTCTCAGTAACCTTTCAGGACAGACAAACAAAGGATACCACGCATGCACGCACTGTTTAGATGACACTGAAAGTATATACCTGGACAAATGCAGGAAGAATGTGTACCTAGGCCATCGTCGATTTCTTCCGACCAAACATCAATGTTGAAAGAAAGGCAAGCATTTCAAAGGCGAGGCAGATCACCGGAAGAAGCCCGCCATGCGTACCGGTGATCACATACTTGCTATGGTCAATGATTTACACGTAATCTTTGGAAAGGGTCCCGGCGGAATAGCTGTTCCGAATGTCGCTGAGGGACACGCACCCATGTGGAAGAAGAAATCTATATTTTGGGACCTACCCTACTGGAAAGACCTAGAGGTCCGCTCTTCAATCGACGTGATGCACGTGACGAAGAACCTTTGCGTGAACCTGCTAGGCTTCTTGGCCGTGTATGGGAAGACAAAAGATACACCTGAGGCACGGGAGGACCTGCAACGTTTGCACAAAAAAGACGGCATGCCTCCGAAGCAGTATAAATTTCCTGTCGGCTACGCTCTTACGAAAGAAGAGAAAGAAATCTTCTTGGAATGCCTGCTCAGTATGAAGTGTTGGGTTTCGTAGTAATTTCAAAAAAATTCCTACGCACATGCAAGATCATGGTGATGCATAGCAACGAGAGGGGGAGAGTGTGATCTACGTATCCTTGTAGATCGACAATGAAAGCGTTAACTTGGTTGATGTAGTCGTACGAAGACAATCTGGGCACATGCTCACTAGTTGAGCGATTCTCCTCCATCTTTTAGCTATAGAACTTGTTGGAGACTTCATATCTCTCAACTCGGGTATTTGCTTGAGATATTAACTTCAACTCCTGGAACATCTCATATGCTCCATGACGTTCAAAACGTCTTTGAAGTCCCGATTCTAAGCCATTAAGCATGGTGTACTAAACTATCAAGTAGTCATCATATTGAGCTAGCCAAACGTTCATAACGTCTGCATCTGCTCCTGCAATAGGTCCGTCACCTAGCGGTGCATCAAGGACATAATTCTTCTGTGCAGCAATGAGGATAAACCTCAGATCACGGACCAATCCGCATCATTGCTACTAACATCTTTCAACATAGTTTTCTCTAGGAACATCAAAATAAACATAGGGAAGCAACAACGCGAGCTATTGATCTACAACATAATTTGCAAAATACTACCAGGACTAAGTTCATGATAAATTTAAGTTCAATTAATCATATTACTTAAGAACTCCCACTTAGATAGACATCCCTCTAATCCTCTAAGTGATTACGTGATCCAAATCAACTAAACCATGTCCGATCATCACGTGAGATGGAGTAGTTTCATTGGTGAACATCACTATGTTGATCATATCTACTATATGATTCACGCTCGACCTTTCGGTCTCCGTGTTCCGAGGCCATATCTGTATATGCTTGGCTCGTCAAGTATAACCTGAGTATTCCGCATGTGCAACTGTTTTGCACCCGTTGTATTTGAACATAGAGCCTATCACACCCGATCATCAGGTGGTGTCTCAGCACGAAGAACTTTCACAACGGTGCATACTCAGTGTAACATCCCAAAATTCTAAATTTTGGAATGTTATAAACAAATAGATAGATTTGATTGATTGCTTGATTGATTGACTGAAAGTGAGTGAATTCGAAACTTTTTTGAAAGTTAAATGAGAGGGAATAAAAGGACTTTCCCAAACTTTCATATTGGTTTTCTGATCTTCGTGAATTCAAATTCTTTTCATCACAAAACCCCGGAGAGAAGATGACATGACTTCTTCCATTTATTTAAATGACAAGGGGTGTTGAGAATATTTGAATTTCATTTGGAAATATCCCAATTCTGAAACTTTATGCGACTCAATGATTTTCACGAGAGAAGATAAAATGACTTCTTCAAATTATATGAAATATGAGTTGGGAGTTTCAAAGAATTAAATTCAAAGCCCCTTTGAATTTATTTTCAATTTGGAATAGATCATCATGCATAATTTATTTTCTTGCATTTTGGTCGATCCTAGAAATTTCACGCAACTCAAGGACCCTTGGAGAGAGTTGGAGATTTCGTTATTTTCATATTTGAGAGTTTTCTCGAATTGAAAAGAGGATCATTTGATTTATTTATTTCATCTTCAATTATTTTCCGTTATCAAAAATATAAGAGAGGGAATAATATGACTTTCCCAAATTTAGGAAAATGAAGATTTAATAAATAGATCAACTTTTGTTTGCCGGAGTTTTATTTGCATTTTATTCGGATAGGGAAAATTGTGCGTTCTCAAAATTTGCTTTTTTTTTAGGTCCGGAGAAAAGTTCATTTTGTTCGGCTCATTTGTAGGAGTCGGGGAAAATTTACTTTATTAAATTTTGGAGTTCGTTTAGATTTTCTTTTATTTATTTTTCTGCGCGCGAGACCGTTTAAAAAAAAAATCCGCAGCGCCTTGGGCCAAAGGCCCAAGCCACTAGCCGCCGGCCGGCCAAGAGGCCATAGCGCGCGTGCACCAGGGAGCCGCCGCTTCTTGCTTTCCTAGTCTAGTAGGACTCTTGTCCTATGTTCGTTTATTCCGTATCTATTTCTAGATCTTTTCCTTTTGTTTCCTAATCCTAGTCTATTTCTTGTCCCCTACCCCAAGCAAAACCCTCCCCTCCCCAATATAAATACCCAAGCACCCCCCCCTCTAAACACATCAAACCAACACCTCTCCTCTCCTCTCCGCCGCCCCACGCCGCGCCGCCACACCCACGCCGCGCCGCCGCACCACCCAAGCCGCGCCTCACCCCGCGCCTCTCACCCGCGCCGCCGCCCTTGTGCATCGCCGCCGCGCCCAACGCCGCCCAACCCCGCGCCCTAGTGCCGCCACCGCCACCATGCGTCACCGCGCCGCCGCCGCCCTGCGTCAACGCCGCCGTCGCCGCCGTTCGCCGGAGGTACCGCGCCGCGTCTCTTCTTTCCCTCGGTTCGGTTTTTCTTATAAACCGTTCCGATTCTTTTCTTCTCTACCGATTCGTTTTCTTTCCGATTTTTCGCTAAACCGTTCCGGTGTTCTAGATCGGTTTTTCGTTTCGATCTCTTTTCCGAAAACCCTAGATTGGTTTTCGTTCTTCTTTCGGACCGTTCGTCTCAACGAACGTGATCACCGATTATTTCCCGGTTAACGACGTCTGTTCGTATAACCGTTCTTCTTTTTCTTCTCGTCGGATTTATTCCGCGATCGCGATCTCAGATCCGATCTTCGTTCTAGTTTATCTTCTCGCTCGTTTATCGGAATCAGGTGATTCAAGCGCCTGGAGTTTCATCTCGAAACCGCCGTTTCGTCTAATCAACTTGAACAAGCTTTTGCTACAGTAAAATTTTGACCTAGATTCAACTTGCTAGAACCGAGTTGTTTTCTTCCGCCGTTTGTTTTTCGTCGTTTGTTCGGCTCGTTCTTTCTTTGCAACCGGAGTTCTTAAGTTGAACTTTCTGGTTCGTTCTCTTGTTCGATTTTTCCCTGTGCATTAGATGAGTACTTATTGTGTGGTTACTATTGCTTGCCTACGATAGATTGACCGGAGTATGACGATTAGATCTATCAAGAGTTTTGAGTGCGAATCATCTTCATCAACATTGCAGGCAAGTAACACTTGATCATATCTTTCCTACAACCCAGTTTTATTGCATTAGATCAAACCCTCAACACTTGCATTGTTAGGATCTAATTAAATTGTGGGTTGGGAAGTAGAATTGAGGTAGTACCTATTACCTGTTACTTATGAAACCTTGGGAGTTACTTCTACGTTTGCTTATTATGCTATGCTATGCTAGTAGACGTGGATTGGGTGAGTGATATCCATGACAGATGTGAGATTGTTAATTTAATGGCTTATCTAAGGTGGCAACCTAAACACACATCTGGGTGGATTGAGGCACCTGATGTCTATCAGGACTTGCCTGTTTTTTTTGGACCGCCACCCAGGCTCAAAGGGATCATAAGATCTTTCATGCTAGAAACTTCCGTGTGCAGCCACATGCTACTATGGGCTCTAGCATAGTTGACTAAGTTGTGCGAACTCTTACGGGGTGGACTAGCAGATGTAGGGGATGTAGGTGTACCGGTCTACCCCACATGTAAGGTGCTAGCGCTTCTGAAAGACTATGTCTCGGTCATCCGTTTCTCAAACACCATGTAGTGCGAGAAAACAAACGGAGGCGATCGAGTCATGTGGGGAAAAGTGCGCAAACCTCTGCAGAGTAACAAACTAATCATGATTAGCCGTGTCCCCGGTTATGGACATTTTGAGTATCTAGTACTTGAATATCCTGTTGAATCTCAACATGTTACTCTAATTAAATTGTTTGGGTTTAATGAGTACTTTTAATTGGGATTGAGGATGCTGTCAACCATTCTCAATGTTTAACAACCACCATGATAGTTAAATAAATTTATTCCTTTGAAGTAGGGAAAAATTGGCTTTTCGCAAAAACTGTAATCATAGAGCTTTCCACCAGCCATATATGCATGTAGTATAGCCTATTCTTTCATTACTCTCTATGTGTTACATTGCCAGCATATTCCATGTGCTGACCCGTTTTCGGGCTGCAACTTTTCATGTTGCAGACTTTTCAGACGACGAGTAAGTGGTACGTTAGGGTTACGATTTCCTATACTCAACTTTGCCGTTGGTGTTGATGGGAACCACAACCTTGTTGCTTCCGCTATATTTTGGATTGAGGTAATAGTATTTACGTTACTTTATACATGTGATTTACCTCTGTTATAAATCCTTCGAGTACTGTGTGTGTCAGCATACTGATCCAGGGATGACACATAAGCACAGAGACTTGATCCATTCGGGTCGGGTCGCTACAAGATGGTATCAGAGCACATGTTGACTGTAGGACGTGACCCTAGAAACTGGCAAGCCAATAGCAAAGATTTTTCTCTACAACTTTCCCTTTCAAAAGATCTTTTACCTCTCTTCTCTTCTGAGTTTATTCAAATATTCCCTTTTAGTGAGACCATACCCCTTTTCCCTTTTGACCACTCGAAGATTTGACTGATGAGACCACTCCAAGGAGACAAGATATCGGACAACTAAGACCATTTGAATGAAGAGGATTTTACCGTGTAAATGGAAACTACAACTGTTGAAGACTCCGAAGACTAGGAGAATTTGAAGGCTTTGAAGAATTTCCGCAATTGTATGACCTAGGAAGGCTACCTTTATGGAACCTGGCAGACTATGGAAGTTATCAATACCGAGATCAAGGTGTATCGGAGAAAGACCGGAGCATGGAGAGTTAGTAACTCAAAGTTTTGTCAAGAGAACCCTAAGGCAGGAGTTATTAACTCATGGAAATGACAAGAGCAAAAAAAAAACACGGCTATCCATGATGTTATCGCCCGCCTATGCTATTGTCACCGTGCGGAGTTAAGCATGCAGATGCATGGAAGGATTGGATGGTAGAAAGCTGATGGAGCATCTATCTGCAAACGTTGGAGTGTTAACCTTAGCTGGTGTATTCACCAGGATCTGGAGTGTTACATCAGGAAGTTAAGATGGACCTACAAGAAGCAATATTTGACAATAAGGCAATTGGTGAAGAACTCAGGACCCAGAAGCTGAAAGTAGACAAGATGAAGGAGCAAAACATCGAGATACCGGAGATTTGACAATAACTGAAGGACAGTAGGATCATGGATCATGTCAAGGATGTTGAAACCGGCAGTTGGAACGTAACTCCAGAAATATTGAAGGACGTCGCGAGAGACTTCGCGTCAACAGAGATGATCTGGCAAAAGAACTTGAGCAGGACAAGCACGATTGGAAGAAGCCATCGGAGGCATGAACAAAGACTTGAAGAGTTTGGAGACGTTGAAGATTCATTGACCTTTAGAAGACCAAACCCCTATTATATACCTACGTTAGATGCGACGTTTGTGAGCTGTCATTTGTTTGATGTTTTTTCGACAGCCACAACAAAATCTGTCTTTTCAAAACTTTTGTTTGTATTGTGTGCATTCCTCTCTCTTGATCTCTCTTATCTCACCCCAAACCCTTGAACCCAATAGAGGATGAATGGAGATGAGCTTGTATTTTCTGGACCGATGAGTCAATTGGAGACAGACCGATGGATTCAGAACATGGAGGATCATATGGAGAACAACCCTATAGTCGGAAAGGATATGGCCCAGCATGCTCTTCAATGCTTTGAAAGAGGTGCTGCTACTTGGTGGAGGATGTACCAAACCATCAATGGATGGCAAGGAGTAACCACTTGGAAAGAATTTAAGTTGACTTTGCTAAAGTCTCAGTTTGTGTCCCAGAAGTTGAAGCCTTATGGAAAGGATATGAAGAAACCTTGTGCATGCAAGATTTGTGGACAAATCGGACACACCCATAAGGAACACAAGGATGAATGCCCTAATTGTGAAGGAAGTCACCCAACTGAAGAATGCCCAACTAGACAGATTACTTGTTTCTTGTGTGAAGGGACTACCCACTACCCTGCTCAGTGTCACATTTACCCCATGGTACAACGAACCATCCAGCTGAAGGAAGAAGCAATGAAAGGAGCCCTCATGGAAGGTTTAGAAGAACCTGTGATGAAGAAAGAGGTGGAGGACACACCCAAAGAAGAGCCAATTAGACCCTGCACTAAGTCATGCTATTCATGTGGAGAAGAAGGACACATCTCCCAAGATTGTCTGAATGGAGATCTAGTAGAATTCCCGACAGAGGAAGTAGAGTATGACCCACAGGAAATAGAAGCCCTGATTGGAACGGAAAGGTCCAGGAAGAGAAGTAGGTTGGATTCGAGGAACAACCCAATTTCCACAAAGAAAGACCTGAGTCATATCACATGTTTCAGGTGCAAAAATTCAGGGCACTACTTCAATGATTGCCCAAGAGGGAAGAAAAGGACCCAAGGAGGCTATGTGATCATGAGGAAACCTCGAAACCTGTCAGAAGTAATGTGTTTCCGTTGTAATGGAGCAGGGCACTTTGCCAGAGGTTGTCCGAAGGAGAAGGAGACTTGTGATAAATAGTTGAGTTTGTAACAGAAGTAATATAGTAGTGGTAGTGAGAACATTTTCTTTTATATAGAGGTATTGAATTGAGGCATGTAATGGAAAAACAGGAGATTGTAATGATTTGAGAATTAATAAAGTTAGCCTCGTTGGTACTGATATGGATTTTATGAGTTGCTACTCTATGAAGGAGGATTTTGACCATTTTTGAGGATAAGAGAAATATGGTCTATGGAAGATTTGTGTATTTTAAGGGTGGTAGTACCCTGTAAGAACCTTTGACCCCAGAAAGGATAAAGATACTCCACTGCATGGATTTTGGGCAAAATGAAATACGAGTTTTGTCTCGATATGTGTGATGCCCCAAGAGTATGTGGGATGAAGTTGGAGACCGTCAGTTGTTTGGACCAAATGTGATCAAGGAGTCAGAAGAGAATGTTAAGTTGATTCGAGATAGACTGAAGGTAGCTCAGTCCAGGCAGAAGAGTTATGCAGACTAAAAACGCAAGGAGGTAGTCTATGAAATTGGAGACAGAGCATATCTTTGTGTGCCAGCTCTGCGAGGAGTTAAACGATTTGGAGTTAAGGGAAAGTTAGCCCCGAGATTTGTAGGACCATACCAGTATTGGAGCGTATGGGAGAAGTTACCAACAAGTTGGAGTCACCCGAAGGACTGTCAGGAGTTCATGATGTGTTTCACGGTTCCCAGTTGAAGAAGTGCCATGCAGAGATGGCCAATATTTCCTTGTAAGGACGCTTGACCCTGGAAAGGATAATGATGTTCCACGAAGTGGAGTATGGATTTCATAAGTATAAGTTTTATCACGGTATGTGGGACACCCCACGAGGATGAAGAGATGAAGTGTTATTGGATATAAAGGAGGTATGATGTTGGAAATATGGATCAATGGAAATTCCATGAAGAGTCTGAGTAATCATGTCCCCGTTTGGTGCAAATATAAGGAAAAGAGACAGTACATTGGATGGATTTAAGTATGCCAGGAAGTTGGATGTTGGGATAATGATCAGTTGCCCAGATGATGAGTTCAAGATTTGCAAGTGATGAGATGGGCCATAACCCACAGGCCCCAGGACCTGCCAAGAAGCAAGCACACTCTTGCTGAAGGAAAAACCCTGGAAGAAGTTACGACTTGTATCAACCGACGATTCTATAGGAGTTTACGCAAAACCTGAGAGTTGTTAAGTAACGATAGATGTTTGTTTGGCTTGCAGAATCAATGGATTTTCCGAACTTGGTTCGTCGACAAGAAGAATTCTGCAATGCTTGTGAGGATGACCGAGTGGTAGAATGCGAGATTCGCTAAACCATGTACAAGGAAATGATTTGGGTGCGGGATGGATTGATCACCATACCGACTTACTCTTATTATTCGCTTTGCTATATGGGATGGTAAATCTGAGTGACTTACCTATAGTAGAGAGACGACGATATAAACCTTGTTTGAACCTTAGAAAGGTATAGGTATTTTTTTTCCCTTGTACACGGCAGTTGTTGCCAACCGTAGGTTATACGGTGAGGTTCAACCCAGACCCATTTCCTGCAGGAGAAACCATAAATTGTTGACCACCACGAGATATCGATAGTTGTTTAGCATTGGCGTCAGACCCGTCAGCTATGAAGACCCAGTTTCGGGATAACCTTACCAAGATGAAAGGACAAAGGAATTGAGGAAAAGGTTATGCCACTACCGGAAGAGCCAGAGAAGGGATTATCCTTAATATCTGAGAAGACTGACACTGTCAACGATAAGGATGGAGTATATGAGTTTTGATGGAACCGTAACAATGTTTCTAAGGGTGGTAGCACCCGAGACCTCGGAGATGATCGATGGACTTTGAGAAGACCCCAAACCCTAACCTATTCTTTCTAGCCTCTCCGAATCTCGAGGACGAGATTCATTTTAAGGGTGGTAGTTTGTAACATCCCAAAATTCTAAATTTTGGAATGTTATAAACAAATAGATAGATTTGATTGATTGCTTGATTGATTGACTGAAAGTGAGTGAATTCGAAACTTTTTGAAAGTTAAATGAGAGGGAATAAAAGGACTTTCCCAAACTTTCATATTGGTTTTCTGATCTTCGTGAATTCAAATTCTTTTCATCACAAAACCCCGGAGAGAAGATGACATGACTTCTTCCATTTATTTAAATGACAAGGGGTGTTGAGAATATTTGAATTTCATTTGGAAATATCCCAATTCTGAAACTTTATGCGACTCAATGATTTTCACGAGAGAAGATAAAATGACTTCTTCAAATTATATGAAATATGAGTTGGGAGTTTCAAAGAATTAAATTCAAAGCCCCTTTGAATTTATTTTCAATTTGGAATAGATCATCATGCATATTTATTTTCTTGCATTTTGGTCGATCCTAGAAATTTCACGCAACTCAAGGACCCTTGGAGAGAGTTGGAGATTTCGTTATTTTCATATTTGAGAGTTTTCTCGAATTGAAAAGAGGATCATTTGATTTATTTATTTCATCTTCAATTATTTTCCGTTATCAAAAATATAAGAGAGGGAATAATATGACTTTCCCAAATTTAGGAAAATGAAGATTTAATAAATAGATCAAATTTTGTTTGCCGGAGTTTTATTTGCATTTTATTCGGATAGGGAAAATTGTGCGTTTTCAAAATTTGCTTTTTTAGGTCCGGAGAAAAGTTCATTTTGTTCGGCTCATTTTTAGGAGTCGGGGAAAATTTACTTTATTAATTTTGGAGTTCGTTTAGATTTTCTTTTATTTATTTTTCTGCGCGCGAGACCGTTTAAAAAAAAATCCGCAGCGCCTTGGGCCAAAGGCCCAAGCCACTAGCCGCCGGCCGGCCAAGAGGCCATAGCGCGCGTGCACCAGGGAGCCGCCGCTTCCTTGCTTTCCTAGTCCTAGTAGGACTCTTGTCCTATGTTCGTTTATTCCGTATCTATTTCTAGATCTTTTCCTCTTGTTTCCTAATCCTAGTCTATTTCTTGTCCCCTACCCCAAGCAAAACCCTCCCCTCCCCAATATAAATACCCAAGCACCCCCCCCTCTAAACACATCAAACCAACACCTCTCCTCTCCTCTCCGCCGCCCCACGCCGCGCCGCCGCACCACCCAAGCCGCGCCTCACCCCGCGCCTCTCACCCGCGCCGCCGCCCTTGTGCATCGCCGCCGCGCCCAACGCCGCCCAACCCCGCGCCCTAGTGCCGCCACCGCCACCATGCGTCACCGCGCCGCCGCCGCCCTGCGTCAACGCCGCCGTCGCCGCCGTTCGCCGGAGGTACCGCGCCGCGTCTCTTCTTTCCCTCGGTTCGGTTTTTCTTATAAACCGTTCCGATTCTTTTCTTCTCTACCGATTCGTTTTCTTTCCGATTTTTCGCTAAACCGTTCCGGTGTTCTAGATCGGTTTTTCGTTCGATCTCTTTTCCGAAAACCCTAGATTGGTTTTCGTTCTTCTTTCGGACCGTTCGTCTCAACGAACGTGATCACCGATTATTTCCCGGTTAACGACGTCTGTTCGTATAACCGTTCTTCTTTTTCTTCTCGTCGGATTTATTCCGCGATCGCGATCTCAGATCCGATCTTCGTTCTAGTTTATCTTCTCGCTCGTTTATCGGAATCAGGTGATTCAAGCGCCTGGAGTTTCATCTCGAAACCGCCGTTTCGTCTAATCAACTTGAACAAGCTTTTGCTACAGTAAAATTTTGACCTAGATTCAACTTGCTAGAACCGAGTTGTTTTCTTCCGCCGTTTGTTTTTCGTCGTTTGTTCGGCTCGTTCTTTCTTTGCAACCGGAGTTCTTAAGTTGAACTTTCTGGTTCGTTCTCTTGTTCGATTTTTCCCTGTGCATTAGATGAGTACTTATTGTGTGGTTACTATTGCTTGCCTACGATAGATTGACCGGAGTATGACGATTAGATCTATCAAGAGTTTTGAGTGCGAATCATCTTCATCAACATTGCAGGCAAGTAACACTTGATCATATCTTTCCTACTACCCAGTTTTATTGCATTAGATCAAACCCTCAAACACTTGCATTGTTAGGATCTAATTAAATTGTGGGTTGGGAAGTAGAATTGAGGTAGTACCTATTACCTGTTACTTATGAAACCTTGGGAGTTACTTCTACGTTTGCTTATTATGCTATGCTATGCTAGTAGACGTGGATTGGGTGAGTGAATATCCATGACAGATGTGAGATTGTTAATTTAATGGTTTATCTAAGGTGGCAACCTAAACACACATCTGGGTGGATTGAGGCACCTGATGTCTATCAGGACTTGCCTGTTTTTTTTGGACCGCCACCCAGGCTCTAAGGGATCATAAGATCTTTCATGCTAGAAACTTCCGTGTGCAGCCACATGCTACTATGGGCTCTAGCATAGTTGACTAAGTTGTGCGAACTCTTACGGGGTGGACTAGCAGATGTAGGGGATGTAGGTGTACCGGTCTACCCCACATGTAAGGTGCTAGTGCTTCTGAAAGACTATGTCTCGGTCATCCGTTTCTCAAACACCATGTAGTGCGAGAAAACAAACGGAGGCGATCGAGTCATGTGGGGAAAAGTGCGCAAACCTCTGCAGAGTAACAAACTAATCATGATTAGCCGTGTCCCCGGTTATGGACATTTGAGTATCTAGTACTTGAATATCTTGTGAATCTCAACATGTTACTTCTAATAAATGTATTGGGTTTTAATGAGTACTTTTAATTGGGATTGAGGATGCTGTCAACCATTCTCAATGTTTAACAACCACCATGATAGTTAAATAAATTTTATTCCTTTGAAGTAGGGAAAAATTGGCTTTTCGCAAAAACTGTAATCATAGAGCTTTCCACCAGCCATATATGCATGTAGTATAGCCTATTCTTTCATTACTCTCTATGTGTTACATTGCCAGCATATTCCATGTGCTGACCCGTTTTCGGGCTGCAACTTTTCATGTTGCAGACTTTTCAGACGACGAGTAAGTGGTACGTTAGGGTTACGATTTCCTATACTCAACTTTGCCGTTGGTGTTGATGGGAATCCACAACCTTGTTGCTTCCGCTATATTTTGGATTGAGGTAATAGTATTTACGTTACTTTATACATGTGATTTACCTCTGTTATAAATCCTTCGAGTACTGTGTGTGTCAGCATACTGATCCAGGGATGACACATAAGCACAGAGACTTGATCCATTCGGGTCGGGTCGCTACACTCAGGGAGAACACTTCTTGATAATTAGTGAGACATCATCTTATAATGCTACCGTCAATCTAAGCAAGATAAGATGCATAAAAGATAAACATCACATGCAATCAATATAAGTGATATGATATGGCCATCATCATCTTGTGCTTGTGATCTCCATCTTTGAAGCACCGTCGTGATCACCATCGTCATCGGCGCGACACCTTGATCTCCATCGTAGCATCGTTGTCTTCTCGCCAATCTTATGCTTCCACGACTATCGCTACCGCTTAGTGATAAAGTAAAGCATTACAGCGCGATTGCATTGCATACAATAAAGCGACAACCATATGGCTCCTGCCAGTTGTCGATAACTCGGTTACAAAACATGATCAGCTCATACAATAAAATTTAGCATCATGTCTTGACCATATCACATCACAACATGCCCTGCAAAAACAAGTTAGACGTCCTCTACTTTGTTGTTGCAAGTTTTACGTGGCTGCTACGGGCTTAAGCAAGAACCAATCTTACCTACGCATCAAAACCACAACGATAGTTTGTCAAGTTGGTGTTGTTTTAACCTTCGCAAGGACCGGGCGTAGCCACACTCGGTTCAACTAAAGTTGGAGAAATTGTCACCCGCTAGCCACCTTTGTGCAAAGCACGTCGGGAGAACCGGTCTCGCGTAAGCGTACGCGTAATGTCGGTCCGGGCCACTTCGTCCAACAATACCGCCGAACCAAAGTATGACATGCTGGTAAGCACTATGACTTATATCGCCCACAACTCACTTGTGTTCTACTCGTGCATATAACATCAACACATAAAACCTAGGCTCGAATGCCACTGTTGGGTTTCGTAGTAATTTCAAAAAAAAATCCTATGCACACGCAAGATCATGGTGATGCATAGCAACGAGAGGGGGAGAGTGTGATCTACGTACCCTTGTAGATCGACAACGGAAGCGTTAACTTGGTTGATGTAGTCGTACGTCTCCACGGCCCGACCGATCAAGCACCGAAACTACGGCACCTCCGAGTTCTAGCACACGTTCAGCACGATGACGATCCCCGGACTCCGATCCAGCAAAGTGTCGGGGAAGAGTTTCGTCAGCACGACGGCGTGGTGACGATCTTGATGTTCTACCGTCGCAGGGCTTCGCCTAAGCACCGCTACAATATTACCAAGGACTATGGTGGAAGGGGGCACCGCACACGGCTAAGAATATGATCACGTGGATCAACTTGTGTCTCTAGGGGTGCCCCGTGCCTCCGTATATAAAGGTTCAAAGGGGGGTCTGGCCGGCCAAGAGGAGGCCCGCCAGGAGGAGTCCTACTCCCTCCGGGAGTAGGACTCCCCCCGTTCCTAGTTGGAATAGGATTCACGGAGGGGGGAAAAGAGGAGAGAGAGGAAGAAGGGGGGCCGGCCCCCTCTCCTTGTCCTATTCGGACCAAGGGGGGCGCGGCCCATCTATGGCCACCTCTCCTCTCTTCCACTAAGGCCCACTAAGGCCCATATACCTCCCGGGGGGTTCCGGTAACCTCCCGGTACTCCGGTAAAATCCCGATTTCACCCGGAACACTTCCGATATCCAAACATAGGCTTCCAATATATCAATCTTTATGTCTCGACCATTTCGAGACTCCTCGTCATGTCTGTGATCACATCCGGGACTCCGAACAACCTTCGGTACATCAAAATGCATAAACTCATAATATAACTGTCATCGTGACCTTAAGCGTGCGGACCCTACGGGTTCGAGAACAATGTAGACATGACCGAGACACGTCTCCGGTCAATAACCAATAGCGGAACCTGGATGCTCATATTGGCTCCTACATATTCTAAGAAGATCTTTTATCGGTCAGACCGCATAACAACATACGTTGTTCCCTTTGTCATCGGTATGTTACTTGCCCGAGATTCGATCGTCGGTATCCCATACCTAGTTCAATCTCGTTACCGGCAAGTCTCTTTACTCGTTCCGTAATACATCATCCCGCAACTAACTCATTAGTTGCAATGCTTGCAAGGCTTAAGTGATGTGCATTACCGAGAGGGCCCAGAGATACCTCTCCGACAATCGGAGTGACAAATCCTAATCTCGAAATACACCAACCCAACATGTACCTTTGGAGACACCTGTAGAGCTCCTTTATAATCACCCAGTTACGTTGTGACGTTTGGTAGCACACAAAGTGTTCCTCCGGCAAACGGGAGTTGCATAATCTCATAGTCATAGGAACATGTATAAGTCATGAAGAAAGCAATAGCAACATACTAAACGATCGGGTGCTAAGCTAATGGAATGGGTCATGTCAATCAGATCATTCAAATAATGATGTGATCCCGTTAATCAAATGACAACTCTTTGTCCATGGTTAGGAAACATAACCATCTTTGATTAACGAGCTAGTCAAGTAGAGGCATACTAGTGACACTCTGTTTGTCTATGTATTCACACATGTATTATGTTTCCGGTTAATACAATTCTAGCATGAATAATAAACTTTTATCATGATATAAGGAAATAAATAATAACTTTATTATTGCCTCTAGGGCATATTTCCTTCATGAAGGTCATGACTGGCTTCTCGTCGAATATAAAGGGAATAATAAATATGCCAGAGAAAAAGTTTCAGAACCTAAAGTCTCATGACTACTATGTGATTATGACGCAACTATTTCCGGTTGCATTGAGGGGGCTTCTACCGGAAAATGTCCGATTAGCCATTGTGAAGCTATGTGCATTCCTCAATGCAATCTCTCAGAAGGTGATCGATCCAGAAATCATACCAAGGCTAAGGAGTGATCTGGCGCAATGTCTTGTCAGTTTCGAGCTGGTGTTCCCACCATCCTTCTTCAATATCATGACGCACGTCCTAGTTCATCTAGTCGACGAGATTGTCATCCTGGGGCCCGTATTTCTACACAATATGTTCCCCTTTGAGAGGTTCATGGGAGTCCTAAAGAAATATGTCCGTAACCGCGCTAGGTCAGAAGGAAGCATCTCCATGGGTCATCAAACAGAGGATGTTATCGGGTTTTGTGTTGACTTCATTCCTGGCCTTAAGAAGATAGGTCTCCCTAAATCGTGGTATGAGGGGATACTGACTGGAAAAGGCACTCTTGGAAGTGACTCAATAATATGCAGGGACGGATATTCTTGGTCTCAAGCACACTACAAAGTTCTACAGAACTCTACCTTGGTGACCCCGTATGTCGATGAACACAAGAACAGTCTGCGCTCCAAACACCCGGAGCAGTGCGACGACTGGATTACATGTGAACACATCAGGACTTTCAGCAGTTGGTTGGAAACACGTCTCAGAGGTGACAACACTGTTTGTGATGAGTTGTACTTGTTGTCCAGGGGACCATCTTTGACTGTATTGACTTACAAAGGATACGAGATAAATGGGAATACATTTTACACGATCGCCCAAGATCAAAAAAGCACCAACCAAAACAGCGGTGTCCGCTTTGATGCAGCAACCGAGAGCGGAAAGGACACATATTATGGTTACATAGTGGACATATGGGAACTTGACTACGGACATGATTTTAAGGTCCCTTTGTTTAAGTGCAAATGGGTCTATCTGTCAGGCAGCGGGGTACAGGTAGACCCACAGTACGGAATGACAACAGTGGATCTAAAAAATCTTGGGTACACTAACGAACCGTTCGTCCTAGCCAATGATGTGGCACAGGTTATCTATGTGAAGGACATGTCTACCAAACTGAGAAAAAGAAAAGATAAGGAAGCGAATACATCATACGATGAGCCAAAGCGCCACATAGTTCTTTTAGGAAAAAGGGACATCCTAGGAGTGGACGGCAAGACAAACATGTCTGAAGATTATGAAAAGTTTCATGAAATTCCTCCCTTCAATGTCAAGGCTGACCCAACCATCCTGATAAACGATGAAGATTATCCATGGTTACGGCGCAATAAGCAAATGACACAAGCGAAGAAAAAGTGAAGACTTTCTCCCGCAACTATTATGATGATATCATGCCAACTTTGTAACACACGAGTATGCTATGTCAACTTTTTCAGAGTTCATTTGAAAACTATGAATTTAGGTCGAATTTTCTCTATAGGTGCATCTATGTTCATTTTTTTAGTAAAGTTAATCACAAACTTGTGATTCACACAAATTTCAAAGAATTCAAATTTGAAAACTAATGGCACTAACAGAAAGTTTATAATTTTTCTAAAACTAATGGCACTAACAGAAAGTTTATAGTTTTGCTGACCTAAAAGTAAAAAGAAATAAAAAATAAAGCAAAAAACAAAAGAAAATAAATAATGTAGAAAACAAAACAAAAAATCTAGAAAACAAAAAAATAGCAACAATAAGTATTTTTTGTAAATAGAAACAAAATAAAATAAATAAAGCAACAAAGAAAACAAAAAACTAAAAAAGTGCTTTCAAATTTGGAAACTAATGGCACTAACAGAAAGTTTATAATTTTTCTAAAACTAAAAGAAAAAAGAATAAAAAAATAAAGCAAAAAAACAAAAGAAAATAAATAATGCAGAAAAAACAAAAAATTGGAAAAAAAATAGCAACAATAAGTATTTTGTTGTAAGTAGAAACAAAATAAAATAAATAAAGCAACAAAGAAAACAAAAAAACTAAAAAAGTGTTTTCAAATTTGAAAACTAATGGCACTAACAGAAAGTTCATAATTTTTCTAAAACTAAAAGCAAAAAAGAATTAAAATATAAAGCAAAAAACAAAAAATAATGCAGAAAACAAAACAAAAAAACTGGAAAAAATAGCAACAATAAGTATTTTGTTGTAAGTAGAAACAAAATAAAATAAATAAAGCAACAAAGAAAAAAGTGCCACCTACTGGGCCCCCACGGCCTGAATACGACTAGAAACCCTATCATGGGCCAGGATTCAGGCCTGCAGGAGGCCCAGTAGGCCCACGGGCACACAACGCATGGTTAGGCCCGAAAGCCTGCATTTGAGAGGAGCTCGAGAGGGAAGGCGCAGTAGCGCTTATAAACCACTCTCGAGCTCTCTCAGCTAGCGAGGTGGGACTAAAGTTTTGGCGCGGGGCAGCACAAGGCCTTTGGTTCCGGTTGGTGCCAGCAACCGGGACTAAAGGGGGCATTGGTCACGGTTCGTGGCACAAACCGTGAGCAATGCCCCCCTTTAGTCCCGGTTGGTGCCACCAACCGGGACCAAAGGCCGCCGCTTCCCGCCCTTTGGGCTGCTGAAAAGAGGCCTTTGGTCCCGGTTGGTGGCACCAAACGGGACTAAAGGGGGGCATTGGTCATGGTGTGTGCCACGAATCGTGACCAATGCCTTTGGTATATAACCAGGACTTGTGAAATTTTCAGATTTCCCTCGGCAGTTGCCCCCGACGACGCCGACCTCCTCGACGCCGCCAGGCTACCCCGACGCCGCACGCCACCCTCGCCGTCGCCCGCGCCCGTCGTCGCCGTCGCCCGCACCCTCGCCAGCCGTCGCTCGCGCCCGTCGTCGCCGTCGCCGTCGCCTGTGCCCTCGCCCGCGCCCGTCGTCGTCGTCGCCCGCGCCTGTCGTTGTCGTCGCCCGCGCCCTCGCCGGCCGTCCCCTGCCCCGACACGTCGCCGCCTCTGTGAGCACCGCGCGTCTGCCGCCCCCGCCGCCGTCGTGCATTTTTTTAATTATACATGTTTTTAGATTTTTCATATATATATATATATATATATATATATATATCTTTTAGATATATGTTTTTGTATGTATGTTCATATATGTTTTTTATGTATGTTCATATAGGTATATATGTATGTATTTTTTCAATTGTAATGATGTTTTAAAAATACATATATGCAAAAGTTAGATTTTTTATTAGAAAAGTTTTATCTATATATGTTCTCTGATTTAGTACATTTTAGGTTAGTTTCATTTTAAAAAAAGTTTTATATATTTAGGAAGAAGGAATAGAAGGAAGAAGAAGGAAGAAAATGTTTTATATATGAGGGTCGAGAGGGGGTCGACGGTCGAGAGGGGGTCGAGAGGGGGTGGTCGAACATGAGAGGAAGAAAAGGATAAAAAAGAAGAGGAAGAAGAAAAAAAAGAGGAGAAGAAATCTTCTCCTCTATTCTTTCTTCTCCTCTTTTTTTTCTTCTTCTTCCTCTTTTTTATCAGGAACGAGGGTCGTCGAGGGTCACCGAACATGAGAGGAAGAAGAGGATAAAAAAAGAAGAGGAAAAAGAAAAAAAAAGAGGAGAAGAAAGAATAGGGGAGTTCTTCTCATCTATTCTTTCTTCTCCTCTTTTTTTTCTTCTTCTTCCTCTTTTTTTTATCAGGAACGAGGGTCGTCGAGGCTCGTCGAGGGGTCGAGGGTCGAGAGGGGGTCGACGGTCGCCGAGGGGTCGACGGTCGAGAGGGGGTCTAGGGTCGCTGAGGGGTCGAGGGTCGTCGAACATGAGAGGAAGAAGAGGATAAAAAATGAAGAGGAAGAAGAAAAAAAAGAGGAGAAGAAAGAATAGAGGAGTTCTTCTCCTCTTTTTTTCTTCTTCTTCCTCTTTTTTTATCGAGAACGAGGGTCGTCGAGGGTCGCCGAGTGGTAGAGGAAACCCTAAATAGCAAGTATCGTCGGCGGACAGTACATCCACGTCCCACAAGTGACGCGGGCTTCGACGCCCACGTCACTTGTGGGACGTGGATGTAGTGTCCGACACCGACGGCCACATGTATCTCACACCCACGATACTTGCTATTTAGGGTTTCCTCTACCGTTCGGCGACCCTCGACGACCCTCGTTTCCAATAAAAAAAAGAGGAAGAAGAAGAAAAAAAGAGGATTTCTTCTCCTCTTTTTTTTTCTTCTTCCTCTTTTTTATCAGGAACGAGGGTCGTCGAGGGTCACCGAACATGAGAGGAAGAAGAGGATAAAAAAAGAAGAGGAAAAAGAAAAAAGAGGAGAAGAAAGAATAGAGGAGTTCTTCTCCTCTATTCTTTCTTCTCCTCTTTTTTTCTTCTTCTTCCTCTTTTTTTATCAGGAACGAGGGTCGTCGAGGCTCGCCGAGGGGTCGAGGGTCGAGAGGGGGTCGACGGTCGAGAGGGGGTCGACGGTCGAGAGGGGTCGAGGGTCGTCGAACATGAGAGGAAGAAGAGGATAAAAATGAAGAGGAAGAAGAAAAAAAAGAGGAGAAGAAAGAATAGAGGAGTTCTTCTCCTCTTTTTTTCTTCTTCTTCCTCTTTTTTTATCGGGAACGAGGGTCGTCGAGGGTCGCCGAGTGGTGGAGGAAACCCTAAATAGCAAGTATCGTCGGTGTGAGATACATGTGGCCGTCGGTGTCGGACAGTACATCCACGTTCCACAAGTGACGCGGGCTTCAACGCCCACGTCACTTGTGGGACGTGGATGTAGTGTCTGACACCGACGGCCACATGTATCTCACACCCACGATACTTGCTATTTAGGGTTTCCTCTACCGTTCGGCGACCCTCGACGACCCTCGTTCCCGATAAAAAAAGAGGAAGGAGAAGAAAAAAAGAGGAGAAGAAAGATTTCTTCTTCTCTTTTTTTTCTTCTTCTTCCTCTTTATTTTATCGGGAACGAGGGTCGTCGAGGGTCAGGGTCGCCGAGCGGTAGAGGAAACCCTAAATAGCAAGTATCGTCGATGTGAGATACATGTGGTCGTCGGTGTCGGACACTACATCCACGTCCCACAAGTGACGCGGGCTTCGACGCCCACGTCACTTGTGGGACGTGGATGTAGTGTCCGACACCGACGGCCACATGTATCTCACGCCCATGATACTTGCTATTTAGGGTTTCCTCTACCGCTCGGTGACCCTTGACGACCCTCGTTCCCGATAAAAAAAAGAGGAAGAAGAAGAAAAAAAAAGAGGAGAAGAAAGAATAGATGAGTACTTACTCCTCTATTCTTTCTTCTCTCTTTTTTCTTCTTCCTCTTCTTTTTTTATCCTTGAAGCGTTGTCGAGGCCACCCCAAACCCTAGAGAAGCAGCGTCGAGGCCACCCCAAACCCTAGAGAAGCAGCGTCGAGGCCACTAATTAATATTAGTTCTACGTTTGCCACTAATATATCCATCTGTCATGTTTGAATAATAATTGCCATGTTGTAAATATTTGTAGAAACTATGGACACCGCCCGAGATGAAGTACAAGAAGAGTTGTTGGGGGACATAATCGCACGAGGAAGTGATGCCGTTTGCTCGTTGTTTCTCAACGACACCGGTGGTCTGGAAGCAGCTGGCTATGATTATGATGGCTCCGATGACCTAATGCCGGTGCAAGAAGGAGACCGTGAGGACGGCTCTGGTGACCCAATGCCGGTGCAAGAAGGAGACCGTGATGACGTCTCCGGTGACCGAACCGAGTCCGGCCAGGTATATATATTAGTTAAGCTTCTGCTGACTAGCTAATTGATGCATTCATTGTTTTGGTATGTACACATATTAATTAAGTCTTTGTTCTTTTTTCTAGCCCTCCGGATCGAGCACAACTTCGATAAAGAGACGAGGCCCGAAGAAAAAGTTGAGCTCGGATGAAAAGTTTGAGATCATAGCAATCGCGCTCGATGGCCAACCGATTGAACCCCTCCAGACAAAGAGCGCATTTGTTGCTCAGTGCGGGGTTTTGTTTAGGGACAAGATCCCGATCAGCATCCAACAATGGTTAAAGCCGGCTACAGAAGACCCTGAGGTGTCTTATGTCAATGATATGCAGAAAAATGATCTTTGGACTGAGCTGAAGTCAAATTTCACCCTGCCGCAAGAGGATGATCCGGAGAAGCCAGTTAAAGAGCAATTAATCAAGTCTTTTGCTCTTAAGAGGATGGCAGAACTATTCAGGAGGTGGAAGAAAGAGCTGAATAAGTTTGTCCAAAATAAAGAGACACCAGAATTCAAGGGCAGATATGAGAAGATCAGAGATCACTGGCCCGCATTTGTGGCCCACAAGACATCAGAAAAGAGTAAGAAGATGTCGGCGACAAACAAGCAAAATGCTGCGAAGAAGAAGCATCACCATCGCACGGGGTCAGGTGGCTACCTCGTAGCCCGGCCTAAGTGGGCCAAGACTGAGAATGATCTGGCTGATAAAGGGATCGAACCAGAGACAATTAACTGGTCAGACCGTTGCCAGACTTGGTTCTTCGGGGCTGGCGGAACCTTGGACCCTGTATCAGGGAAGTGCATTTGGACGAATGATCAAATGGACATACCAGTCAAGAAGCTTCAGCAGTATATCGAAGCAGCGCAGCAAGGGACGTTCGTTCCAGACAGAGAGAATGACAAGCTCACAATGGCCCTCGGGAATCCTGAGCACCCTGGACGGACACGAGGCACGCCAGGCTCCATTCCATGGAAGGTTGGGTTTCCGGACGCAGGCGGTTACAAATGCCAGGAGAGGAGGAAAAAAGTGTAGCAGACCCAAATGCAGGCGCTGCAAGCAAGGGTACAAGCGATAGAGGAACGAGAAGCAAATCGCAGCAAACGAACTACCGAAGCTTCCCCCGAAGCTACCCCGCCATCTCAGCAGAGAAGCAGTGTGGCTTCCACCGAGCTGCTTCAGCCGGAGCATGTCTTGACGGCTCCTGCCAGCTATCCCGTGGATGCTATCACAGAGTCTCAAAATTGCCACCTTATGACGCAATTGATTAATATGAAGGTCAAGGCGGTTGTTGGCTCTGTTTTTCCTACTGAACCCGGCGCAACTTTTCACTGCCGGCTGATTCCAGAAGGATATGCTAGGGTGATGGTGGATGAAATAACGGAGATATTTGAGGACCTCCAGCTTGACCACCCTACCGGTGAAGGGGAGACTCGGCTGGGTTCTGCTCTGAAGACTCCATGCCTATGGCGGAAGGAGCTCATCAACCTTCCGAACTGGACGCCTCCGCCTCCTTCTCCTCCTCCGGCGAGTCAGGGCACTCCGCCTCCTCCACCGCCTCCTCCTCTGGCGAGTGACGATCAGGGCACTTGGTCGGCTCCTTCTCCGGCGCGTGGCGGCACTCCGCCTCCTTCTCCGCTTGCGCTGGCGCGCCCAAGCATCCAGCCTCCTCCTTCTCTGCCTCGTCAGCAAGGGCGGAAGAGACCTGTCGCCGCTCCGGCTGCTCTGGTGCGTCATAGTCCTTCTCCTCTGCCTCGTAAGCAAGTAAAGAAGACAACCGCTTCGTCTGCTCTGCTGGCGTCTAGCAGTACAGCCAAAGGCGGGAGGACATACAGATTCGGTCCTTCTCTGAAGACTCCAGAGAAGTTACCATACGAGAGGACCCCGGAGGAGAACGCCGAGATCACGCGAGAAGAAGTGAGGAACTTCTTTGAAGGGGTGAAAGCATAGAAACATCCACCTCCGGAGGAGAAGGTAGATCCGGTGAAAGCGAAGCGCACTCTGGCTGCCCTGACAAAACCACCCAAGTCTCCGCCGAAAGGAAACTATGAGCGCATTGTTGGAAAGGAATTTGCCGAAGCGGAGCGGTCGGGAAGTACTGTCAGTGATCAAAGGCTGAAAGAACGACGAGCTGGGAAACAAATTGCACAGCTCGGTGAACAAGCGAAGCAATCGTGCCCCCCGCTCAAGGTGCCTAGCGACATCGTCGCTAATGATCCGAGGATGGTGCCCGGTTATAGCAATCTTGGAGATTACCTGCCCGGCGATGTACATTATGATTTCATGGAGGTACAAATACAAAGATACGAGTACGGGAAGCCTCTCGTCAAAGATGAAAGATCTATATCAACGATGATGCGAAGATTGCATGATTGGTACTTGAAAATCTGCAGAGAGTCTAGGGGAGGAGTACTTTGTATGTGAGAGTTAAAAAGGAGCATGACCTCGTTGGAATTGATCTGTTGCCTGTTCCATTTGAGGAGTTCTTTCAGTTTTTCAATCAATTGGCCCTCGATAAAGCAACGGTCACCTGCTACTGTCTGTAAGTAGTACTACTTCTATCATTAAGTCTCTTTATATAGCTCAGCTCTTTCATTGCATGTATTTATAATTATCCTCACTATATTATGCAGATTGAAGATCGTCGAATTGAAGAAATGACAAATCGGTGATATTGGGTTCATTAACACAAATATCATAGATGCAACTCAGGTTAAATTTCTTGCCACAGATACCGAGGCCAACTTGCTACGATCGTTGGTAATAAATGAAAACAAAGATATAATACTTTTTCCTTACAACTTCAAGTGAGTGTTACTGTCTTGTGTGTATTCGGTTTCCCTTATATATTAGTCAAGGTTATAGTAATATAATTGATGAGTTATGCATGCGTATGCAGTTTCCACTATATTCTTCTAGAGATTAAGCTTGAGCAGGGACTAGTAACCGTCTTAGACTCAAGACAAAAAGATCCCCAGGACTATGCGGACATGACTCAAATGCTCGAGAAGTAAGTTAAATCGATCATTATCCACCATATCAGCAGCTTTGTTCATTTCCTGATATATCAAGTAATTGTTTTTTTGTCTGGAAGGGTTTGGAAAAAATTCACCAAAAAAGCTCCGGGACTCCCGAAGAAGCTGCAATTTAGACACCCGAAAGTAAGTACTATAGTAGTATGTTCCGCGCATCTCCTATTGATCCAAGTGCTAGTTTCATCAATACCATTTGGCATTCTTGCTTATCAGTTTGATTGACCTCTATTTCTTGTAAAGTGGTTGTGGCAGGAACAAGGGAATGATTTCTATGGATACTACGTTTGTGAGTCCATCCGCCACACGACCTGTGAGCGGGGCTACTCTGACGAACAATATAAAGTGCGTAAATAACAACATTCACAATTTTATTTTATTACCATCATTTGTGTTGAGTTTCATTCATTCATATATATATATATGTATGTATGTATTGACCCCCTTCTTCAAATTAGATGTTTCGGAAGCGGGATGAACTCCTAGCACCAGCTCGCATGCGAGCAATTCAAGAGGAATTGGCGGCATTCTTTCTTGACCACGTGATCGCTGAAGACGGCGAATACTATGTGGACCATGAGTCCGTATGTTAGGAGATTATATTTGTAAGAGATAATTATTGTATATATGTAGCCGGTAGTGTCGGATAGATATACGAGAACTTGTTGTTCGACCAATCTCTCGGAGAAGGAGAGGTGGTCGATATCACTTCTCTCTGTATGCATATATGTTCATGACGATCTTCTGTTTCCTTCGTTTGCTTACTAGCTAGCTAGTGTGTCTAGTCCTCTCTATACGTATGTATAGTACGTAGCGTCGACCAAGCACGGACATAAGAGAGGACACTTTTCTCTATTAATTATAACTAGCTAACACAATATATGAAACACCTAAATTAACCCCCCAAAATCCCCAACCCCCCCTTTCAAAAAAAAACAAAAACCCCAGCCACAGAAATGCTGACGCGTGAATGCCTATTGGTCCCGGTTGGTGCCACCAACCGGGACCAAAGGCCCTCCTGCCTGGGCTCCACGCACAGGCCACGTGGTGGCCCATCTGTCCCGATTCTGGATTGAACCGGGACTAAAGGGACAGGGCATTAGTACCGACCCTTTAGTCCCGGTTCAGGAACTGGGACAAAAGGCCATTACGAACCGGGACAACAGGCCCTTTTTCTACTAGTGTATATACATGTAACCCATCATCAATGAGGATGAGGATTCACTTTTACTTCTCTGTCTCCCTCTCAATCTCGTTTCTCTTTAATAAGTTATCACGCACACCTCTACCGAGAGTATTAGGCCACGCGACAAGCGAAAAGGAACGCGAGGAAAAGAAGAGAAGAAGAACAGCGAGACTGGTGCACGTCCGTTGGGGCGACGCCCTCCGGCGTTGATGAACCGGTGGCCCTCGGCCCCTCGAACCAAGCGGCCGACGCAAGCCCGGATCTGGTGCTCCTCCACACCCATCCACGCTGCCGTTCCTCCCGTCGGGACGCCGGATGGCAGCGGCCAATAGCCGGCGCACTTTGTGAAGACACTCCACCACGCAACACCAGGTTTTTCAATCGGCGACGCGATCTTCTTTTCCTAATTCTTTCAAGATGGAGATGTTGTCTGTGTGGAAACGCCAATGCCAACCGAATCGATGGATTCATGGCTGTATGGAGAATCAGTGGAGAACCAGGCCTTAAAACTTGCCGCAGGGCCGCGCCTCGTGCCCTTCATCGTCGGCCATGGCCAAGCCGCACCTTGCGCCATCGCCGCCTAGCCGCGCCGGCCGCCCCGCGCCTCGGCCGCGCCCGTCCGCTTGGCCGCCATCGACCTGCCGGATGAGGTCGTCATAATCGACGACGACGACGAGGCCATGGCGCTGCCGTCTCCAACCCCTGCGGTTGTTGAAGCCGAAGCCAGCGATGTGGTCGTAGACGCGGACACTGCAGGGCCATCGCGCCTGCCGTCCCCGACGCCCGCCACTCCTCCACCTGCGCCACGCTCCGGCGCCCGCCGCCGTCTTATGGCGCTCGGCTTTCTCCTAACGACCTCGTCGTCGTGCAGCCGCTCCGGCCGCACTGGTACATGGAGCCCCTTGGAGGAGCACGCAACGACCTTTGGCGGCTCGGCTTGACGGTG
This sequence comes from Triticum aestivum, assembly GCF_018294505.1. NCBI lineage: Eukaryota > Viridiplantae > Streptophyta > Magnoliopsida > Poales > Poaceae > Triticum > Triticum aestivum. Next base: position 682,246,013 of record NC_057797.1, read on the forward strand.
AACGTCGTGGCCGTGGCGCCCGCCCGTCCGCAAGCGGTTGCGCCCCGCGCCGTGCCCCGGTGCCAGGCCTCCCATCTCCAGCACGCGCCCGCCTCCCCGCGCCCGGCCGTGCCCGTGGCCGCTTCAACCGCCCCGCGCTCGTGGCCGGCGAGCCCGAGAGGCGGTGGCGGTTACGATTTACTCATAATCGGCAACTGGACGGGGATAAAACATTATCTCTTCACCATTCTACACTTCAGGCCTCGTTGTTTTGCATATTTACGGATTGGACACTGCTGTTTGAAGTCTTTTGACTTAATTCAGTATGCGGAATAATCCTTGACTTATCCGTATTTCACATTTAAGTCTCCGTAAATTACAAATCAATGGACAGGTTCTTGCACAACAATGTTGATTTGCGTCGAGAAATTTTTCTCGCAAAACAATCTCATTGCGATTGAGATTACTTTCTCTCACAAAATATTAATTCACTCAGCTGAATTATATCTCTTGCAACTTGATACAAAATCATCTCATTTTATTTTGAGGTCTATACAATTCAAGTTTTTCACTTAAACATCAAGTTTGCAACATCATTACTATTCATTACAATAGTGGTGTATATATGTTGAGTACCGAGATGTATTCCAGATCTTAAGTTGATGTAATATATTTCCACATTTATCACGTGTTGAGATTAATTACATTCATTTGCAATTGAGATTTCTCATCTCTTGCAAAGATAAATTCAGTACCTCTGGAGTATTGTTTCTCCGTTGAGTACGATGTATTCCGGAATATATCTATGATGTATTTATTTTCATGTTAAACAGATGTCGAGATTAATACGTCTATTTGCAATTGAAATTTTCAATTTCTTGCAAATACAGATGCAACATTCAAAGTGATTTCGTCAAATTGATGTTTGGGATCACAAGATAGTCATATAGATCTACTGCCTACGTAGATTATCGATGACTACTGATAAAGCATACATTTTATCGTTTTCGACATTATGATTGCTTTACAAAGTGCTCTACCACACATTTTACTAAGTCATGACATAAGGCACTACGAGTGAGTATTTACTGATTTCATCAGATTATACTCCCTGGTGCTACGAGATCTACTTCATTTTGAAGATTATGTTCAAGATGTCATACTTGGCAATTTGAGATTCACACTAATGGTTTCAAGATAACTTCTTGAAATACCCATTGATTTTGCTAAGTTCATTACAACATCAACCATGATGGTCTTTAATTTACTGGTTGTAAATTAATTATCTCTAGTTTACCCATAGAGGTAACATATGGCTATAGAGTTTGAGGCATTCGCCCTCAATGGCCACCACTGCCCTATCTAGGCCATGGACATCATGATCGCTCTTGTGTCTCATGGGATAATGTGTGCAATCCTGGATTCACGTCTGGTCAGATCACACCGCTAATAGAAAAATGGTGTCTTATATATCATAAGGCATCAGATTCAGATCTTAACATCTGGTTATTCTGTATCAGCAATTCCTGGGATACAATGAACCTCAAGGGAAAAGGTTTGAATCGAACTTCAACCTTCAATCCGGCATCACCAGCTATGACGGCACCCTATGGGCACGGAGAATGTGATGGTTGTATATGCCTCAACCGACATGTTTGGAGACTATGAATAGTCTTTCAATCTCCTGAGTGGTCAATATAATTAATATCCATTTACAATGTTGTAACAACAACATAAGTATTGTTGTCATCATATATTGTATATCACAATATATTGTATCAGCACTTTGATACAAATACATTTGTATGTATTCTATATATCCGACAGTGATTTTCTTAAGAATCTTCATGTCTATATACAGATTTCTATGAGAGTCAATCCGATGAAAAATGATATGTGCCTTGTGGACATATGCACCATAAACTCTATACTCAGGGAAGTCCAATGTTTCCACTCTCATTGAGAGAAAGGAGATATTTTAAAATCGCTAGACGCGATGAGGTATTTGTTGGCTCAACTCGAGTCATATTACTATCCCTGTGGGTACTCGAGTAACGTCGGGATGCTTTATTGCTTCCCAGGTTTAACCCGTACCCTACTAAGCTATAGAGATATCCATCAAAATAGTTTCCATAGCGAAACTTATGATGACAACAAAGAGAAATAACTTCTCTTTACCATATGCAACGGATATGGCAAGCACACTCTCTGTGTATCATCTGGATTGTACTACACATACGACACAACCCGTAGCACATGTTGTGTACGAGATAGTTTTCCAAAGTGTCTTGTACATGACAAACTTGGCATACTCGCCTTAGTCATCGAGACATTGGGTTGAAACCGAAACTATCAGCAATTCCAATAGTTTATGATTATTATGATGCTAAATTCTAACAACACCTGGATTTTATGTACACTAAAAGTGACACAGGGAAGCTAATTTTAAGGCTCGCACACCTTAAAGTCTACACTGAACCACTCAAACTCCTTGAATGTATCAAGTTGAGGTAAGTGGCTCTTCCCATCCATTGACTAGACTATTCAGGTGTTCCATGGTTCTAAAAGACATATCTACATGATGGTCTTAAGTGTGTGCTTTATTCACACGAAACCATTGGCTCATTATCCTGGCATCGATTTCAAGAAAATCGAATGGATAACATTGTAGAATTCTCCTTGAGTGCCTTCTCTATGGCCCTTGGATTGAAGTTTAGCAATTTGTCCTGAGTCTAGACACAAAATGGTTTGGTAGAATCATATCCAAAGAGTTAAGCTCATTGCATTATCTTTACTTTGGAATTGCAACTTACCAACTTTACGATGGCATCATGCAGTTTTACACGCTCATGACAGAACTGCATAATATTATTCCCCTCTATCTTTGATATGTGGATATCTACCAAGTATTTCCTATCTGCGGTAATTCGGTTGCATACCGATATCACCACCCAGGATACGTCATTGTCCCCTCAACATATAGTTGGGATCTATGTGAGGAATAACTATATTTCCGTCAATACCTCGAGCCCCTCGCATGGGGAGTTATTCAAGGCCAGTATGCTGATTCATGAGGAATATTTCCAGGCATTAGGGGGGATTTCAAGTACCATAAAGAATGCCAGGAAATTAGTGGAATGTTCAACACATTTCTGCCTCAAATCCACGTAGTGAAAGATCTGAACCATGTGTTCAAAAGATTTGCAACTCATTGCAAATAACCTGCCAGATTCATTTACTGAATATAAAGGTGTCATACAATCCTACAATCCTGAAAAATATGTCAGAAAGAGTGGAGGTACCAACTAAAACCACTCAAACTCCCCGTTCAAAGCAACAGGGGGAGAAGTACGGCAATAGTACATCAGGATTTAGCTTCTCGCAAGCAAGGATATCAAGGCCTATGAATCAGTAAATGCAAGTCAACTTCACGTTGACAGACACCTGATGGATAGTATACACCCAGTGGATGGGAAACCTCCACCAACCCAGGTCATAGTGCACACAATGACCGGGACATCGGAATACCCGACTCAACCGCATTGGGAAATCGCGAGCAGTTGATACGTCTCCAACGTATCTATAATTTTTGATTGCTCCATGCTATATTATCTACTGTTTTGGACTATATTGGGCTTTATTTTCCACTTTTCTATTATTTTTGGGACTAACCTATTATTTTCCACTTTTATATCATTTAATAGAGCATTGTCCCAAAAGAAGAGAAAGGCCAAAGAAAAAAAGGCCCCAAAAAATAAAAAGGGGCAATGCTACTATTCCTTTTTCCACACTTGTGCTTCAAAGTAGCACCATGTTCTTCATATAGAGAGTCTCTTGAGTTATCACTTTTATATACTAGTGGGAATTTTCATTATAGAACTTGGCTTGTATATTCCAACAATGGGCCTCCTCAAGTGCCCTAGGTCTTCGTGAGCAATCAAGTTGGATGCACACCCACTTAGTTTCTTTTGTTGAGCTTTCATACATTTATAGCTCTAGTGCATCCGTTGCATGGCAATCCCTACTCCTTGCATTAACATCAATTGATGAGCATCTCCATAGCCCATTGATTAGCCTCGTTGATGTGAGACTTTCTCATTTTTTGTCTTCTCCACATAACCCCCACCATTATATTCTATTCCACCCATAGTGCTATATCAATGGCTCACACTCATGTATTGCGTGAAAGTTTATGAGTTTGAAATTATTAAGGTATGAAACAATTGCTTGGCTTGTCATCGAGGTTGTGCATGATGAGAGCATTCTTGTGTGATGAAAATGGAGCATGACTAAACTATATGATTTTGTAGGGATGAACTTTCTTTGGCCATGTTACTTTAAGAAAACATAATTGCTTTGTTGGTTTGCTTGAAGTATTATTATTCTTTATGTCAATATGAACTTTTGTCTTGAATCTTCCTAATCTGAATATTCATACCACAATTAAGAAGATTTGCATTGAAATTATGCCAAGTAGCACTCCGCATCAAAAATTCTCTTTTTATCATTTACCTACTCGAGGACGAGCAGGAATTAAGCTTGGGGATGCCTGATAAGTCTCCAACGTATCTATAATTTTTGATTGCTCCATGCTATATTATCTACTGTTTTGGACTATATTGGGCTTTATTTTCCGCTTTTATATTATTTTTGGGACTAACCTATTAACCGGAGGTCCAGCCCAGAATTGTTGTTTTTTGCCTATTTCAGTGTTTCGAAGAAACGGAATATCAAACGGAGTCCAAACAGAATGAAACCTTCGGGAATGTGATGCTGTTTTTTGCCTATTTCAGTGTTTCGAAGAAACGGAATATCAAACGGAGTCCAAACAGAATGAAACCTTCGGGAATGTGATTTTCTCACCGAACGTGATCCAGGAGACTTGGACCCTACTCCAAGGAGTCAAAGAGGCGGTCACGAGGGTGGGGGGCGCCCCCCCCTAGGGTGCGCCCCTGCCTCGTGGGCCCCTAGATGCTCCACCGACGTACTCTTTCCTCCTATATATACCTACGTACCCCCAAACGAACAGATACGGAGCCAAAAACCTAATTCCACCGCCGCAACTTTCTGTATCCACGAGATCCCATCTTGGGGCCTGTTTCGGAGCTCCACCGGAGAGGGCCGTCATCACGGAGGGCTTCTACATCATCATAGCCCCTCCGATGAAGTGTGAGTAGTTTACCTCAGACCTTCGGGTCCATAGTTAGTAGCTAGACGGCTTCTTCTCTCTTTTTGGATCTCAATACAAAGTTCTCCCCCTCTCTCATGGAGATCTATTCGATGTAATCTTCTTTTTGTGGTGTGTTTGTTGAGACCGATGAATTGTGGGTTTATGATCAAGTCTATCTATGAATAATATTTGAATCTTCTCTGAATTCTTTTATGTATGATTGGTTATCTTTGCAAGTCTCTTCGAATTACCCGTTTGGTTTGGCCAACTAGATTGGTAGTTCTTGCCATGGGAGAAGTGTTTAGCTTTGGGTTCGATCTTGCGGTGTCCTTTCCCAGTGACAGAAGGGGCAGCAAGGCACGTATTGTATCGTTGCCATCGAGGATAACAAGATGGGGTTTATTTCATATTGCATGAATTTATCTCTCTACATCATGTCATCTTGCTTAATGTGTTACTCTGTTTTTTAACTTAATACTCTAGATGCATGCTGGATAGCGGTCGATGAGTGGAGTAATAGTAGTAGATGCAGAATCGTTTCGGTCTACTTGTCACGGACGTGATGCCTATATTCATGATCATGCCTAGATATTCTCATAACTATGCTCAATTATGTCAATTGCTCAACAGTAATTTGTTCACCCACCGTAGAATACTTATGCTCTTGAGAGAAGCCACTAGTGAAACCTATGGCCCCCGGGTCTATTCTCATCATATCAATCTCCATCACTTTAATCTTGCTTTGCTTTTTTACTTTGCCTTTACTTTTTAATTTGCATCTTTATACCAAAAATACCAAAAAATATTATATCTATCAGATCTCACTCTCGTAAGTGACCGTGAAGGGGTTGACAACCCCTAATCGCGTTGGTTGCGAGTAGCTATCATTTTGTGCAGGTACGAGGGACTTGAGCGTGGCCTCCTACTGGATTGATACCTTGGTTCTCAAAAACTGAGGGAAATACTTACGCTACTCTGCTGCATCATCCCTTCCTCTTCGGGGAAAACCAACGCAAGCTCAAGAGGTAGCAGCAGTCACCATGGGTAACGATATTTCCATGAACTATATATATCGGTATATAGATTCTGGAGAATCATATAACCAGAAGTCTACAATTGTCGACATACATTTCTCAGCTAGATTGCAAAAACCTTTCAAATGATTCAGATCCAAAGACCATGGCCATGGCAAAGTGTGAACAACACTCAGACTAAACTCAAGCAAAGGGTATAATCTAGGTAGAAATGATCTTGCTCAATAATGAGAAGGTATTCATAAGCAATACCTACACCAGTTTTCTTCTGGAAACAGAATTGAGAATAACGAGGTGGTGAAACAAAGAGCAAGTATTGTAGCGCAAGGGTTCACGCAGATACCCAACTATTCTCCAGAGGTGGAATCTCATTCTGATAACTTATATCATTGGCAGTTCAAAATCATCTATCTCTGCAGTTGATATATGTAGTGATCACATATCCATGTGGATCACTAGATTCAGACATATATGATTGATTTCCGATGGAATCTCAATTCTGAATCGAAATACAAAATGCAACATACATTGTGTAAAATCGGTAAGCCACCATACGGCTTATTGTTGTCGATACATATGGTACAACCGACGTAGTGAGATCCTTATACACAAGGATTACTCCTACAATGATGATTATCCATGTGTTGTGTGTCTGCAATGATGACACATGTAATCATCTAAGTGATGGACTTTAAGATAAAGGATTTGGGTAAACCAAAATACTGCTCATTACTGCAACTTGAGCACCTTCATTCATACATTATGGTATACTATCACTAGTGGAAAAAGGGCCTAATATGAAGCACATTAGTCCCGGTTTGTAACTGAACCGACACTAATGTGACCATTAGTGTCGGTTCCAACGGCTAGGCGGGCGATGCTCATTAGTACCGGTTCGTGGGGAACATTTAGTACCGGTTCGTGCCACGAACCGGTACTAATGAGGCCAGTGCGGCTGTGGTTAGGCTGGGGCCCCCACGAAGACTTTTAGTACCGGTTCATGGCATGAACCGGTACTAGAGTTTCTTAGTAAACTGATCTTTAGTCCCACCTCGCCAAGGGAGAGGCAGTATGAGCGGTTTATAAGTCGTGAGTGCAGAGACAATGACGAAGAGGCGCAATGCTCACCTGCACGTTGATTAGCTTCAAGCCATTCGGAATAGCATAGATTGCACTGAGCTATGTGTAGTGCAGTCTACACTCTTCCGAAAGGCTTGAAGCAAATTAACCAGCATTGCACCTCTTTTTTATTTTTAATAACTTATTTGAACTCTGGACTTCTTGTGCGTTCAGTATGCAGCATTCAAAGCGACGTCATCAATTTTCAACATGTTCTGACATCATTTGTTGTTTTTCAGTCATTTACCTAATTTTTAGAGAGCTAAATGACCGTGAAATTGAAAATCACTACAAAATGAACTGTGAAAATGTTGAAACTTGGCATGGTTGTTGGGGAACGTAGCAGAAATTCAAAATTTTCTATGCATCACCAAGATCAATCTATGGAGTAATCTAGCAACGAGGGGAAGGAGAGTGCATCTACATACCCTTGTAGATCGCTAAGCGGAAGCGTTCAAGTGAACGGGGTTGATGGAGTCGTACTCGTCGTGATCCAAATCACCGATGATCCTAGTGCCGAACGGACGGCACCTCCGTGTTCAACACACGTACAGCCCGGTGACGTCTCCTACGCCTTGATCCAGCAAGGGGAGAAGGAGAGGTTGGGGAAGACTCCATCCAGCAGCAGCACGACGGCGTGGTGGTGGTGGAGGAGTGTGGTACTCCAGCAGGGCTTCGCCAAGCACCGCAAGAGACGAGGAGGGAGAGGGGTAGGGCTGCGCCAAGAAGGAGATGTTCTCGTGTTTCTGGCAGCCCAAAACCCCCACTACATATAGGGGAAAGGGAGGGGCTGCGCCCCCACCCAGGTTTCCACCCCTAGGGGTGTTGGCCAGCCCTAGATCCCATCTAGGGGGCGGCCAAGGGGGGAGAGAGGGGGGCGCACCACTAGGTGGGCCTTAGGCCCATCTGAGCCTAGGGTTTTCCCCTTTTCCCTTCTCTCTTCGCCTTGGGCCCTGGTGGGGGGCGCACCAGCCCACCTGGGGCTGGTCCCCTCCCACACTTGGCCCATGCAGCCCTCTGGGGCTGGTGGCCCCACTTGGTGGACCACCGGGACCCTCCCGGTGGTCCCGCTACATTACCGATAAAACCCGAAACTTTTCCGGTGACCAAAACAGGACTTCCCATATATAAATCTTTACCTCCGGACCATTCCGCAACTCCTCGTGACGTCCGGGATCTCATCCGGGACTCCGAACAACATTCGGTAACCACATATATCTATTCCCTATAACCCTAGCGTCATCGAACCTTAAGTGTGTAGACCCTACGGGTTCGGGAACCATGCAAACATGACCGAGACAACTCTCCGGTCAATAACCAACAGCGGGATCTGGATACCCATGTTGGCTCCCACATGTTCCACGATGGTCTCATCGGATGAACCACGATGTCAAGGATTCAATCAATCCCGTATACAATTCCCTTTGTCTAGCGGTACGATACTTGCCCGAGATTCGATCGTCGGTATCCCGATACCTTGTTCAATCTCGTTACCGGCAAGTCTCTTTACTCGTTCCGTAACACATCATCCCGTGATCAACTCCTTGGTCACATTGTGCACATTATGATGATGTCCTACCGAGTGGGCCCAGAGATACCTCTCCGTTACACGGAGTGACAAATCCCAGTCTTGATTCGTGCCAACCCAACAGACACTTTCGGAGATACCTGTAGTGTACCTTTATAGCCACCCAGTTACGTTGTGACGTTTGGCACACCCAAAGCACTCGTACGGTATCCGGGAGTTGCACAATCTCATGGTCTAAGGAAATGACACTTGACATTAGAAAAGCTTTAGCATACGAACTACACGATCTTTGTGCTAGGCTTAGGATTGGGTCTTGTCCATCACATCATTCTCCTAATGATGTGATCCCGTTATCAACGACATCCAATGTCCATGGTCAAGAAATCGTAACCATCTATTGATCAACGAGCTAGTCAACTAGAGGCTTACTAGGGACATGTTGTTGTCTATGTATCCACACATGTATCTGAGTTTCCTATCAATACAATTCTAGCATGGATAATAAACGATTATCATGAACAAGGAAATATAATAATAAACAATTTATTATTGCCTCTAGGGCATATTTCCAACAGTTTCCCACTTGCACTAGAGTCAATAATCTAGTTCACATCGCCATGTGATTAACACTCATAGGTCACATCGCCATGTGACCAACATCCAAGAGTCTAGTAGACTCAATGATCTAGTTCACATCACTATGTGATAAACACTCAAAGAGTTCTGGGTTTGATCATGTTATGCTTGTGAGAGAGGTTGTAGTCAACGGGTCTTGCCATATTCAGATCCCTATGTATTTCGCAAAACTTTATATCGTAGATGCTGCTACCACGTTCCACTTGGAGCTATTCCAAATTGTTGCTCCATTATACGTATTCGGTATCTCTACTCAGAGCTATCCGGATAGGTGTTAAGCTTGCATCGACGTAACTCTTTACGTCGAACTCTTTATCACCTCCATAACCGAGAAACATTTCCTTATTCCTCTAAGGATAATTTTGACCGCTATTTGGTGATCTACTCCTAGATCACCTCTGTACCCTCTTTCCAGACATGTGGCAAGGCACACATCAGGTGTGGTACTCAGCATGGCATACCGTATAGAGCCTATGACAAGATCATAGGGGATGACATTCGTCCTTCCTCTTTCTTCTGCCATGGTCAATCTTTGAGTCTTACTCAACTTCACACCTTACAACTCAGGTAAGAACCCCTTCCTTGACTGATCTATTTTGAACTCCTTCAAAAACATGTCAAGGTGTGCATTCTTTGAAAGTATCATCAGGCATCTTGATCTATCTCTATAGATCTTGATGCCCAATATGTAAGCAGCTTTATCCAGGTCTTCCTTTGAAAATCACTCTTCAAACAAACCGTTTATGCTTTCCAGAAATTCTACATTATTTCGGATCAACAATATGTCATCCACATATACTTATCAGAAATGTTGTAGTGCTCCCACTCACTTTCTTGTAAATACAAGTTTCTAACAAACATTGTATAAACCTAAAAGCTTTGATTACTCCATCAAAGCATATATTCCGACTCCGAGATGCTTGCTCTAGTCCATAGAAGGATTGCTGGAGCCAGCATACCTTTTAGCATCCTTAGGATCGTCAAAAACTTTTATTGTATCACATACAACTTTTCTTACGAAAACTTGGTAAGAAAACTTGTTTTGACATCCATCTGTAAGATTTCATAATCGAAAAATACAGCTAATGCTAACATGATTCCGACGGACTTAAGCATCACTACGGGTGAGAAATTCTCATCGTAGTCAACTCCTTGAACTGGTGAAAAGACTCTTTCCCACAAGTCGAGCTTCATAGACGGTAATATTACCGCCCATGTCCGTCTTCTTCTCAAAGATCCATTTATCTCGATGGCTTGCCGATCAACGGGCAAGTCCACCAAAGTCCATACATGGATCCTATCTCGGATTTCATGGTTTCTAACCATTTGTCGGAATACGGGCCCACCATCGCTTATCCATAGCTCGTAGGTTCATTGTTGTCCAACAACATGATATCTGAGACATGATTACCGTACCACTCAGGAGTAGTACATATCCTTGTCGACCTACGAGGTTCGATAGCAACTTGATCCGAAGCTTCATGATCACTATCATTAACTTCCTATTCAACAGAAGTAGGCTCCATAGAAAACATCTTTCTATGTTGCATCACTCTCTCGTTGAAGTAGAGGTTCGACAACCTCATCAAGTTCTATCTTCCTCCCACTCAATTCTTTCGAGAGAAACTCCTTCTCGAGAAAGGACATGTTCTTAGCGACAAACAATTTGCCCTTGGATCTGAGATAGAAGGTATACCCAACTGTCACCCTTGGGTATCCTATGAAGATGTGTTTGTCCGCTTTCGGTTCGAGCTTCTCCGGCTGAAGCCTTAAGCATCGCAGCCCCAAACATTAAGAAACGGCAACTTTGGTTTCTTTCCAAACCAATGTTCATACGACGTCATCTCAACGGACTTAGATGGTGTCCTATCTAAAGTGAATGCAGTTGTCTCTAACGCATAACCTCAAAATGAAAACGGTAGATTGGTAAGAGACATCATAGATCGCACCATATCTCATAAGGTTCGATTACGACGTCTGGACACACCATTACCTTGTGGTGTTCAGGTGGCTTCAACTGCGAAACAATTCCACAATGTTTTAAGTGATTGCCAAACTCATAACTCAGAAAATCCCCTTTTGATCAGATCGTAGGAACATGATCTTGTTGTTATGATGATTCTTAACTTCACTCTGAAATCGCTTGAACTTTTCAAATGTTTCAGACTTGTGCTTCATTAAGTAGATATACCTATATCTACTCAAATCGTTAGTGAAGATGAGAAAATAGCGATATCCACTACACGCTTCAATTCTCATTGGATCACACGCATCAGCATGCATGATCTCCAACAAGTCACTTGCCCGTTTCATTGTACCTGAAAACGGGGTCTTAGTCATCCTGCCCATGAGGCATGGCTCGCATGTGTCAAGCGATTCAAAATCAAGTGACTCCAAACATCCATCGACATGGAGTTTCTTCATGCATCTTACGCCAATATGACTTAAGCGGCAATGCCACGAGAAAGTGGTACTATCATTATTAACTCTACATCTTTTGGCGTGAACATGTGTATTACCACGACCGAGATTCAATGAACCATTTATATAGGGTGCATGACCATGAAAGGTATCATTCATGTAAACAGAATAACCATTATTCTCTAACTTAAATGAATGACCGTATTGCAATGAACATGATCTAATCATATTCATGCTCAACGTAGACACCTGATAACATTTATCTAGGTTCAATACTAATCCCGAAGGTAGATGGAGCGTGCGATGGTGATCTCATCAACTTCGGAAATACTTCCAACACACATCGTCACCTCGCCCTTAGCCAGTCTCCGTTTAGTCCGTAGCTTTTGCTTCAAGTCACCAGTAATAGCAACTGAACCGGTATCCAATACCCAGGTGCTACCAGGAGTACTAGCGAGGTACACATTAATAACACGTGTATACTTTGTTGAAGTTGTCAGCCTTCTTATCTACCATGCATTTGGGGTAATTCCGCTACCAGTGACCATCCCCTTTACAATAGAAGCACTTACTCTCGGGTTTGGGTTCAACCTTGGGTTCCTTTACTGGAGCGGCAACTGGTTTGCCATCCATGAAGTTTCCCTTCTAGCCCTTGCCCTTCTTGAAACCAGTGGTCTTATTAAACCATCAACACTTGATGCTCCTTCTTGATTTCTACCTTTTGCGGTCTTAAGCACTGCGAACAGCTCCGGGATCAACTCCATCCCTTGCATGTCATAGTTCATCACGAAGATCTAGTAGCTTAGTGATAGTGGCTAGAGAACTCTATCAATCACTATCTTATCTGGAAGTTTAACTCCCACTTGATTTAAGTGATTGTAGCACCCAGACATTCTGAGCACATGCTCACTAGCTGAGCTATTCTCCTCCATCTTGTTGGCAAAAGAACTTGTCAGAGGTCTCACACCTCTCAACACGGGCATGAGCCTGAAATCCCAATTTTAGCTCTTGGAACATCTCATATGTTCTGTGGCATTCAAAACGTCATTGGGATCCCGATTCTAAGCCGTAAAGTATGGTGCACTAAACTATCAAGTAGTCATCAGGATGTGTCTGTCAGGTGTTCACAACATCCACAGACGATGTTGTAGGGGTTTACACATCGAGCAGTGCATCAAAGACGTAAGCCTTCTGTGTAGCAGTGAGGACACTCCTCGGACTACGGACCTAGTCCGCATCATTGCTTACAATATCTTTCAACTTGGTCTTTCTCTAGGAACGTATTGAAACAGGGAGCTACAACGTGAGCTATTTATCTACAACATATTTGCAAAGAAAATTTAGACTATGTTCATGATAATTGAGTTCATTTAATGAACTCCCACTCAGATAGACATCCCTCTAGTCATCTAAGTGAAACATGATCCGAGTCAACTAGGCCGTGTCCGATCATCACGTGAGACGGACTAGTCAACATCGGTGAACATCTTCATGTTGATCGTATCTTCTATACGACTCATGCTCGACCTTTCGGTCTTCCGTGTTCCGAGGCCATGTCTGTACATGCTAGGCTCGTCAAGTCAACCTAAGTGTTTTTGCTGTGTAAATCTGGCTTACACCCGTTGTATTCGAACATTAGAATCTATCACACCCGATCATCACGTGGTGCTTCGAAACAACGAAACTTCGCAATGGTGCACAGTTAGGGGGAACACCTTTCTTGAAATTTTATTGAGGGATCATCTTATTTAAGCTACCGTCGTACTGAGCAAATAAGATGTAAAACATGATAAACATCACATGCAATCAAATAGTGACATGATATGGCCAATATCATTTTGCTCCTTTTGATCTCCATCTTCGGGGCTCCATGATCATCGTTGTCACCGGCATGACACCATGATCTCTATCATCGTGTCTTCTTGAAGTTGTCTCGTCATCTATTACTTCTACTACTATGGCTAACGCTTTAGCAATAAAGTAAAGTAATTACATGACGTTTATGTTGACACACAGGTCATAAATAAATAAAGACAACTCTTATGGCTCCTGCCGGTTGTCATACTCATCGACATGCAAGTTGTGATTCCTATTACAAGAACATGATCAATCTCATACATCACATATATCATTCATCACATCCTTTTGGCCATATCACATCACAAGGCATATGCTGCAAAAACAAGTTAGACGTCCTCTAATTGTTGTTGCAAGTTTTTACGTGGCTACTATAGGTTTCTAGCAAGAACGTTTCTTACCTACGCGAAAACCACAATGTGATATGCCAATTTCTATTTACCCTTCATAAGGACCCTTTTCATCGAATCTGATCCGACTAAAGTGGGAGAGACAGACACCCGGTAGCCACCTTATGCAACTAGTGCATGTCAGTCGGTGGAACCAGTCTCACGTAAGAGTACGTGTAAGGTCGGTCCGGGCCGCTTCATCCCACGATGCCGCCGAATCAAGATAAGACTAGTAACGGCAAGTAAATTGACAAAATCGACGCCCACAACTACTTTGTGTTCTACTCGTGCATAGAAACTACGCACAGACCTAGCTCTGATACCACTGTTGGGGAACGTAGCAGAAATTCAAAATTTTCTACGCATCACCAAGATCAATCTATGGAGTAATCTAGCAACGAGGGGAAGGAGAGTGCATCTGCATACCCTTGTAGATCGCTAAGCGGAAGCGTTCAAGTGAACGGGGTTGATGGAGTCATACTCGTCATGATCCAAATCACCGATGATCCTAGTGCCGAACGGACGGCACCTTCGTGTCCAACACACGTACAGCCCGGTGACGTCTCCTACGCCTCGATCCAGCAAGGGGAGAAGGAGAGGTTGGGGAAGACTCCATCCAGCAGCAGCACGACGGCGTGGTGGTGGAGGAGCGTGGTACTCCAGCAGGGCTTCGCCAAGCACCGCAAGAGACGAGGAGGGAGAGGGGTAGGGCTGCGCCAAGAAGGAGATGTTCTCGTGTTTCTGGCAGCCCAAAACCCCCACTACATATAGGGGAAAGGGAGGGGCTGCGCCCCCACCCAGGTTTCCACCCCTAGGGGTGTTGGCCAGCCCTAGATCCCATCTAGGGGGCGGCCAAGGGGGGAGAGAGGGGGGCGCACCACTAGGTGGGCCTTAGGCCCATCTGAGCCTAGGGTTTTCCCCTTTTCCCTTCTCTCTTCGCCTTGGGCCCTGGTGGGGGGCGCACCAGCCCACCTGGGGCTGGTCCCCTCCCACACTTGGCCCATGCAGCCCTCTGGGGCTGGTGGCCCCACTTGGTGGACCACCGGGACCCTCCCGGTGGTCCCGCTACATTACCGATAAAACCCGAAACTTTTCCGGCGACCAAAACAGGACTTCCCATATATAAATCTTTACCTCCGGACCATTCCGCAACTCCTCGTGACGTCCGAGATCTCATCCGGGACTCCGAACAATATTCGGTAACCACATATATCTATTCCCTATAACCCTAGCGTCATCGAACCTTAAGTGTGTAGACCCTACGGGTTCGGGAACCATGCAAACATGACCGAGACAACTCTCCGGTCAATAACCAACAGCGGGATCTGGATACCCATGTTGGCTCCCACATGTTCCACGATGGTCTCATCAGATGAACCACGATGTCAAGGATTCAATCAATCCCGTATACAATTCCCTTTGTCTAGCGGTACGATACTTGCCCGAGATTCGATCGTCGGTATCCCGATACCTTGTTCAATCTCGTTACCGGCAAGTCTCTTTACTCGTTCCGTAACACATCATCCCGTGATCAACTCCTTGGTCACATTGTGCACATTATGATGATGTCCTACCGAGTGGGCCCAGAGATACCTCTCCGTTACACGGAGTGACAAATCCCAGTCTCGATTCGTGCCAACCCAACAGACACTTTCGGAGATAGCTGTAGTGTACCTTTATAGCCACCCAGTTACGTTGTGACGTTTGGCACACCCAAAGCACTCCTACGGTATCCGAGAGTTGCACAATCTCATGGTCTAAGGAAATGACACTTGACATTAGAAAAGCTTTAGCATACGAACTACACGATCTTTGTGCTAGGCTTAGGATTGGGTCTTGTCCATCACATCATTCTCCTAATGATGTGATCCCGTTATCAACGACATCCAATGTCCATGGTCAGGAAACCGTAAGCATCTATTGATCAACGAGCTAGTCAACTAGAGGCTTACTAGGGACATGTTGTTGTCTATGTATCCACACATGTATCTGAGTTTCCTATCAATACAATTCTAGCATGGATAATAAACGATTATCATGAACAAGGAAATATAATAATAACCAATTTATTATTGCCTCTAGGGCATATTTCCAACAATGGTATCATCATTTCACCCGCATAGCATGTGCGAAAGAGTAGAGAGGGTCACGACAAAAGCTGGATGCACTTCGTGTACAAACTGGACAATCTCTTTCGGAGTATCAGGGTTTCGGACGAGAACTCATCTGTTACATGGGCACTTCAATGTTTTTTAAACTTATTTGAACTCCGGACTTCTTTTGCGTTCAGTATGCAGCATTCAAAGCGACGTCATCAATTTCCAACATGTTCTGACTACATTTGCTGTTTTTCAGTCATTTACCTAATTGTTTAGAGAGCTAAATAACCGTGAAATTGAAAATCACTACAAAATGAACTGTGAAAATGTTGAAACTTGGCATGGTATCATCATTTCACCCGCATAGCATGTGCGAAAGAGTAGAGAGGGTCACAGCAAAAACTGAACGCACTTCGTGTACAAACTGGACAATCTCTTTCGGAGTATCACGGTTTCGGACGAGAACTCATCTGTTACATGGGCACTTCAATGTTTTTTAAACTTATTTGAACTCCGGACTTCTTTTGCGTTCGGTATGCAGCATTCAAAGCGACATCGTCAATTTCCAGAAATAAATAGAACAAAATAAATATAGCAGAAAAGAAAAAAAACTACTCAAAAATAAATAGAAGAAAAAATAAAGTAGAAAAGAAAAAATATATAAATAAATAAAGCAGAAAAGAAAAAAACTATAGCAGAAAAGAAAAAAACTATATAAAAAACTACTCAGAAATAAATAGAAGAAAATATATATAGCAGAAAAGAAAAAACTACTCAGAAATAAATAGAAGAAAAAATAAAGAAAAAAGAAAAAACTATATAAAAAAATTACTCAAAAATAAATAATGCAGAAAAGAAAAAAACTATAAAAAAAATTGCTGGGGCGCTGCCTAGTGGGCCTGCCAGACCTAGGGCATGCAAATTCAGGCCCAGAAGGTCCGGCAGGCTCACAGGGCAGCGCGCCATAGTTAGGCCCAGAAGCCTGCTATATAGAGGAGTTCGAAGGAGCAGCCGCGGATGGGTTTATAAACCAGTGCGGCTGCCCATCGCCCAGCGAGGTGGGACTAA